>NC_138772.1:143677231-144159731 GCF_965119305.1 Pelophylax lessonae | reverse complement strand
AGAAGTTTTGACATTTTCTCAACTTTTGTTTTAATGCTCGTCTGATTCATCTGTTTAGGTCTCGTAGACAGGTCCTAGATGTAGAAACACCAGGCTATGTCAGTGCGTGAGCCTAGACTCAGACGCTGGTATTGTGAATACAATGCAGAAGGATCGCTCTGCTAAGCATTTGCATTTATTGACACTTTCAAACCCAGTGCACCCTTTCAGGCCCAATGTCACGGAGGCACAAAGATTAAGGATCTGTGACAAGCACCCTTTTTTTATAAATTCTGGATGGACCCTCCGCACATGGCTATATAACCTTTCCAGCAAACTATGCAATGAATAACAGGATTTTTTAGTTCATACATGGCCAGTCCTACACTGCTCTGCCACTGCAAATGCTACAGTGGGCACCATTCCGACATGGGGAAACGCACCCTTTTTTAACCACTTAAGCCCCGGAAGATTTTACCCCCTTCCTGACCAGGGCCTATTTTGCGATTCGGCACTGCGTGATTTTAACGGACAATTGCGACGCTGTACCTAAACGAATTTGACGTCCTTTTTTTCCCACAAACAGCTTTCTATTGGTGGTATTTGATCACCTGTGCGATTTTTTTTTTGATCATGCGCTATAAAAAAAAAAACGTAAATTTTGCAAATATAACAATATTTTTCAAATTTTTTTATATGAAATTCCCCAAAAAATGTAAAAATCAAAATTTGTTAACGTTTTAGGCCAATTTGTTTTATGCTACATATGTTTGGTAAAAAAAAAGCGTATTTTGATTGGTTTGCGCAAAAGTTATTGCGTTTACTAACTAAGGGAAAGATTTTTGTCATTTTTGTTGTTTTTCTTTTTAATGAGTAATGGCGGCGATCTGCGATTTTATTTTTTTTGCGGGACTGCGACATTGCGGCGGACAGATCGGACCCTTGACTGACATTTTTGACACTTTTGGGGTTACCAGTGACATTACTACAGTAATCAGTGCTATACATATGCACTGTTACTGTAAAAATGACACTGGCAGTGAAGGGGTTAACTTTTTTGAGAGGGAGGGGTTAAGTGTGTCTCTAGGGGTGTGCTTATAACTGTGATTGGATGTGGCTACTGGTGTAAGAACAGAGATCAACGGTCCTAAATAGCAGAACCATATGATCTCCATTCTTACACATTACAGGCGGCTTTGTTTACATTAGCCGCCTGCCTTTTTCCCTCTGTAACGGACGATCGCGAGTGACCGGCAGACATCGGGTCCGCCGGCACACGCGCGGGGGGGTCCGTGACCGAGCGGGAGCGCGCGCTTGCTCCCTCCCTAGACCCTCACAGGCTAGCGACGTAGTCCTACGTCGCTTTGCCTTTGAGGGGCTGACCGCCGCAGTAAATTGTCGTGCAATGGTCGGCAAGTGGTTAACACCTATGTTTAGTGTAACAACATTGAATTTCTCTGCAGGAAATGTAATACCTGCTCTGTTGTAATATGAACGCAGAAAAGGCAATATCATGTTCATATTGCACTTGACACATTTTATGCTTTATAATATTTATAATGCATTCTTTAAATGTATGGATGAAACACCCTTTGTGAACATATTGTAAATTAAAGTAAACCTAAATTACATTCATTAGTTAATATAATAAAAAAAAAATCAAAAGAATTTAGCTCCCTCATAAATCTTTAATCACAATTGATGGTAATTGAGTGAGATATCATGACTCCAAATGAAATAAAGTTTTTGGAAGGAAAGAGATTTTTTCATTAAAAAGAAAAAAATGGAAAACACTGTAGACCGCTTCCAGTATGACTTCTTTTGCTTAAACTGAATAATAACACAGAAAAAAGCATGATCTTAGCTTAGAACATGTAATACAGTGTTAAAGCGTAACTCACTTTTGTTGAGAAAAAAACATTCCCCTCTGGGTGATCTCTGTACATTGCAGGGGTTTTAACAAACTTTGTTGCAGATTTCTACCTTTTGTTATTCTGAAGAAATCATTGTTTGTTTGTGCTGAGTGGGTCAAATGGGAGTGGTTTCATAATTATCTATCAGCTGTGGCAGCTGCAGGGCTCTAATGAGGAAATCTGCTGGGCCTGCATCCCTTTAGACGTGTTCCTATTGGGAGTATCTCGCCAAAAATGACATTTTTGTTGCAGGGGATGCCAGAAATCTGACTTGAATCTTAGTGCAGACTTCTGGGAAAATTGGTGAGCCAATCAAACAAGCAGGAAATGATGTTTCTGGGGTGTGGTCAGTACACATTTTGTGTACAGAACAGCTCCAGGTAGCCATATTGCATTGGATTTTCAGAAAATTGCAACAGCTGCAGATTGAAAAGGGAATGTCTTTTTTAATAAGATTAAATTAATATGTGATTTGTGTCGCAATTGTATACGCTATATTGTTTTTTCTTCATTTGCAATTTTTTCCCCCCATAAAAGTGTAGTTACCCTTTAAATATTTCAGGTTTAAAGTTCCAGAATTATTTATATAGTATTTGTTCCTTTATCACTAGAGGTAAAATGATTTTTTTTTTCTAAAGCATATCTCAAATTTTGTTGAGAAAAAAAGTTCCCCTCTGGGTGATCTATGTGCAATACAAGGATTTTAACAAACTGTTGCAGATTCCTACCTTTTATTATTCTGAAGAAATCCCTGTGAATTTGTCTGTGTCTGTGGGGTAAGTGCATCTAATGGGAGTGGTTTCTTAATTTTCAATAAGCTGCTGCACCTGCAGGACTCTATTGAGGAAAATTGAAGGGTCTGCATCAATTGAGACGTGATTTCCTATTGGTAGATATTGAAAGTAGGAGGGAAAGAGACTGCAATGACAGAATTGCCACTAAGTGCTCAACTATGATGATTGTGCTGTTACTAGTATACTAACCTTAAGACAATTAGTTGGGTTCCTAGTCATATCAGAAGTATGCAAATACCAAGAAGGGAATGGGGTTTTAAAGGTGCCACACACACAAATTAATATAGAATTATCCAAATTTGTTATGAAATATTAAGATTCAATAATTTAATTTAAAAAAATCTTTACAGGTGACATGCAGTTATTCCAGCTCACTCAACATGTTTTGCCATGATATGGCTTCTTCAGGAGATAATTATGGCTACTGCATATATAAACACGATAAATGAGAGAATATTATATATTATCAAAGAACCAAAACTTGGTATACATCTCTGTGGAAGCCAATTACAGGAAAGGAAACACTAGTAAAAATAATAATAATAAACTGGAACAAGTTGTTGCAGTATATACTGAATGGCTAGAATAGTTACACATTTTTTCCCATCATAGCCCCGATATTTTACTGCAAACACTGATAGCCTATTATTTACTTGCTGGGATAGTTTATGTAAGGTAAAGGTTATTTCGATTTAGATCATTTAATAATTTTAGTTATCTGATTAGCTTGGGCTGATTGATTGGCCTTATTGACACACAAGACTTTTTGCCCCTAGATATGTTTGAAGTTTTTGGGTTTTCATGTGTTTTCTTAAACACTTCTGGACCGGAATATGGACCAGGCCATATTTTGCGATTCGGCACTGTGTTACTTTAACGGACAATTGTGCGGTCGTGCGATGCTGTACCTAAATTAAATTGATGTCTTTTCCCCCCCCCACAAATAGAGCTTACTTTTGGTGGTATTTGATCACCTGTGTGATTTTTTTTTTTTTTTTTTTTGCGATATATACAAAAAAAGAGCAGCAATTTTGAAACAATTATGCTATATAACATTCCCAAAAAAAAAGTAAAAATCAAAATTGTTTAACATTTTAGACCAATTTGTTTTCTGCTACATATTTTTGGTAAAAGTTATCGTGTCTACTAACTACGGGAAAGATTTATGTCATTTTTATTGTTTTTTTTTTACTAGTAATGGCGGCGATCTGCGATTTTTTGCGGGACTGCAACATTGTGGCAGACAGATCGGATCCCTGACTGACATTTTTGACACTTTTGGGGGGAACCATTGACATTACTACAGTAATCAGTGCTAAAAATATGCACTGTTACCGTAATAATGACACTGGCATGGAAGGGGTTAACACAGTAAGTGATTAAGGGGTTAAATGTGTACCTAGGGGCATGTTTCTAACTGTGGGGGGTTGTGGCTTGTGAAATGATCAGAGACCTGTGTTCCTATATAGCAGGATCACAGGCTCTCTGTGATCACTCTAGAGAGATGAACGGTCAGCTGTGTTTACAACAGCCGACCGTCCTTCTCTCTCAGCAAGGAACTATTGCGGGTGTCAGGCGGCAATAGGAGCCACCTGCCCGCTGCATCAGGATCCCAGCTGACGAGCGGGGGCGGGAGCGCGCTTGATCTCCTACGGCAGTTTGCGCAGGAGGGGGTGCCTGCCACAGTATAACTGCGACGGGCAGTCATTAAGCGGTTAAAGTTTACAACACACATATCCATATTTGGCCAGTTCAATCCAATCCAATCTAATCTTTAGACCAGCTTCTGTCAAACAGTCCTACTGGAAAACCAGCATTCGATCAGCTGCTGCAGCGCTGATCAGTGTATTCTGAGAAGGGGGAGTCCCCACTGTCAGAATAAAATAGCACAGAAGGGGAGATCTCTGCATCCACCTCAGTTGTCTGGATGTAGGAATCTATGAGTTTTTTTTTTTTCATTCAGCCAACTGGTTTGCCACGTTTTTATGCAGCTGATGGTCAAAACGTTCCTATCCTGAAGCTGACTCTTCTGCCTTCAGGAGAGGGACTTTTAACCTTTAACTTTTAACCTAAATGTAGCAGCTCCTAACCTCTGCTAAAAAGCCTGTGTGTACATGGAAACATAGGCTTTTATGGAGTTGAGTATAGGAGCTTTGGCAAAGAAAAGCCAAAACTGCTAAACTCAAGTTTAGGAGCTGCCAGTGTACATGAAGCCTAAGGCCGTGCATTTTTGGACAATTTTTTTTTTTTTGTTTGGTAGGGACCTATTCAGTTGCCTTGAATCCCAGAACAGCAAACCAAAAATGTAGCATACCCATTTCTTTATGCAGTACATCATGATGCATTGAAAATAATGTATTTTCTTAAGTTCATACGTTTTATATTTGTTGCGAAATGTAGCAAAATAATCCATGACCACCATCTTACTGATCCCATAGAGAAACAGGTATATTGCAAGTGTTTTAGAGGTGGGGGGGGGGGGGTTAGATTCACAGAGCCCTGACTACAAAAAAAGTTACTGTTTGCGTATTGACTGTGCCAAGGTGTTTTGGGGAAATTAAAGGTGTGTGCATGCATCTTGTGATACCTAACTGTAATCTGATGATGTCAACATGACCTCTTATTCTTGTGACCAGTTTACTTTAATGGGCAGCTCATAGAAATCAGTTTTTGACTTAACTGCTCTAAGACAGCCTGTAGCTGAGCAGTGAAGAGAGAAACTGGTGAAGAGGTGCACTAAAAAGTGAATATGAATATATATATATATATATATATATATATATATATATATATATATATATATATATATAGTAAGGAGCTGGAAATCTGAGTTACACTAAGTTTACACTGGCATTTAAAGCAGGCGTTTGAGAGGTGTTAAAAGCGGCCCTCAAATGCCTATGCAAATGACACAATGGAGAGAACACTGCTGTTCACACTATCAAAACATGAAGCGTTAGCATTGCATCGCTTCAAAATTAAAGCCTCACGTTAAGTCAGGAGGTGTTTAAAGCCTTTTAATGCCTCCCATTCAAGTTTATGGTAACGCTTCGCAAACACTCTGGCAGGCAGTTGCGGCGCTGTTTCAGGGCATTAAGATTCGTTTATTTCTTGTAATGGAATAGGCATTTTGAAGTGGTTCTAAAGAGCCGTAGACACTTCAAAACTGCCCATGGGGCATTTGGGGAGAATTTTTAACACGTCATTAACGCTTGTAAAATGCCAGTCTAACACCCATACTAAAGCTCATTAACGCGAGCCTAACACCCATACTAATGCTATACGAGCGTTTGTTAGGTGTTAGAAGTTTTGTCAAGTGTGAACAAGCCCTTAAACAGACAACCTCTGCATTCACCCAAAAGTAAGTGAATCCTCATTTACCTAATGATTTTATGATATAGTGGCTGTGTATATATTTTATTTATGTATTATTGTCAGGACTGAAACAAATAAACATTTTGAAAATGTTTTCTTTTTTTCCCCAAGTATGAAATACATATTGCATGAACATATTATGTATTCTTCTATCTAGTCAGCAGATAGAGCTCTAAGCTTCTTAAGCCTAGTACACATTATTGGGTTTTTACGTTCAAAAAGTGGGCTGAATGAAGAAAAACTGAAGAGCTCAGAAGGAGCTGCTGTACTAACTATGCAACCCCCCCCCCTGAGCTATTGTGTTCTGACACAAAGGGGTGCCCCCCCCCCCCCCCCACCAGGACACACTGGTCAGCACTCTCAGCCATCAGCTGCGAGCTCTGAACTGATGCATACCTTTTTTCAGACATGTTACTTTGACACAAGCCAGCCGAAACACACAAGCCGATATTCGGTCCATTTGTACGGTCCTTAACTCATTTCTTCTTACCACCCGTCATGAAAAGCTTTTTTTAACATGACTCAATAGCTCAAGCTGCGCTAATACAAGTGAATGAGACAAAGCAGTGACTCTTCCTTTTTTGAATGGCTCTGTCAATGATTTAAAGGATTAGTTCACCTCACCTTTTAAAAAGGCAGAACGAAGGTGCAATCTCAATCTCCTGCAAACTGTCAGTGTAGCAGTACGGGCAGGCGGTTACTGAATGACAGGAAGAGTCAGTGAACTACCTAGAGCACTCATCAGCTCCCTGGTAGTTAATTGAGAACTACAAACCGTCAACCGCAATGGCTAATGGTAGTTGTACCTCTCCCATTCACAGCCCCGTTCAGCCACGTTTTTTTAAAATTGTGAATGGTACGTGCGGGGAGAAGATCCTCACCCCATTGTCACAACGGGGACTCCAGGGGATGTGGCACTGCTCAGTTAGTAACATGTTACAACTTAAATATGGGTGTTACATGTAGCTAAAGGGGAATTGTCCTTTAAATCAGGCAAAAAAGAATAAGAAAAACAGCAAGAAAAAGAGGCTGCTTGTGCTTTATCCTATTGGTCACTCGTTTCCCTCCCCACCAATGGGCACAAACATACATATTTGGCTGGTGGGTATGTCTACGTTTTTAAAATAGTCTTTTATAGGAGAACTTTTAGGGGCAGTGAAAGATGGACTGCTATGCCAGCCACAAAAACCTTGTAGCCATTTGAAAAAAACAACCTAAAATAATAATTTGAAACTATTTGACCAGATATTTTGGTCATGAAGACACAGAATACACTTGGTAGTTAAAACGTTAATTTCCGGCCCTGAGTGAATCAAAGAATTTCTGTCTTCTGGCAGATTACAGGCAGTCCTCGGGTTACAAACAAGATAGGAACTGTAGGTTTGTTCTTAAGTCGAATTTGTTTCTAAGTCGGAACAGGTACAATTTTTAGGTTTAGCTCCAGCCAAAAGAATCATTTTTAAGTTTTTTTGGATTTTGAAAATTTTGGGTTGTTGTGGAAACAAGGATTGGGGATAAAGCTTCAGTGGAGACACATTTTCCCCATGATAACAGGGGAGAATTTCCCTTCCTAAGGGTTGATTTCTCCTCACTTCCTGTTCTCCCTCTCTGTAAGTAGGAGTAAGTCGGATGTTTGTAACCCGGGGACCGCCTGTATATTGTTCTGTGTATTGGTGTATCCAGTATCAATCTGGTATTTTTTATCAGTTGATTATTTTTATTTATCATTTTTCAGTACTTTCCCATGTGTTGGCTCCTGATAATAGCCATAATGTTCACTCCGCCAATCAGTTGTCCTATTTTAATAATTTACTATAAGCAAAACTTCCATTTTTTTTTTTTTTTTTAATAAAGGCTTCTTCTCATATGAATACATACTTGATAAACGTGAACCTATTTATAGCAAAGGCTAAAGATCTAATCTGTAAAATGCTGTTTACAATGCACGTATGCTTCCATATGATAGATAGCAGAATTCTTTTCTGTGTAAACAGGACATTGCAATTCTTTATTTTGTCTGTTTCCTCAGAGAGGCTCTGTGACACCTTCTAGCAGTGCTTGCTTACTGATGGCTGTTTGATTGCAGGTTCTTTTCTAAAGTACTCACTAAGGATTTCAACTGATTCAAATAATCACTGTCTTATTTATTCTGTGTATTAATTAGCAGTTTGAGTGCTTATAAATTTCAATTGAAGACTGCTGGTTAAATATCAATATTAAATATTATTTATATTAATGCATCTGAATTTAGCAAGTCAGGCAGCTCTGATCAGAGAAACCGGAGACAGAAAAAGGAGTTGCCTTACTTTGAATGCTATTTTCTACAGACCCAACATCCTCATCTGGGATGCATCAAATCTCCAGTGATTAAAGACTGCCCCTACTACTATGTTCCTACTACGTAAAGACTGTCCCTACTACTAAAGTAATGTACCTGCTACTATGATGTCATAATTATTATCTTTCATGACAACTTGGGTTCCATCCATCACAAAGCATGAAGGACAGCAAACTTTTTTTTTTTTTTTTTTATAGAATAGTTAAGAATAGTTAATTCGCTGTTGGTCTTGATCACCATTGTCTCCAAAACAAATGGAAATCTAAAATGTTTGATTTGTTACAGCAACAGAAACTAAGGAAACTTTTCCAAAGGGAAAACCCTTGTTTGGGTGTCAGCTTCTCAGAGGGGGGATTTCCCTTACCTTTTGAGAGATTGCCTATTACTTTCTGCTGTGTTTCAGAAAACTAAAAATATTCCATATGTGTAACCGACAAAAAAAAAAAAAAAAAATACAAATAAAATTGGCAAGCCTTTAAGCATCACCTACTTTATCAAAAACGAAAATAATTTTTGCTTAACCACTGTTCACCTGCTTGTCCAAAAATGTTATTTTCCATTTATTAAGGGTTTTTATTGGGGTGCCACTGCAGAGAGCTACTCTCTCTTCCATACACTGTTTATTCAAAAGTAGAAAAAAACAGTCCATTTGGAAAAAATAATCTCTTTAAGGCTCGGTTCACATATATGCGATGCGGGAAGGCTGCGAATTCGCAGCCTGTTCCCGCATCGCACACGCACCCCCGGCAGTTCACACTGCCATATGCGATACGCTGGGGGTGTCAATGTAATCTTAACGACACCCCCAGTTTGATCGCATATCGCAGTGCGATCGTGCAGTTCGCACAGGATCGGATCGCACAAGTGTGAACCGCTGTGCGATCCGATCCTGATGCGGCAGCAAAAATGCCTCCTGTGCGTGTTTGCTGCGGGTGCGATGCGAATTTAGCCATACAAACTGTATGGCTAAACTCGCACCGCACAGCTGATCACATGTAATGTCGGAGCAGTGCGCTCCGACATTACAATGCGAACCCCGCACACGCACAAGTGTGAACCGGGGCTAAGTTTTATTATATCTGAAGGAATGAACGTAGGCTGCTCAGGTAATATAAACAACAGCATCAGATAGCTTGATCAGTCTTTTTAGAGCTTAATGCCAGAAGACCAACTTATCTGCTTTCAGTACCAACAACAATTAAAAATTCCAAGGCTTTGTTATCTGTAACTAATTCCTCATACACATGCTCAGTTTTTTTTTTTTTTTTCCATTCAACCCAGCGGGCTGAAGGAAAAAAAATTGAGGCAACCACTGTGCTAATTATCCGATGTTAGCACAGTGGGAAGATCGCTGTACTAATATATTCTGACTGGTGGACTCCCCTGCCCCTCCTCCCACCAGAACACATCGGTCAGCGCTCACAGCCATTGGCTACAAGCGCTGATCAGATGCTGATTTGCTGCTGGTTTTCCAGCATGCTCATTCAACTGTCAGATGAGGAGCTGTACACACGGCCCAAAAGTCAGCTGGTAACTGCCAAACCGACCGTTTTTGGAAAACTTTCGGCCCGTGTGTACCTTTGGTTAACTTATTCCAAAGCACTACTGACATTTAAAATAAATCTAAACCCAAAAACAAAAATATAATATGATGCAGATTATCATTTGTTAGAGGTGGTGGCTACATTTTTCAGGGTTTTTCCCCCCTCTTTTATCTGGTAATCCTGTCAGTAGCACATTTCATGTAGAATGACAAAGCTTGCAGTGTTGTCACCTTGACATGAGACTGGTAAAGGGCAAGCCACATCCTGCAGCATTGATTACCTTTCCTTACAGAAATTCTCCTTGGCAGTTGCCACATCAGTGCACCAAGCCCTTCTACATCAGTATGGATCCCTCCTAGGACAGAGCAGCTTCAGCAGATATTTTGGAAAAGATAATGGCGTAACTGGATCCTGGCATGTGGTCATTGCTACTATGTCGGTACTGGGATAGTGCAAGGGGTTACTGGTAGTACACCTCTTACCAAATCTTGAAAAAACAGGGTTCTACTAGATACCTAATGTATATACTCCCTTTCTTTTTTTTTGTTTTCTTCATAGAATGAGTCTGATCACTTTGCAAGGGAAGTTGCACAGTTTAAGGGAATTTTCCCAAGAACTTAGTGGATGAGGTGAAGCTCTGCTACAGTCCATCACCAAATCATGTGCAAGCAAAAATGCTGTTTTTTTATTTTATTTTATTTTTTCCTTGCACTTGGTTGGGTATTCTTTGAAAAGTAAAAATTTAACTAGGCTCTGGGGCCAATCCCCCTGCGCTGTGCAATTTCCTTTGAAAAATAAACAGCCTGTTTGCCTTTAGTAAATCAAATCCACTGGGGGAGATTTACTAAAACTGGTGCACAAAAATCTCTGGTGCAGCTTTGCATTGTATCAGCGTCTAGATTTTATTGTCAAAGATAAATTGAACAAGCTGAAGTTAGAAGCCGATTGGTTACTATGCACAGCTGCTCCAGATTCTGTGTGTTTTTAGTAAATCTTTCCCTAAATGTTTACTTATAAACATGCCTACTCAGGCAATGGGAGTGCACATTAAGTGATACAAATATTACTTAATCAAAGATGATTCAGCAGCTGGACTGTGCATACATTATCTGTCCATTATCTAATGTCAATAAGAGACATAATACAACATGCTAGATAGATAGCATGTTTATAAGTGACTGTTAAAGCCAGAAAAAGTAAATTTTTCAAATTCCGATAACTAGAATTTGTTTTGTAAAAAGTCACAATAACATCATTGAAGCTTTTCTTTCTATCTATCTATCTATCTATCTATCTATCTATCTATCTATCTATCTATCTATCTATCTATCTATCTATCTATCTATCTATCTATCTATCTATCTATCTATCTATCTATCTATCTATCTATCTATCTATCTATCTATCTATCTATCTATCTATCTATCTTTCTCTCCTTTCTTTCTCTCCTTTCTTTCTTTCTTTCTTTCTTTCTTTCTTTCTTTCTTTCTTTCTTTCTTTCTTTCTTTCTTTCTTTCTTTCTTTCTTTCTTTCTTTCTTTCTTTCTTTCTTTCTTTCTTTCTTTCTTTCTTTCTTTCTTTCTTTCTTTCATTTTAAGTAATTCTATTCCAGGTATAAATTGTGTCTCTACCTCTTCACCTTCCCTACTTTGATGGTGCCCTGAAGGGTTCACACTACATGTAATCAGCATGTGATCTATATAATATATGCATCGAAATGTGTTCAATCCATTTCCTTTGCACACATTTTCACCTTTCTGCTTATACAGAAATTAATTTGCTATTGCTATTAAACAAAGTAATAGCAACTAATTATTAGACTGTGTTGTCCATTTGCTAAGCTGCAAAGTAGGTGGTAATATAAATGTAGAGTAGCAGTAAAACTACACAGGAATTTTCTGAATGTGCAGAACTCATACAAAAAGCAATGGCTGAACATGGACAGTACTTTGCTGAAAATTAACAAAATCAGCAAATTAAAACATAGGCAGCCTAATTTTATTTATTTAAAATGCATTTTGGAAAGCATGTGAATTGCCCAATTTTCAGTCTGTGCTAGTTTTAACATATGATATGTTTTTTTATTTGATATAAATAGCTGATTTATTCAGTACTGGTTTATGTTAACATTGTAGGTTTATTTAGTAAGAAAGTTCCAACAGCAATTTTTCAGAAAACATTGTAAATGTAAATTATATTATAAACTGTAATTTTTTTTTTAAAAAAAAGGACCTGCGAGGATACTTCAAAAAACATTACTTAATTTATTATAGCAAAAATCAACAATAATGAACAAGTGTAACTTTATCATGGCAAATTAAGCATAGCTGCAAATACAGCCTTAATATTTTTACTTCCTTCTGCTGTTTTTTTAAGAGCTATTGGAATCATTGCATGTCCTGCCATTTCAGTCTTCTCATTGCCCTTTTGCACAAAGAAGTATATTATAGCATTGCTGGCATTTACTGTGGATGTCATTCATGCATACCGGGATGTTACAGGACAGTGGCTATTCATAATTATTTGCACATTTCTCTCATTGGTTTTGCGCTGATTTACTTTTGATATTGATAAGGTATACATTTTTTTCACTTTGTAATTGGTAGCAACCATGGATGTTTTTGGCTTTTTAGAAACCAGAGAGGTGAAGATGGATGAGATCTTCTCTGGGGATAAGCATAGAGGGAGAAGTGATGACCTAAAACATTCTTTTAAGATTCTAGGAAACCTCATGGATAAGAAAACAAATGCTTGGTGGGATATGGTATCTTTTGAACTGTATTTAGCCAATGATTTAGTACCTAGACATCTAAGGTGGGATGTTTCCCCCGAATGACAGGTTAGATGATGAGAAATCCCTCAATGAGTGGTTCTTAGTTTTTAATAGTAAAGGGAAGGAGCTTATTGAATTTTTACTATCATGCAAACATAAAAAGTTGTTATTACTTGAACAGCATATTAAAGCGGAGTTCCACCCATTTTTAATAGGTTGGAATACATAGATCTATGTAATCCCCTTTAAAACGGCTTTTACCAATGGAAACTTTTTTTTTTTTGCTAGTAAATACCTTAATTTCTGCTTTATTCCTCCTCTCCTCACTTCCGGGTCCGATCGGCGATGACGTCATTCGGCGATTCGCAGTGTGTGCTGGGATGTATTCTATTCCAGAAATCTCGCAGGAGCTGAGCTGTACTGAGCCGTGCCTGCCCCGCCTCCGCCCCGCCTCCTCTCATTGAGTTGTATTGTATGCAATGTATTCAGGCCGTTCTCTGCCCCGCTCAGTAAGGATATAATGATTTCAGTCCTCGCTCACTGAGAGGAGGCGGGGCGGAGGCGGGGCAGAGAACTGCCTTAATACATTGCATACAATACAACTCAATGAGAGGAGGTGGGGCGGAGGCGGGGCAGAGAACGGCCTGAATACATTGCATACAATACAACTCAATGAGAGGGGGCGGAGGCGGGGCAGGCAAGGCTCAGTACAGCTCAGCTCCTGCGAGATTTCTGGAATAGAATACATCCCAGCACACACTGCGAATCTCCAAATGACGTCACCGCCGATCGGACCCGGAAGTGAGGAGAGGAGGAATAAAGCAGAAATTAAGGTATTTACTAGCAAAAAAAAAAAAAAACGTTTCCATTGGTAAAAGCCATTTTAAAGGGGATTACATAGATCTAAAGTTCCAAAAATGGGTGGAACTCCACTTTAAGGATACGATACAGCCATCTAAGAACACACCCAAATTCACCAGGTTATCTGGTGAATTGAAGAAAAAATTGGAGAAATTGGATAAGGAAGCCCAAGAAAAATAAAGAAAGAAGTTTATTATAAATATGGCTAATTTTAAAAATAAAGATGTTTTTAAATGGCAACGTTCCATTAAAGAAGAAATTCAAATACTCTCACGCGAAGGCACGCCCCCTAGAGAGAAATTTAGTACAACCCCTGCTCCCCTTATTAACACAGGGAAACCTTGAGGTAATTATGAGGGATCTAAGAAAGCACCTAGGAATCAAAGTTACCCTCAATATACTCAACCCCCTGCTAGAGGTAAGTGGAGAGGAATGAGACCTGTCAGAGAAGGCCCCCAGAGAGGTAGGGGCAGAGGCCATTGGGAATATATCAGCAAGGTTCCTATCCTACTGGAGACTATCAGTGGGACCAGAGAGAATCTGATCAGAATGGTTATTACTCAGAGGGAGGTCACCAGCCACGTGGAGACCCCTCTTATCCTCTCTTATCCACTCCAAAATCTACCTGTGGATCATTCCACCAATGTTTTTAAGGAAAACCAGGAGTTCCATGGAACAACCAGGGATCAACTGAAAACACATTTGGGGGCAAAAGAAGAGAAAGAGAGGGAGGAGAGCAGGGAGAAGGGCAAAAAAAAAAAAAAGAAGATACCAATAGGTACGGGTATGTTTAATATCAGTGGTAAGGATTTAAATAATAACGAGATCCGAGTTTTGGATAAGGGTTTAAAGTATGCCCTTACCAAAAACCTAAACGAATTTGACACTTATGTGCATATCCAAAAATTTGTACGAACATTAAATCAAAATAAATATTTTTTGTCTAAACCAGATAACAGACCTCCTTTGGTGGAGGTGGGTCACCACTCCACCTTGGAAAATAAATCTGTATTTAACCCCCAGAATAAAGATAACAAATTTATTGATGTCTTTCGGTACATGGTAGTTGACGATTTTGAAAATCATAAAAATCCATCATCCCCATAGGATAAAAAAAGGTATAGCTAATATAGAAATAAAGATGTGGTAATAGCCCTGCGGATAAGGGGGGAGGGTTAGTAATTATGAGTAAAAAGTACTATCAAGAAGAAATGGAGAGGCAATTGTCAGATACTGAGCCGTATCAATTGTTAAACCGAAACCCCATTAATGAATATAAGAGGTAATTAGAAAAATTATTTAGGGAAGGTGCAAGGAAGGATATACTAAGAAGGAAGCACAATATCTCAATCCTGTGGCTTGTAGGACCCCAATTATCTATTTTCTTACTAAGATTCATAAAGATGCAATTAGACCCCCGGGGGGAGCCGATTATTAACAGTATTGAATCGGTCTGCTCTAGATTGGGTCAATATATTGACTACTTTTTGCAACCCTTAGTAATCTAAACAGAGGCTTATAATAAAGACACTAAACATATTATTCAATGCTTCGATTCATTAGAAGGGTTAGAAACATGCATTTTGGCTACAGAAGATGTGGGCTCTTTATATACCATAATTGTACATGATGAAGCCCTGGAATCAATGAAGTGGGCATTACAAGGCTCGGATCTGAGTGCGGGACATAAGAAATATCTTTTGAAATGTTTGAAATTCTACTTTGCCATAACTATTTTAGTATAGGAATGTTTATTATTTACAGGAAAGGGGCGTAGCCATGGGCGCTAGGTTCGCTCCTAGTGTAGGGAACCTCTTCATGGTTTGCTGGGAGAATGAAGAAGTTGTGTGTGAACGACCAGCCAAACTTTTTTGTTATAAAAGGTTTATAGATGACCTGGTGATCATCTGGAAGGGAGATAAATTATCTTTTGATTGGTGGTTTTGTTGGTTTATGGATAAAATGAATGGGAATTCTAAAAACATTAAACTTACCTTGACCATTAGTAGCGAACAAATAGTTTTTTTTGGATCTGGAGATTTATAAGAACATGGTCGGTTGGGTACTAGGAATTTTTTTTCAAACCTACAGATTGGAGGTTTATTGTACAGTTGCCACCACAAGACATGGCTCTGCAATATTCCCAAAGGGCAGTTAATCAGAGTGCGGAGAAACTGTTCTAAGGAATCTGACTATATACAACAATCAGATATTTTAGTAAGCAGATTCAGAGAAAAAGGGTATGAAGTAGATACTTAAAATTAAAAATGAGAAAATAAAAGTATTAGAAATGGATAGGAGACTAGTACTACTGCAGGATGTTAAAAAGCAAAGGGTACTGAATTTTGAATATAAATTGATATTGGATTATAATGCCCAATTTAGACAAGTTGAAAGAATTATTAATAAACAGAGTATTTTGAGGCAAGATAAGATACTAAGACCCAATTTGCCCATTAAACCTAAATTTATATTAAAAAAAGCCCCTACTTTGAAAGATATAGTAGCCCCAGGAGTTATTGATCCCACTATTCAGAAAAAGAGCACACTATTTAGCTTTATCACTGGTTTTCACACTTGTGAGAGATGTTTGGCATGTCGTCATACGAAAAGTAACATTAAAACGAAAAAAAAAATTTTTATCCAGGAGTATAGGGAGCAAGTATCAGCTCATTGCCTGTTCCACTACTGGTGTTATCTATATGTTGGAGTGCGAATGCGGGCTCCAGTATATAGGGCGTACATACAGATGTTTGAATATTAGGGTGGCAGAGCATATTAAAAATATTAAGAGGGGGTAGTTACACATAATGTGTCTAAGCATTTCAGAGATGTTCATGACAGGAATACTGATTCACTACAATTCTGGGGGAAAGAAAAAGTTGAAAGACGTTGGAGGGGAGGGAACTATATAAGGCAATTGAGCAGAAGAGAATCCTTTTGGATTTTCGAGGCCAAGGTCCTTTCACTTAGAGGCCTCAATGTGGACTTTGATCTCAACTGCTTTATTAGTGACAAGTGATTTTATCCTTATCCATTGTAATATGGAATAATCTATTCTATATTTTATATACAAATTATTTGTTTATTCTAAATTGCCATAATGGGTTAGGGGGTGCGTCCTATTCTGTAACCTTGATGTTATTTTAATAATTTTGTGATTTGTTATTTTTTTGTGTAAAGGTGGCCGTGATGTGAGTTGGTAAGCTCCGCAATTAAGGTGCTAGTGGGAGTAAAGTTATCCAAGTCTGCAATTATTATTTATGTTTTTTTTTTTTTTTATTATTTAAGTAGTGTCCCCAGTATATTTCTTTTGGTGACCCCTTCCTCTCGCCACACCATTTCTGGACTTTTTCCAGTGACGAGCGGCTAATTATGCTGCCTGAGTGTGATTGCAGACCAAAGGGAAGTGGTGCCGTCGATCTAGCCTAGATTATTTAACCACTTAAGGACTGCCCACCATAGATATACTGCGGCAGAGCGGCCCTTAAGCGCAAAATCACGTACATAATTAGACACAGCGGGAGCCGCCATTACTAATAAAAACAATTTTAAAAAAGTCCATAAATCTATCCCATAATTTGTAAACGCTATAACATTTGCACAAACCCGTTAATATACACTTTTTGGATTTTTTTTTTACTAAAAATGTATAGCAGAATACAAAGTGGCCTAAACTGATAAAGAAATTTGAAAAAATATTTTTTATTTTTCAAATTAGTCCGTGTTTTTTTTGTTTATAGCACAAAAAATAAAAACCACAGAGGTGATCAAATACCATCAAAAGAAAGCTCTATTTGTGGGGAAAAAAGGACATCAATTTTATTTAGGTACAGCGTCGTCATTTATATTATCAGTGCCTTATCGCAAAAAATGGCCTGGTCGTTAAGGGGGTAAAATCTTCCGGGGCTGAAGTGGGTAAAGAGTGGAGTGACGTCTTTACTCCACCCCTACTGAAGAAGTATATGCCCTGATGTAGTGTGTATAGGGGATGGAGCCTTCGTGTTGACATCAAATCGCGGCAACCTCAGCTGATTGAGAGATACTTATGTTTAATGCCGGATTAGCCCACACTGCTTAAGTGCCACACTTGTGAGTGTTTGATCGTTTTTTTATGGTACGATAAGTTTTAATCAAATAGAGAGCACTAGATTTTGCCATTGTTTTGTTCCCTTATATACTGGTGACTGGTATCGAGGCATAGAGCTGGCTGAAAGGAGATTAAGCCACAGAGGACTACCAGATCTATCTGTTAATCCACTGGTAACACAGGGGTCAAAATATGAGATGAGCAGCTTGACTGCACAGGTGAAGGAGAGCACCAGCACATTGTTTGCACTGGATGGTGTATCATCATGTTGACTAATTCTATCAAGATATACTTATGATATATGGACTCTAGTTTGGGCACTTGATCGTGGAATTTTTTTGTTTTTTCACTTTGAGTATCATTTCACCATTTATATTTGTAATATTGCACTATATGATTTATATATTTCTGGCGCAGCACTGTTTGAAGTTTAATTTACGTTTTTAGTGTAGTGAAAACACTGTGACAGCGGCCATTCATAATTATTTACACATTTTTTGGTTCACATTGGTTTTGCACTTATTTACTCTTGGTGTTGATAAGGTTGGGCAATATTGTTATGTCATTTAGTTTATGTTTACACTTTGAAAGATGTTCGGCTCCTAAAGCAAAGAAAGTTCTAGATTTCTTTACCTTTAAACCTTTACCTTCTTTAAAAAAAAAAAAAAAAATACACCAGGAAATGTATTCTGCTATATCTATAATCTATCACACAGAGAAGGATCAGAGGACTATGAAAGCGACTGAAAAATTCAAACTCGTTCTTATACTTTATTTACTAAAAGAAGCGTGTCCACATAAAATGTTTAGGATTTTTAAGATTGAATAGTCATCCACAGAGCGCTCACAGAATGAAATCCCTAAATCCCTCACCACCCACTCATGAGCCATATCTACATAGTTATGTTGAGAGGTCTCCAGTCCCCAACCCCCTAAAGGATATGTTCCCCTTTAGCAACATGCTACACCTGTGTTTAGGGTGTAACATGCAACATGTTGCTTAGGACAAAACATCCTCATCCTCTTTGTGTCGACGGACAGTGTTCCTCTTCCTCGCAGCTTCTGTCACAACATAGCTGGGCCATTCATTCACAGAGATCTGTGAATGAAGAAACTACAAGTCCCGTCTGCCACTGCAGTTGGCACTGTAGTTGTCAATATACAAGGGCACGGATCAGCGCATTTGTAGTCCATTGACACTTTCTCTTTTTCTAGTTTTCTAACTGAAAGCGCGTAAGGAGGTACAGGCTGAAAGTTGAAGGCAGAGTGTGGAGGAGCCTGTCATTGTACCTGTAGTCCACTGATTGCAGATGCGCAATACCTTGCAGGCTCCCGTGTAAAAGTAAATGTAATTTTTTTTTACCTGAAAAAAATACATATGTGCATTTATTTTTTTTTATACTTAAAAATTATCTTAACCTTTAAAAACAGAAGTGGTAAATCAAACCTGTTGTTCAAACTGTTAAAGGCCTAAAGTGTTTTTACATTTATACGTAAGAAGGACTGGCTCTTTAACCACTTAAGGACCGGAAAGCTTTTACCCCCTAATAGCCAGGCCATTTTTTGCGATACGGCACTGTTATTTTAACTGACAGTTGCGCCGTTGTGCGGCGATGTACCTAAATAAAATTGATGTCCTTTTTTTCCCCTCAAATAGAGCTTTCTTTTGGTGGTGTTTGATCACCCTTGTGGTTCTTCTTTTTTGCGCTATAAACAAAAAAAGAGCAACAATTCTAAAAAAAAAAATATACTTTTTCCTATAAAACATTCCCAAAAGAAAATAAAAATTAAAAATCAAATGTTTTCATCAATTTAGGCCAATATGTATTCTGCTACATATTTTTGATAAAAAATCCCATTAAATGTATATCGATTGGTTTGCACAAACATTATCACGTCTAAAAACTAGGGAAAAGATTTTGTCATTTTTATTTCTTTTTTACTAGTAATGGCAGTGATTTTTAGCGGAACTGCGACATTGCGGCGAACAGTATGGACACCTAACTGACATTTTTGACACTTTTGAGGGGACCAGTGACATTACTACTGTAATCAGTGCTAAAAATATGCACTGTTACTGTACTAATGACACTGGCAGGGAAGGGGTTATCACCAGGGGCGATCAAGGGGTTAAATGTGTGCCTAGCAGATGCTTTGTGTTCATCCAGTAAGTAAAGACCTGTGTTCCTAATTAGGAGGATCCCTGTGTTCATCACTGACAGAACAGCTGTCTGCCTTGTTTACATTGGCAGACCACCTTTCTGTCTCCATTGGACCCGCTGATTGGCTCCCCCTCTAGCCAATCAGCGCGTACGCACGCCCCCACTATCTTCTACACGAAGCGGCGTACAGGTACATCGTCTCGCATAACAGAGCGGACCTGCCACAGTATAATTACGGCGGCTGGTCAGCAAGTGGTTAAAGGGGAAGTATACTGTGTTTTAATAAGCACAGTTTGTGTGTGTTTTATATATATATATATATAATTTTTTTTTTACAATCTATATACAGAAACAGGGTTTTCAAGAAATGATCACACTTTTAAAAGATTATTTAAATCAAGCTGAACTTTTTTGCATGAATATCTAAAAAACATGGAAAAACCACTATAAATGCCCCTTTAAGCAAAAATGAAAATCATATTCATGAACAATACTGTGCTCATCTTGCTTTTTAAAACTGACAAATGGCATATAAAGTCATTTAAATTATTTTTACTATTTTGTTTTCCACCACTATTTTAGCATTAAAGATTTTTGTTAATTCCTGCTTATATAAGGGAAAAAATACACATATAATAAATCTTAAACCTGTAATCTGTACACCCCTGATAAACAAGTTTACACATTACACAAATCGTAGAATTCATTCTCACCCAATCAGTAAGAGAGCAGATGAAAAAGTTATCTTGGTACAGAAAGCCCGAGGTATCATGTGAAAATGACTTAAAACTGCCAATGATGCCTGCTGTTACTGTGCCGATCTGCTTGTTTTAAAGTTGATTTTCCTTGGAAAAAAATCCTGAAGTTCAATCTGCCACATCAACTTTATGTCCTAATAATTATTTTATAAATATCAGAAGTGTAGTGCACTTAATTTCTTTGCTGATGGCATTATTCTCAGCTTCTGAACACTGCCTGGAGCTTGCTCTTTTTAATCATTTTAAAAGTGTATTTGGTGTAAATTGAGTTTAACACTGTTGAAAGGGTGTTGTTCAGGAACTCCAAAAAAGAGCAGTAGATCAACTCTTAAACCAAACGTGCTGCTATTGAAGTCATCTTAAACTCTCTAGTACCCTCTCTTGATCAAACTGGGAAATGCAGAAAATCTGAAATCGAAAATGTAATGCACATGGTAAAGTTATTCATATTGCAAAAAAGAAAACTGCAGCCCCTTGGCATACATAAGGGTTAGATAAATCCTAAAACCTTTTTTATTCAAATTTTAATATTTGCTATACTTTACCCTACTATTGTACCAGTATTCTTTTCTTTCCTTATTGTTACTTTTTTGTGTTTTGCTTTTTTTTTTAATATTTTTTACTTCAGTTTGTCTTTTGAAATTCGAAAATTTGTAACTTGCTTATAAAAGTCTGAAAAATGTATGGGTTTGTTAACCACTTAAGGACCAAGCCTATTTCTGACACATGTTGTTTACAAGTTAAAATCAGTATTTTTTGCTAGAAAATTATTTAGAACCCCCAAACATTATATTTATTTTTTTAGCAAAGACTCTGGAGAATAAAATGGTGGTTGTTGCAATATTTTTGTCATGCGGTATTTGCACATTTATTTTATTAAATCTTTTATTTTTAGCACTGTTTTAAAAAAAAAAAAAACTGATCACTTTTATTGCTGTCACAAGGAATGTAAACACCCCTTGTGACCGTAATAGGCAGTGACAGGTACCCCAGACTCCTCCACTGCACTTCAAAATATTTAAAATGCTGAAATCACCATTTTTGAATACTGACAGTTTTTAAATCGGCGCCATTAGCAGGTGGGAATTTGTGATGTTGCTTCTGGGTTACTACATCGGAGACCTGATCAAAGCAGAATCCAGCTTTGTTCGGGACTCTAACCAGCTGGCGGAAGTGCATGTCCACCGGCTGGTTGCGCGGGTCTCCTGGGGGGACAAGAGATCCAGGCAGAGCCACAGAAGGCGGCGGGAGGGGGGCATCCCCTCCCACTCGCTGGGATAACTGCTGAGCCGCATCGGTTGTTATCTCCTGAAAGCCGACCACCGGCTCTAAAAAAAACGGTACCGGGATGATGCCTGTAAGCCCACGTACAGGTATGTTTGTTTGTGGGAAGTAGTTAATGCTGAAAAACATATAGCTAAAGTAGACTTCAAACAATGCACTGAAGATGTGAAAATGCCATTATTAGATTGAGTTCAGTATGCATTTGTATTAATATTGCATTTTATTCTATAGTCCCACACTGCTGTTTACAGTGGTATAAAGGAAACATTTTTTTTTTTTATAGTATGAAGTGGTCAAACCAATACCAATCTAAACGTATTTCTAATTAATAAATTATACAACATTTATCATGATATAATGGCATTCTTAGTCATTAAATGTAGCTCTGCTAGTTTTGGCATGGGAGTCCCACTGCAGAGGACAAACAAAAACTCTGTAGAACAAAAAAAACGAAATGTACAAAAATAAAACTAATCATGCCCGGAGCACATACTGTACATAATACTTCATGATTAAGTTATTTGTTTTCAGGTATCCCCCCTAAACACTACTCCTAATCAAACCTCTAAAGGAAGACATCACCTTTCAATCCACCATTTAACGCCTTGTCTGCTGTATACTCATGCCATTCTTTGCAAGTCCTCAAGCAGGTCGTACGTTAAATTTGCTTCAGATTCATCTGCTTTTTTCTGCTCTAGTTACTCAAAAGCCACACTATTCAGCTTTCTTCCAGTAGCATACTTTTAGAATCATAACATCTTAATTTGTGTCCTTTACATTTGTTAATGCAAATACAGAAAATGTGAAAAGGAAATTTGTCTTCAGTCGTTTCTGAGACTTACAAACTTTTTTGCTATTCTGTCTCAAGTCAACGGTCATCATATTCTTCTAGTTGTTCCAATTACAGGGATACCAAACTTATATGTATTTTTTTAGTTTTCTATAACCCTTTCTTTACAGTATCTCGCAAACTAAGTACACCCCTCGCATATCTTTGTATGTGACAACACTGAAGAAATTACACTTTGCTACAATATAAAGTAGTGAGTGCACAGCTTTATAACAGTGTACATTTGCTCTCCCCTCAAAATAACTTAACACACAGTCATTAATGTCTAAACCGCTGGCAACAAAAGTGAGTACACCCCTAAGTGAAACATTTCCAAATTGGGCCCAGAGTGTCAATATTTTGTGTGGCCACCATTATTTTCCAGCTCTTCCTTAACCCTCTTGGGCATGGAGCTCACCAGAGCTTCACAAGTTGCCACTGGAGTCCTTCTCAATGAAGACATCACGGAGCTTGTGGATGTTGGAGACCTTGTGCTCCTCCACCTTCCGTTTGAAGTTGCTGAATAGGGTCTAGGTCTGGAGACATGCTTGGCCAGTCCATCAACTTTACCCTCAGCTTCTTTAGCAAGGCAGTGGTCGTCTTGGAGGTGTGTTTGGGGACGTTATAATGTTGGAATACTGCCCTGTGGCACAGTCTCTGAAGGGATGGGATCATGCTCTGCTTCAGTTAGTCACAGTAAATGTTGGCATTCATGGTCCCGCAATGAATTGTAGTTCCCAAGTGCTATCAGCACTCATGCAGCCCCAGACCATGACACTCCCACCACCATGCTTGACTATAGGCAAGACACACTTGTTTTTGTACTCCTCACCTGGTTTCCGTCACACACGTTTGACACCATCTGACCCAAATATGTTTATCTTGGTCTCATCAGACCACAGGACATGGTTCCAGTAATCCATGTCCTTAGTCTGCTTGTCTTCAACAAACTGTTTGCGGGCTTTCTTGTGCATCATCTTTAGAAAAGGCTTCCTTCTGGGATGACAGCCATGCAGACCAATTTGATGCAGTGTGCGGCGTATGTTCTAAGCACTGACAGGATGACCACCCCTTCAACCTCTGCAGCAATGCTGGCAGCACTCATATGTCTATTTCCCAAAGACAACCTCTGGATATGAGGCTGGGCATGTGCACTCAACTTCTTCGGTCGACTATGGTAAGGCCTGTTCTGAGTGGAACCTGTCCTGTTAAACCTCTGTATGGTCTTGGCCACCGTGCTGCAGCTCAGTTTCAGGGTCTTGGCAATCTTCTTATAGCCTAGGCCATCTTTATGTAGAGCAACAATTCTTTTTTCAGACCCTCAGAGAGTTCTTTGCCATGAGGTGCCGTGTTGAACTTCCAGTGACCAGTATAAGAGAGTGAGAGCAAAACACCAAATCTAACACAACTGCTCCCCATTCACACCTGAGACCTTGTAACACTAACGAGTAACATAACACCGAGGGGAAAAGGTGGGTCGTCATGTCTAATTGGACCCAATTTGGACATTTTTACTTAGTGTACTCACTTTTGTTGCCAGCGGTTTAGACATTAATGACTGTGTGTTGAGTTATTTTGAGGGGAGAGCAAATGTACACTGTTATACAAGCTGTACACTCACTACTTTACATTGTAGCAAAGTGTCATTTCTTCACTGTTGTCACATGAAAAGATATAATAAAATATTTACAAAAATGTGAGGGGTGTACTCACTTTTGTGAGCTACTGTAACTGTATCCATGTATATTCAAAAACATTAAACCGTTCATACCGCCATTTCTGACACTTCACTCCTACATGTAAAAATCTACTTTTTTTGCTAGAAAATTACGTAGAACCCCCAAACATGTATGTGTGTGTATATGTATATATATATATATATATATATATATATATATATACGTTTAGCAGAGGCCCTATAGAACAAAATAGTGGGTTTTGCCATTTATTATGGCACGCAATATTTGCGCCACAAGTTTTCTTAAAATTTTTTTTATTAAAGAAAGTCAGAATAATTTTGTACAGTGAAGTCACATAGTTTGGAGCCTTGACCAAAATACAGCGTAAACACAATGTCAGCCTCAAATTAAATATAACAAAAGGCTAGCAAACACCGAGGCAATCGAAAAACAAATAAGCATAGAAGTACTAAAACATTTCAAATTACTAAGAGGGCATCTGAGCCTGTGTATCCGATGCGTACCGAAAGCTTAAAACGGGGACTAGCCACAATCGTAAGGGCATACAATTCAATAATAGAGAAGGGAAGAAGTGGAAAGAGAAAGGGGAGTAAGAGGGGGACCCGGTTGGAACACTGGAACCGAGGTCCCAGAGGAAGAAAAAGACAGAATAAAGAGGGGGAAACCCAGACGAAGAGCCTGCATTATCCTCTCGAACACAGGAATCCAGACCAGGGTCCAGAAAGAGACCTCCTACAGTTCAATATTAACGTAATGAACCCATGGCTCCCATACCTTCCTAAAACGAGGTACAGAATCATTAAGCTTACTTGCAAGGGGCTCATTGAGCATGATCCAGGAAACCTTACGTCTGAACATATCAATATGAACTGAGGAGCTCTTCCAGGAGTGAGCTATAGTAAGTTTGCACAGTTTAAAAAAAAAAATAGACTTTATTGAATAAAAAAAAAACACAATATTTACCCCAATATGTATACAGTTGCGGGGGTTACGTTCCGGACCCAGCCGCGAAAAGTGAAATTCCGCGAAATAGAAAAACCCTATTAAAATGCATTGTAGGCATGATTTTTTTACTGTCACTGTACGTGTAGAAGCATTTTAAGGTCTTTAAACACACTTTTAAAACAATAGAAACTCATTTAAACACATAAAAGATACTTAGAGACAGAGCAAGAGCTATGAAAAACACAAAAATCTTTCATTTTTAATGATTTATATAGTAAAATAACATTACAAAAAAAACCAGCGAATTACCGGGACCGCAAAAACTGAACCGCGATGTAGCGGGGGATTACTGTAGTGTGAAAGATGATGTTAGGCCAAGTAAATAGATTCCTAACATGTCACGCTTTAAAATTGAATCTACACAGTGGACTGCGGCAAACCATGATGCTTAAAATTCTAAATAGGCAATGCTTTAAAGGCCTTTACAGGTTACCAGTTTAGAGTTAAACAGGAGGTCTGGTGCTGGAATTATTGCTCTTGCTCTGATGTTCCCGACAATACTTCACATGTGGTGCAATCACCATTTACATATGCGCACAGTTGTAACGTATGCGTTCGCATTTGCGCGTACGCACGGTGGGACGGAAGCACTTAACTTTTTTTTTTTTTAATTATGTTTTTTTTTTTTTTATAGTTTTGAACAACATTCCTGGATGTTGTTGATCTATTAGACCCCAAATATCTTCTCTAACCTTCCATGCAGCCATTCAGACTCAGATCGAAACTGGAAATGACTAAATACTCATGGCTCCTGGTTTCTGGGGTTACAGAGAGAGAGGACTGACGTCAGTTCCTCTCTCTTTCAGTTCAGTGCAGCAATCATCGTCGGCCACATGGGTCCCGGGCCCCACGATGGGGTGGTAGAGCCCGGGAAAGGCAACATCGGGAGGGGGGTGGGACCCCCTTCCGCCACCCGCAGAAGTGATCAAGTGGCTAGTTAGCAAATTACTTCTGATAGAAAAAGGAATCACCGGCGGAAAAGATTCTGTAGTTGCAGGCATCATCCCGGTATAACTACTGAAACCCAAGCATGTCCATGGACATCCTATGTGCAGAAAGTAGTTAAACACATTAGTCTTCCTCCCTCTGCTATCAGAAAGAGTGATGGCTTGTTTGCATCAACCTGCACTATCCATTTTGGCGCACAGGCTGTTTCTGTGTGGGTGGGGGGGGCCTGTGTCTTTACAATGCTTCCCTATTTTAGCTTTATTTAAATGGCACCAATGGACATTTAATTCATTTATTTGCACAGTACCGGAGCTATGGAACAGAGACAGACACAGACTACAGGTGGGCTTTTATGCAGGGCAGAAACATGCCCGTCTACTCTGTTTTTCTACACTCCATTGTGGTTTAAACTGGGCTCATAGAAAACATTTTTTTTATTTTTTTTTTTATGAGCCCTTGCAAAAACCCTCTTTGATCTGATGCAGAAATCACAGGTCTCTGAACATAGTGTGAACAAGCTCTTAGGCAACAAAGCAGTTGGCCAATCAAAGAAGTCTTTCACCAAGGTGCACTCTGTTTGGATCCCACTAACTTCTCTAAGCAACTAATACTAGCCTGACCTCTGGGGGTGGAAAATAGTGGTGCAGCAAATGTCTAGATGCAGGGGCAAGTAGCATATCTGTGGCTTTGGCCGTGGGTTAAGTTTTAGATCTACCACCTATAGTCATTTACACGTGAATTAATGGTTTGTTTTCTGCACTGATCAATTAAAACACAAGATGACAGATTGACAATTTTGGCTTGGGGGGGTTAGGCCTATGTATAAAAAGTGCACTAGCAAAAAATGTCTTATTGCCCATTGCAACCTGTCGGCACCCAACTGTCATTTCTTCACTACAGGTTTATAGCATGAATTCTGACTGGTTGCTGTGGGCAACTTACAAGCACACTCCTTATACCTAGTCTGAAATAATTCCTTGCTACTAAAATAAAAATAAACCTCATGTTAGTGTAATTTTTTTTGAAACTGAGAGCTCTATTTTGTGTAGGTGGAGTCAAGCAGAGAAAATAATTACTTAACCACTTGCCGTCGCTGCACTGCCTTCTTACGTCAGCAGTGTGGCTCTCCCAGGCAAAATCGCGGTAATACAAAAAAAAAGGGTTTGTTGTATGGGCGCTTCCGTGGAATACAGCAGGCTTTAGGTGAGACACTGCACTTCAGCAGCACTGGAGAGGAGAAGCTGCTCTGAAAGTGATAAAGATAAAAAGACAAGGCGCCTCTAGGTGCAGTAGGCTCTGAGTATTTATTAGGTTAAAAGTATAAAAGCACTCACATTTGGTAAATTTGACATGGGCATAGCAAAGATCTGTCTGGAGTCTTCCTATCCGCTGTGCTGAGTGGTTGCAATGAGGACATCCGGTGATCCGCCTCCTGTAGATGGATCCTTTCGTCTGTGTCTCAGCCTGGTCAGCATGGGATTTCCTGAAGGCAGGGTGTGGACGCAGCGGCTGGTGTCCAATAGAGCGGGTGGTGGGCGGTTACATGTTTCGGAGCTCAGCTCCTTCGTCAGACCTCAGCTCCGAAACATGTAACCGCCCACCACCCGCTCTATTGGACACCAGCCGCTGCGTCCACACCCTGCCTTCAGGAAATCCCATGCCGACCAGGCTGAGACACAGACGAAAGGACGCATCTACAGGAAGCAGATCACCGGATGTCCTCATTGCAACCACTCAGCACAGTGAATAGGAAGACTCCAAACAGATCTTTGCTATGCCCATGTCACATTTACCAAATGTGAGTGCTTTTATACTTTTAACCTAATAAATACTCAGAGCCTACTGCACCTAGAGGCGCCTTGTC
Organism: Pelophylax lessonae; assembly: GCF_965119305.1. Lineage (NCBI taxonomy): Eukaryota > Metazoa > Chordata > Amphibia > Anura > Ranidae > Pelophylax > Pelophylax lessonae. The sequence goes on along the minus strand of NC_138772.1, from coordinate 144,131,515 downwards.
TTTTTATCAAAATCGCGGTAATAGGCGTCATCTGCCTGGGAAGCCACTAGGGGGCGAGTGCACGCCGCCGGAGGCGCTCTCCCACCCCGATTGTCAGCGGGGAAGCCAGTGTGGGTGCCAGGTGGCTCCGATGGCTGCCTGACACCGGCGATCTTCCCCTCCTGACAGAGAAGGACGGACGGCTGATGTAAACACAGCCGTCTGTTATTCTCCCTGACATGATCACAGAGACCAGGAGATCCTGCTATATAGGATTGCATGTCTCTATGATCATTTCAAAAGCTTAACCCCCCCACAGTTAAAATCACTCCCCTAGGCTTACATTTAACCCCTTGATCACCCACAGGGTTAACCCCTTCCCTGCCAATGGCATTATTACATGGCATATTTTAAGCACTGATTACTGTAATAATGTCACTGGTACCCCCAAAAGTGTAAAAAATGTCAGTTAGGGGTCCGATCTGTCCGCCGCAATGTCGCAGTCCCGCAAAAAAATAGCAGATCGACGCCATTACTAGTAAAATAATAAAAAAAAAACAATAAAAATGACACAAATCTTTCCCGTAGTTAGTAAACGCAATAACTTTTGCTCAAACCAATCAAAATACGCTTATTGCGATTTTTTCTTTTTTTTTTTTTTTTTTTTACCAAAAATATGTAGCAGAAAACAAATTGACCTAAAAATGTTAAAAAAATGTTGATTTTTAAATTTCTTTTTTTGGGAATGTTATATAGCAGAATGTGAAAAATATAGTTTTTTTTTTTCAAAATTGTCGCTCTTTTTTTGTTTATAGCGCAAAAAATAAAAATCGCACAGGTGATCAAATACCACCAAAAGAAAGCTCTATTTGTAGGAAAAAAAAAGGACGTCAATTTTGTTTGGGTACAGCCTTGCATGACCGTGCAATTGTCGGTTAAAATAACGCAGTGTTGAATCGCAAAATAGGGCCTTGTCATTAAGCAGGAAAATCTTCCGGTCTTAAAGTGGTTAATATTTGCCTGGACTTTGCTTCCTCCAGCACTGACTAGTAAAAAAAAAAAAAAATCAAGATGCTGGCTTACATATCAAGATAACGACAGGGATCACTTACATTTATGTAAGTCTAAACCTTCATTGAGTTAAATTTATTTTACTAAAACCCTGTGTTCATAAATGGTTAATTTTTTTAATATATTTTAACAATTTACCTTTTTTGTCCTAATGCTTAGCAGGAACACAAGATCTCTGTCTTCCTCCCTGTCAGAACGGCGATCTGCCTTGTTTACATAGACAGACCGCCATTCTGTGTCTCTCGGGAACAATTGCGGGGACCTGATGTCCCCGCCACTGATTGGCTCCCCCTGTAGCCAGTCAGCTTGTGATCGCGCCTCCGGTGGCATACGCACCCTGGAGCCGCTGCATGAAAGGACGTACAGGTACAAGATTTAGTGCAGGAGAGCAGACTTGCCGCAGTAAAAGTACGTTAGACGGTCGGCATGTGGTTAATGGCTAGACTTAGCAGCATGTGTTTTTACAAACATTTAGATTGTACATCTTTCTATCGGAATTTTTTGTTAAAGGTTCTCTAGACTAGTGAACTTGTGTTTGTATGGAACAGCTAGTTGGGTTTCGGCGAAGTAGAAAAAAAAAAAAATACACGTTAACCAGATTGGCAGCTTGTAGCTAGCACAGATTTTCTGCACTGATGGTAAACGATAAACCCTAAATATTCAAAGTAACATTGCGCTTTCTGTCAAAAATCCTAAAATTGTACTATCTGTCACAATGCTAATGAACAGACTCCTCTAAACAAGCGCCCTGTTTATGTCTGTGCTTTGTTGACTAAAAAACACAAAGCTGCTCTTCCCTCAGAGATTTCTCATTTGTTATTTAATGGCAGGACCTCACATTCGAGCCGAAATTGCAGTGTGCAAACGGGGTGCCTCGCGAATGCAAATTCATAATGTGTTCTCTTCTATACCTTTTATTTGTCAGAGTTTGTTATCTTTCAAAACAATAAAGAGAGCCTGGACTCATCTATGCTAAAATTAAGAATTTATAACTATATGGAACAGATGTTTTCATAAACATTTGCTATAATTAATTTCAACCAGGGATTGAAGGAACAAAGCCATTTTTTTCTTCTTGAAAACTTTATTGCTATTTCCCCACACACCAAACTGAATTCTTCACTTTAATATTGTTAATGAAACAAAATTACTATTCAATTTTGTTTTCATTGCAAGAAACAAAATCTTAATAGGTGCACAAACCATTTAGACACAAATATATAAAAGTCGCAGCATAAAGCATTACTTTCTAGCAACGTTAAAAAAAAAAAAAAAAAAAGTCTGTAGGATACAGTTTGTGCCTTTACTATACCTTTTAGTTGTTTAAACCAACCTGAAAAATGTTTTGAAAAAAAAAAAATATAGATATTGAACAAATTGTACACAATACTGTGAATGTGTTGGTATTAAATGATAAAACCTGACATAAAATATTATCGGAATGGCATATGCCTTATAGTTTGAAAACGAGATATCCACTGAGCTCAACCAGAAGACAAAAATAACATTTAAAACCTGCGACCTCTAATTCCTAAACCCGCAGTTGATCCAAAGAGAGGCAATAAAGCCTGTATGGTTCAATTTGCTCCAGTAGGGAAAAAAATCCTTTCTGATTCCCTTAGGTAAGCTGACTGAACCTGGATCAACAGATCCAATGTTGTTCATTATTAAAGGCTATGTTCACCTTTAAAAAAGCAAATAAAAAATGCACATATTTTTGCAGGAATAAAAATTAGCATTTTTTTTTCACATAAGCCTGCAAAAATCAGTGGGTTCAACGCCAGGTTCATGCAGACTTTGCCTCCATGCCAATACCAAGGTAGGTAATACTACTGGAGGTAGTGTCAATACACTACAAATGTGGTACTCAATTGAATGTGGTATTCAAGTCCATCTGCCACGATGGAAGTTTTTTCACACACATGTCTCTGTGAATGAATGATGGGGCTGTACTGATGAAGCCCCACACTGCCAGGCTAATTTTAAAAGTGACAGCATTTGTGGGGGAGATGAACCCCCGCATGATGTCTGGAGGGGGAGTCGGAGGGTTGGGGGTTGCTAAACAACAGGTTATATTTTAGAGCCTAAATTCAGATGTAACATGTTCTAATGTAGAGTTAGCCTTTAACAGCCAGTTACAGTATTCTCTGTGCAGAAACACACTTAGTTTTTTTATTTTTTTTTTTACATTCTACTGAGCTGGCCAGCATTAGCGTCTGTGGAATTTAAATTCACGTTTCTACAGTTCTTCTTGGAATTGAGCCTTTTTCCGTATGCGATGGGTGTCCCTGTTGTCATTTGAAATTATCCTTAAGTGAAGAAATTTACTCCAAGTTTACTATATGGATAATTTATTTATGTACAGTGGGTACGGAAAGTATTCAGACCCCCTTAAATTTTTCACTCTTTGTTATATTGCAGCCATTTGCTAAAATCATTTAAGTTCATTCTTCTTCCTCATGAATGTACACATAGCACCCCATACTGACAGAAAAACACAGAATTGTTGACATTGTTGCAGATTTATTAAAAAAGAAAAACTGAAATATCACATGGTCCTAAGTATTCAGACCCTTTGCTGTGACACTCATATATTTAACTCAGGTGCTTTCCATTTCTTCTGATCATCCTTGAGATGGTTCTACACCTTCATTTGAATCCAGCTGTGTTTGATTATACTGATTGGACTTGATTAGGAAAGCCACACACCTGTCTATATAAGACCTTCCAGATCACAATGCATGTCAGAGCAAATGAGAATCATGAGGTCAAAGGAACTGCCTGAAGAGCTCAGAGACAGAATTGTGACAAGGCACAGATCTTGCCAAGGTTACAAAAAGATTTCTGCTGCACTTAAGGTTCCTAAGAGCACAGTGGCCTCCATAATCCTCAAATGGAAGACGTTTGGGACAACCAGAACCCTTCCTAGAGCTGGCCGTCCGGCCAAACTGAGCTATCAGGGGAGAAGAGCCTTGGTGAGAGAGGTAAAGAAGAACCCAAAGATCACTGTGGCTGAGCTCCAGAGATGCCATCAGGAGATGGGAGAAAGTTGTAGAAAGTCAACCATCACTGCAGCCCTCCACCAGTCGGGGCTTTATGGCAGAGTGGCCCGACGGAAGCCTCTCCTCAGTGTTAGACACATGAAAGCCCGCATGGAGTTTGCTAAAAAAAACACCTGAAGGACTCCAAGATGGTGAGAAATAAGATTCTCTGGTCTGATGAGACCAAAATATAACTTTTTGGCCTTAATTCTAAGTGGTATGTGTGGAGAAAACCAGGCACTGCTCATCACCTGTCCAATACAGTCCCAACAGTGAAGCATGGTGGTGGCAGCATCATGCTGTGGGGGTGTTTTTCAGCTGCAGGGACAGGACGACTGGTTGCAATCGAGGGAAAGATGAATGCGGCCAAGTACAGGGATATCCTGGACAAAAACCTTCTCCAGAGTGCTCTGGACCTCAGACTGGGCCGAAGGTTTACCTTCCAACAAGACAATGACCCTAAGCACACAGCTAAAATAACGAAGGAGTGGCTTCACAACAACTCCGTGACTGTTCTTGAATGGCCCAGCCAGAGCACTGACATAAACCCAATTGAGCATCTCTGGAGAGACCTAAAAATGGCTGTCCACCAACGTTTACCATCCAACCTGACAGAACTGGAGAGGATCTGCAAGGAGGAATGGCAGAGGATCCCCAAATCCAGGTGTGAAAGACTTGTTGCATCTTTCCCAAAAAGACTCCTGGCTGTATTAGATCAAAAGGGGGCTTCTACTAAATACTGAGCAACGGGTCTGAATACTTAGGACCATGTGATATTTCAGTTTTTCTTTTTTAATAAATCTGCAACAATGTCAACAATTCTGTGTTTTTCTGTCAGTATGGGGTGCTATGTGTACATTCATGAGGAAGAAGAATGAACTTAAATGATTTTAGCAAATGGCTGCAATATAACAAAGAGTGAAAAATTTAAGGGGGTCTGAATACTTTCCGTACCCACTGTATATTTAATTATTACAAAGTAATCATAACTCCCCTTAAGTCCCGTACACACTATAGGAAAATCAGAAGTAAAATTCCGTACGACAATCTGCCAATTTTCTGATCGTTAGTATGGTGCTTTCAACAGCCAGCCGAATACGACTTTTCGGATGACAAAAGCTAAACACATTTTTGTACGTTAACATAAAGTCCGATTTTCGTTTACTTAGTACAGTTTTCATCCAAAAGAAAATAGTAAGAGCAAGACTACGTATGCTCGGAAAGGAACAAATACATACAAAACAATTCAACACATGACATCCCTTCTGAAGTTGTATTCTGGTGTACGAAAATTTCCGTATGTTGAGTAACCTCTTCACTTTCGATATGAGACTTTCACTTTCGATATGAGACTAGCATGTGACAAAAAATGGACGAATATTTGTCTGAAAATCTGAGTGTGTACGAGGATTTAAATGCCTCTTCTCAAGGGTGAATAACTTCAGTTTTGTTATTCTTTCTTATGACCTTTATTAGTTCAACTGGCCTTCCCTGCTCTATTTTCAGTTCTGGAACATTAATTTGGCAACTGGTGCGCACAACTGAATTGCATATTTAGGATGCTTTGTACAGAGGCAGATCTCTCTCCCTCCCCCCCTCTCTCCCCCCTCTCTCTCTCTCTCTTTCCCCCTCTCTCTCTTCCCTCCATCCTCTCTCTCCCCTCTCTCTCTCCCCCCTCTCTCTCTCCCCCCTCTCTCTCTCCCCCTCTCTCTCTCCCCCCCTCTCTCTCTCCCCCCCTCTCTCTCTCCCCCCCTCTCTCTCTCCCCCCCTCTCTCTCTCCCCTCTCCCCCCCCTCTCTCTCTCCCCTCTCTTTCTCTCCCCCCTCTCTCCCCCCTTCTCTCTCTCCCCTCCACTCTCTCTCGCCCCCCCTCTCTCCCTACCCCCCCTCTCTCCCCTCTCTCCCCCCCTCTCTCTCTCTATCTTTCTCTCTCTTTTCCCTCTCTCCTCTCTTCTCTGTCTATTTTTCTTTCTTTCTCTCTCCCTCACTCTCTCTCCCTCACTATTTCTCTCTCTTTCTTTTGATAAAATAAAGTATCCTGCTTGCTCTATAAGCTGCAGTTTGACTTTGCTAGCACATAAACTATGTATTTGTCCATGTATAAAAAAGGCTGCAGGTCAAGTGCTTTTTTTATGGAAGACTTATCAATTCATGTTCAATCTAACATTCTGTACTATTCCTGTGTATTATTCCTTATAACTCATATGTGATTATGTGGCATTTTTATTTTTAGATATTTGGCCTTATAAATCTATACTATGTATATTTGCTGCGTTAACTCCCTTTTTCTTTTGATCTCTTTGTTCTTTCTGTTCAAATCACAATGCAAAACCTTGATTCCTGGGCTCTACTGACCCTCTACGTATCAGCCTATTAGAATTGAACTTCCAAAGCAGTGTAAAATGTTATATGTGGCTGTAAAAAAATTTTGACTTTGACAGTCACATCAGGCTTTCTGCTTTTTGTGCTACATTCACACCAGTGATTAGGCCCAGTGCAAATAGTAGCGGCAGGAATAAGAGATTTCTGCTGTGGTTCTCAGTGGGTAGGTGCAGCCGCTGGCCCCGTTCACTATAGTGAAAAGTCGCTATTAGCTGCAGCTTAGTTGCGGCCACTGGCAACCAGTCATTATAGTGAACGGGTCTGGCAGCTGCACCTACCTGCTGAGCCATGTCAGAAATTTTAGGTTCCTGACCCTTCTATTCATAATGGCCCTAATTGCTGGTGTGACTGTAGCCTAAGGGATAATAAGCAGTCTTCAATGGGCATGTCCAGGAATAGCTATCCTGCATCACAAACAGGCCGGAGTGAGGTTTAGGTTTGCTGCTACTATAAGTTCGCAGAAAGTCCTCACGATTCGTGAAATTTGCAGATTGCAAACTTTTAGTTTATTATAGCTACAACCTATAATGCATTGTAAAGCTTTTGCCCTGGAGTCACAAGGGCCCATAATTTGAAGGAATAGATAACCCAGCTTCCTTTTTGTAAATGGGTGGGCTCACAGGAGAGGGTGTTGGGGTTGTTACAGAGAGCTGACAATTCTGTGTAGAATGAGATATATTTTAGTTTTGCCATTTGTACCACATTGCAGTGTACAGCTCCCAACGCCTTTTGTTTGACAGTGGCTTGCTTAGTAGCCCTACGAATGGCATTAATTTAATGATAAGATTCACCCTCCATGGGGTTTGCATACATCAAACTGAATAAGATTTGCAAAGCTGTTTGTGAAACAATGCAGATTCCCTTATCCCTACACTGCATTTTACGGCTCCTGTGATTTGGCTGATTTACTAAAGACAACGCACTCTCTGTGTGACTAATGGCTCAGCGTTAGTTAGGCAGGAAACCGAGTCATAGCACTGAGCCACGAGAGCTCCCCCAAGTGGCGAATCTACAAATCTCTATATAGGATAGAATAGAAAATGTATGACAGAGTGTAAAATTTATTTTATGGTAAACACTGAAAGGACTGAGAATATAAGCTTACTAACATACTCTATACTTTACCTTTGAAGGAATACTAATAGCACCCAAGCAGAGCACACAGCATGACAGCTGTGCAATTTCTGTGGAGCGTCAACCCTTTTTCTGTCTGTGACCTGACCCTACCTGCTTAAAGTGAAGCTAATTGTAATTCAATAGTCCTTTAATTCAACAGTCTGTGTTCATCACTGGTGACAGCATCTTCTTCCTGGTGCCAGTCTTTGGCCACCTCCATCAGCTGGCATGGGATAATGTCACTCCTGCACATAATCTGTGTGCTGAAATGTAAATTGAACTGCACTTGTGCATCACTGTGTACATTTCAAAGAGGACTGTAAGCAGGCAGGTAGTCATCTTTAATTGCAGAGGAGACAGTTTAATACCCGCCAGGTGGTCCTATCAAAACAGTCTGTTGTCACTAGTCAGGCAATCCTAAAGGGCTTGTCCAATTGCACTTTTACCATCAGAAATATTGATAAATGGCAGATACTTTTAGCTTTGGTGAGAGCCCTCTACCACCTGCTGGTGACACAACTCATTTTTGACACCTAGGTGCCAACCTTAGTTGATAAGCTAACTTTTTTCTTTGTCAAATGTTGTTCTTTACAGCTAATATGTATGCTGATAGCTGAATACACAGATAAAATATGTATATAAGGAGGCTGTTTCACTTGCCAAAAAAGCTGTCTTTTTGTCCATTCTTAATGTTTGTATAGTCCTGCCACACAACACAGCCAAGTTGAATATACCACTTACATTTATAGATCATAGAAGGAATGTATTTGTGTACTCTCTCCATCTCCAGCTTGCTAACTGGAAAGTGAAAGAGTAGCAGCAGACTGAAGAGCTGATCCCTCTGCTCACTCTGCTCTCTCCACCTATGAGCATGTTCCTGGTCAGTAAATATGCATGCAGCATGTCTTACTGGCAGTCTGCCCCTCCGTATCACAGTTTAAGTCCTGCTAAAGGGCCAGTTCACATCAGAACTGGGTGCAGGAAACCCACACTCCACACGTTTCCTGCACTACATTTAAACGTGTTTCTTTTAAGATCGGCAGCGGGTGTCAATAATAAGGTAATGAAAAAAGTATAAATGGTCCGCTTAACATTTTTATATTTTTTTTTCATTTTTTATACATAGTGTTTGAGTTCACTATTCAATGGTTGCAGCTGTTCGGCATTTAAACAATTAGGAGTTTTGCATATTTTTGCTCACCATTTCTCATTGTTTAAACATAGCAGCACATACGTATCCTTACACAGAAATTTTAAGTTAATGACACCCCAAACATTTTTTGCAAATGCAATTTGATCAATTGGTGCAGAAGTACCATGCAATGTGGTTGCAGTGAGTTTTCAAAAGTAGTGCATGTTCTACTTTTGGTGTGGTCCGGCCGAAATCGCACCACACAGAACTGCATTTGAATAATACAGGAATGCACAGCTCATTCCTGTGCGATCCCTAGTAAGAGCAGGCCTTTATGGGGGAATTGCAAGAGACTGATACAAAAAAAAAAAAAAAAAGGTGTGTAGTATCCCTAACCTAAAGTGTCCCTTACTTCTAACTTGTGTCTGATGGCTGCAACTTAATAATTGTGTTACCACAACTGCAAACAAAATAAAATCAAAAATGTTGGCTGTCCCTATCCATGTGCAATCAAATTAATGTTTTTAAACCAAAACCTTACTTTCAAACCACAAAACTGCTTTAATTATTCAGTGACAAACTTTCTCATGTACAATAAAGTACAGTGAAGGTGTTTTTTCACCTCCATTTAGACCTGTTTCCAGGTCTAAAATAGCCTTTCCCCTGCTGGGGTTAATTCCAGGCTCCTCAGAAGCTGATACTAAGCCAGATCCAGGTGCATACACTTGTGATATTTAAAAAAAGAAGAGTGATAATTTATTAAAGCGATTGTAAAGTCTTGTTTTTTTTTTTTTTTTTCTATACTTACCTTCCTCTGTGCAGTAGTTTTTCACAGGGCAGCCCAGATTCTCTTCTCGGGTCACTGGCTGGAGCTCCTGGCCCCTCCCTCCTGTTGAGTGCCCCCACAACAAGTAGCTTTCTATGGGGGCACCCGAGCAGAGCTGAAGCTCCATGTATCCTTTTAGACACCTAGCTGCTGTTCCGCCCTGCCCCTTCTCTTTCCTGATTGGCTAATTGAGTTTGATTGACAGCAGCTGAAGCCAATGGCGTAATGTTAAACCAAAGAAAAAAAGTCTGGCGCTAAGAGACCTGGGACTGACGCTACCTCCATGATAAAGCACAAGGTTGGGCAGGGCGCCATAGAGCAGCTGTGTGGAAAAAATGCACCAGGAGCGGTGCTAAAAAGCAAACAGTCATATCAAAGCTAACCACAAGAAAACGCTGAATGGACCCACTGATGTGGATGGTGGATGGCAACTATGAGCATTGTAGTCAATGTTGATGACACCAGCGTAAATGATAAAACATTAAAAAGTTTACTGGAAACAAACCCATAGGTGAACAGTTAGTCCATGATAAAAGTGCAGTGCAATGCAAAACTCCCCTTAGCCACTCTAGTGAACCATAATCGGGCAAAGACTTACAGGATAGATCTCCTCTGGTGTGCTGTCACAGGTAACTCAACCAACCAGGACAGTGTTGCAGGTTAAGCTACATAGTTAACATAGTGAGGCTGAAAAAAGACATCAGTCCATCCAGTTCATCCTATGATGTGTGTGTTTCCTGTTAACCATACATTGTATATCCCTGTATGTTGTGGTCTTTAACCACTTAAGCCCCGGAGGATTTGGCTGCTAAAGGACCAGGGGTTTTTTTGCGCTTTTTTACTGCGTGACTTTAACGGACAATTGCGCGGTCGTGCGACGCTGTACCTAAACTAATTTGACGTCCTTTTTTTCCCACAAACAGAGCTTTCTTTTGGTGGTATTTGATCACCTGTGCGATTTTTTGATCACGCGCTATAAACAAAAAAAAGAGCGTAAATTTTGCAAAAATAACAATATTTTTCACATTTTTTTATATGAAATTCCCCCAAAAAAAAGTAAAAATCAAAATTTTTTAACATTTTTCGGCCAATTTGTTTTATGCTACCTATGTTTGGTAAAAAAAATCGCAAAAAGCGTATTTTGATTGGTTTGCGCAAAAGTTATCGCGTTTACCAACAAAGGGAAAGATTTTTGTCATTTTTGGTGTTTTTTTTTTTAACGCGTAATGGCGGCGATCTGCAATTTTTTTTTCGGTACTGCGACATTGCGGCAGACAGATCGGACCCTTGACTGACATTTTTGACACTTTTGGGGTTACCAGTGACATTACTGCAGTAATCAGTGCTATACATATGCACTGTTACTGCAAAAATGACACTGGCAGGAAAGGGGTTAACTTTATTGGACAGGGAGGGGTTAAGTGTGTCCTAGGGGCGTGATTCTAACTGTGTAGGGACATTCCTATTGGTGTAAAAGCAAAGATCAATCGTTCTACATAGTAGAACGGACAGATCTTCACTTTTACACAGGGAGAACTGACAGGCAGCTTGTTTACACAAGCTGCTCTGTCTTTCTCCCTTCACAGGAGCGATCGCAGTGTGACTGGCGGACATGGAGTCCGCCGGTCACACGCACTGACTTGCCTGTGAACGAGCCGCGGCGGGCGCGCGCCTCGGCGGGCACGCGCCCGCCCGCGATAGGCTCGCAAGTCAGTGACAGGCGAGTGACGTACCGATACGTCACTCTGCCTGGCCGGGGCTGACCGCCGCAGTATATAGTCGTGCGGCGGTCGGCAACCGGTTAAGGTGCCCATATATAGTTACATAGTTAGTGAGGCTGCCATGATGTGAACCAGCAAACAGAGATGGCCAAATGGAGGAAGCCCAGATGAACCGGGGGGGGGGGGGACACCACTATACCAGGCTGGGGAAGCGAATGGCGCTACTGCTGTGTCTTAGCCAATCAGGAGAGAGAGTCCCAGATGGCTAAGGCACTCATGGACATCGCTGGACAGAAAGGGGGCTCAGAAGTAAGTATTAGGGGGGCTGAGGGGAGCTACTGCACACACGGAAGGCTTTTTATCTTAATGCTTAGAATGCTTTAAGATGAAAAAAAAACCCCTTCTGACTTTACAAGCCCTTTAATGAATACACATCTGTATTAATGTCTATATTTTTATTTCTGCCTGGAGTTCAGCTTTATGTTGCTTATATTCAAATGTTACAGTTACTTAAGTCTTAATTTTGCTGTGTCTCCTGATCATATATCTTTTGTTTAGTTTGAATGTTATGCATCTGTGCATGTGCACATTCTGTTATGCTATATGTTATTCAGGATGCGGGCTTTGAAGTTATATCTTATAAGAGTACAATGAGGTAGGAGTCTAAATTCCAGAAGTTAATTACTTTCACAATTTCAGCATGTTCTTTCTAACTCTGCACCTCTGGAGACCAACCACAGAGTTTATTCACCGCTACAGAACACAGATAAACAGCCTGTGGCTTCTCAGCTGTTGTAAAACTACAAGTCTCATCATGCCTTTTTATCTGCAGCCTGTTGCAAACACGGGCAATTCCTGGACCTGAAAAGATGTATTTAATAAAACATACATGTAAAGTACATTCTGTGAAGTACACAATGTACTTATAAACATATAGTGCTAAATGAATACATAGTGTCACCAGTTCATATATTTTTGATTTATGTGAATAGCTACTAGCTACTTGCTGATGAAGTGAATGAAGTGTTTCAGGCAATCATGATTTATAAATTGTATGGCTCTGCTCCAACATTATCTCCTTTCTGTGCTACTGGTGGGTATGAGCTCTCTCCCCCACCAACAACGCCTAGAGCTATGGACATCAGCGGGTGACATCACTACTCAATGTGATTCCATCCCGTTCTCGGCCTTTCACATTTTTGCAGACTTTGAGGTCATGTGACTGCATAGAAAATGCTGAAAAGTGGTTATTACAGTGTAGTTTAATACAAAATATTTGCCAGGCTACAGGGAGCAACAAGGAAGAAACATGTAAAAGGCAGGGTATTGTTTAGTTTTTCCTTCTACGTTAAAGTCCATCTCCAGCTACTGAAGACTTCTGGAGCCTGAGAGAACCCTGACTTTGTTCAGCCAATAGGAAGTGTCTATGTCACCCAGGCACCAATTAACTTGCCGCAAATTTGTGGCAGTGTTGAATGCTAAGTCTTGTTAACTTGCTGCACATTTTCACTGGCAAGTTGTACTCTTGCAGAGCACTTGAGCACAAGTTCTAGTTGACACTTTTCCAATTTGTAGCAAATTTGCATGGCAAGTCTCTAGCAAGAGCAAAGTTGCAGTGGTGAGTCTACAGTAAGAGCTCTGTTAGTCTACTGCATAAAAAAGTCAGCCACGGTGACCCCTGTGGTGGGATGACTACCCTGTTTCCCCGAAAATAAGACAGTGTCTTATATAAATTTTTGCTCCCAAAGATGTGCTAGGTCTTATTTTCAGGGGATGTCTTATTTTTCCATGCAGAAGAATATGGTACACATTTATTGTTGAACAAAAAAAAAAAGAAATGTATTACCTGTATATGGTACGGTAGTGGTTGTCATCACAAACCAGCAAATTACATCATCCTGTGTCATTTTGATTCCCCCCCTTCTGATCCTCCTGTGTCATTTTAAGTGATCCCACTCCCCCCACCCCTGTGCCAGTGGACACCTTCACCAGACATCCACCCCACCACTTTTTCAGACATTTCCCCCCCTACCTCGGTCACCCCTGTGTGTCCACACAATGTGCCCAACTCCTGCCCCGTGCGACTCACTGTCTAATTGTGAGTCAGCCAGACATCCGTCAGGGCAGATCGAGCAGAAGGCGGCAGCTTGTCCTGGTGGCGGCGCGGGCTCTCTGATTAAAAGAGACCTCGCACTTCCTGTCTGCTCCGACTGCGATGCGGCCGAAAGTGAGCTGCGCAGGGGCGCCCGCCGCTACGGTCCAGAGTTACGGTAGCTTTGGGGGGCCTTATTATTGGGGAGACCTTATGTTCAGGGGGTGCCTTATTATCGGGGAGGTCTTATTTTCGGGGGGATTCCTTATATTTCAGCGAGAGGCAAAACCGTAAGTAGGTCTTATTTTCGGGGGATGTCTTACTTTCGGGGAAACAGGGTATTGCACAACATAACTGAACCAGGACTTGCAGCCGACTTGCAGGATGCTAGTAATCTGGCATTTTGTTTTTGTTAGCTGAAAGCATATCAAAAGCCTTAGATGTGGTGACTGCCTTAGTTTTCTTATTGTCTGCATTTGTTTTCATTTTACCTATTTTTTACCTGGTGATCCTGCCAGTAACACTCCCCTTCCTAGACTGAAAATGCTCACTCACTTTACATTAGCTATGAATGAGCAGCATTGTCACCCTAAGCTGTTCCCCCTTTCCTCCTCCCCAAAGCTTAGGAACAAGGCCATAGTTCTGTTTGAGATTTTGCTATATCACTTGCATAGTGCACAAGAAGTCCGGAGCTCACTGAATTTCTAACAGGAGTATAATGTTTTTTTGTTTTTTGTTTTCAATGGTATATCTAACAAATGAAATGAAGCAAACAAAAGACATTCATTGTTAGAGTTTATATACATTACAAATATGCATTTTTTTTAAATATATTACACTCATTTGAATAAAAGTATTTAAAAAAAAATAGTTTCCAGTCTACAAAGAACAGTCCTACGGGCTATGTAAGGACACATTTCATGTGTCTCTAACGTACTAAAGCATTTAGTGTCTCTACTTGATTATGTAAGGTATTAGATCTTTTTATAATTCTTTCTTTGTATATGTTTTGCTGCTCTCTAATTTAGAATTAAAAAAAATAGTTTGCCTTCTCCAACCAGTTATTAGCTCATGCTAGTCATTCAATAATTATCATTAATTTCATTATTGCACTACAGTTCTATAATTAACTTTGGTCTGTAATTAGAACTACCCTGTACACCTTCTTAAAGTATAAAGAGATACCAAAATATTAGTACAGTAGGTTACTAAAGCAACATTTAAGCAAATTCATATAATTTGCAGTAATCTAAAAATATTTATGTTAAAAAAAAAATCACATCACCAGCCTCATTTGCAGAATGAGGAAGAGGCCAATAGTTCTGACATTTTTTTGAGTTTTACATGTAAAAATTGTTTGTCTTACAATGAAAGAAAGTCAATTGATTCCTCGCAGATAGAGAAAGCTACACTACTGGCTATTGTATTCAGAAGTTGCAGCACCCCCTCCTGCCCTAATACAGTATACACATCCATGTCACACGTTCCTGGACATGGCGGAGTAGGCATGTGCTGTAGCAACTACTACACAAAAATGTTAGAAAATATCATCAAAATATACAACAAATTTCTGGGGGAAGTTAGGTGGTTATTTTTTGCTGTAGAAACATAGAAAAGGTATGGCAGAAAAAAAAACAAGTGGTCCGTCGAGTCTGCCCATTTTTCTTTTTATAAATGTTTTGTTTTTTGTTAACTTGTTTTGTCCGAGTAAGGCTCGGTTCACACTACGTTGCTCCGACTTAGGGGGCGACCTGTGAAGTCGCGTGCAGCGCGACTTCGGCGCGACTTGCACAGACTTCGTAAAATGAATGTCTATGTAAGTCGCTCCAGGTCGCCCCGAAGTAGTACAGGACCCTTTTTCTAAGTCGGAGCGACTTGTGTCGCTCCTATTAGAACCGGTCCTGTACTACACAATGGACCGCGACGGTGCGCGACCTGCCAGGCTGACCAAGTCGCCTGACATGTCGTGGCAGTGTGAACCGGCACTAAAGATCTTAGTTTATCCCATGCATGTTTGACACCACTTACTGTTGACTGACTCACTACCTTTGCTGGAAGTTTATTCCAAGCATTAACTACCCTTTTAGTAAAATAATACTTTCTAAGAATAGTTTGGAACTTTCCTCCAGTTAGTTTGAGGTCATGTCCCCATGTTCTTGATCATGGTTTCATATTGAACATACTGCCCTCTTGAACCTGATTCACACCCTTGATTTACTTGAAGGTTTAAATCATGTCTCTTATTTCCCTTCTTTCCTCCAGACTGTACATATTAAGTTCCTGAAGTCACTTTTAAAATATTTTATCCCTCAGACCTTTCACCATTTTGGTTACCTGTTACTCGTTCTTATTAATATCTTTTAAGTGAGGTCTCCAGAACTGGACGCAGTATTCTAAATGAGAGCCCAATAAAGATCTATATAGGGGAATCAGGACCTCATTCCTCCTGCTGGTGACCCCGCTAATGAGGGGCAACTATCAGCTGGAGACCAATAATATTGTAAGTCAAAACTTACCATAACCAGCAAACCATGGATCTTCAAGATAATGTCCAGATGTAATCAAATCACAGCAGTAAAGATGTAACATTTTGGAGCCAAGCAGGACTCCTTCATCAGGCATGCGATAATCCTCATTAGAGTGATCATCACATGGCTGACGAAACAGTACTGCATGGTTCTGAAGTGTTTCACCTTTACTGCTGTGATGTGATCACTTTAAAAAACATTTGGATGTTATCTTGAGGATAATTGGTGTGCTGGCGATGTATGTTGTGTTTTAAAGTGTTACTAAACCCACAATAGTAAAATCAGTCTGTATGTGCAGTAAAGCATGCTTGTTATGCTCAGTGTGGGACCGAAGAGTTTAATCCTCCGCATTGTGTAAAAAGGCTGTTTGATCTGGTCTTCCCTAAACCTTCCTTTCTTCCACTGTCCCCCAATCCATCTCCTGATAAGACAGAGCCTTTGGAGTCATTCTGCACATGTTCCGTTTGGTGTGTATGTGATCAGCACAGGGCAAATCAGCACTGTCCAGGCAGAGGGTCAGGGGTCCTGCAGTCTCATAGTACAGTCAGAGGAGAATAAAAACTCCTCCTACAAGCTTTAACCAGACACTGATAGAAGTTACAGGACTTCTATATACTGCTGATGAGAAAAAGGTATTTAGCAGTTTATATTTACTAAAATAATTGCATTTTCATGTTCTGTGTACTGTGGGAGACCAGCTATAGTGAATTCAGGGTCCTGGGTTTAGTAACACTTTAACAAAGTTGTGCTGCCAAACAGTGACTGCATCCGATAATTATTTAAAGCCATCTCATTCCATTTTAAAAATGTCATTAAGTCGGTTGGTGCTGCAGGGTAGCCTAAGACCCTGTTCACACCTCTGGAATCAGGGGCAGAATCACAAGTTTCTGCCTGCAATTTCAGAATCACATAAAGCTGTGGAATGTGCAACACCCAACATGAGGTTTAATTTTGCTGCGATTGTCATCTGACAAAATGCACAAAAATCATGGCACAACACACAGTGCCAAAATTGCCTGGCTTGGTTTGCAAGATGTGGTACTTGAGCTTCTATGGTGCATTTTTTGAGCTGAGGGAGGCCTATTCAAAATGAATGGTGCTGCTCTAAAAACACGCAAAAAAGTGAAGCTGCAGAGTTGCTCAGGTGTGAACAGGGCCTAAATTCAAGCCATCCATTGCCTGCCAAATAATCTGATTTACCAAACTACAATAGCGCTTAAAGTGTTACTAAACCCGGGGCCCTGCATTCACTATGTCTGGTCTCCCACAGTACACAGAACATAGAAATGAAATTATTTTAGTAAATAAAAACTGCTAAATACCTTTTCTCATCAGCAGTATATAGCAGCCTTTTGACTTCTATGAGTGACCGGCAGAACACTAGTTAAAGCTTTAAGGAGGAGTTTTCATTCTCCTCTGACTGTCCTGTGAGGCTGCATGACCCCTTACCGTTTGTCTAGACAGTGCTGAGTGGCCCTGTGCTGATCATATGCACCTTCCAAAAAAAGAGAAAAAAATCTATCTAGCAATACACACCAAATTGAGCATGTGCAGAGTGCCCCCAAGGCTCTGTTCTATCAGTAGATGGGTTGGGGACAGTAAAAGAAGGAGAGGATCAGAGAAGACAGGATCAAAATTAACTTTTCTTCAAAAAAATACAGCCTTGAAGAAGAGGGATGCAATTTCCACAAAACATGTTGGCTCTACTTGTTTTCTTTTATCTCCAATAAATAACTATAAAATTCATTAATTGATTTTTTTTTTTGGACATCGGGTGCTCCTTTTCAATGACCCTTAGATTCAATTGTGTAAATCTTGCAAGAACATCCTCTATATGACTCTTATTTTCAGGGAGTGCAAGCAACAGTTATGGAAAATATAAAGGAACTTTTCTCATCCTCTTTATTCTCCAACCTAATCTAACCTAGAATCTCCACACAGGTGGTTACCTACCCCTCCTAAAAGCAGTAGGCTCTTCAAGTGTTTTGCAGCTCTGCCCATTTTTTTGTGCATTACCTCCTCACCTACTTTGACATTAGAGTTGCAAAAAGTACAGCTTCTTTCAAGTCAATGAGAAGTTCACATAATAAGCCAATGATGGAGACAAATTGGGGCCCTAGGATGTAAACCCCTGAAAGGGTCCCTGCAACAATGGAGAGATCAGTGAGAAATTGGATGGGGACTGGGGAGGGTGGGCTGGATTATTAGCATTATTTTTTTTATTTTTTTTTAAGAGAAAATTCTTATTAAAGTAATACTAAACACACACTGTTTAATTAGCATTGCCCCTTCTATTTTTATATGTAGAAGATGGCTCTGTAATTTTGAGAGTGTATATATATATATATATATATTTTTTTTTTTTTAATCAATATACAGCTGTTTCCCAGCCTGTCTGCATGGTAACATAAGCAGGAGTAGCTTCTAGTCTGCTGCTGGTCACATGTTCAAAATAAACAAAATGTCAGCCTTTCTTTGTGCTTTCTGTGTGCAGCAGCAACACCCTTATAATGCTCACCTTTGCCCCATCTCTATCCAGCGATGTCCACAAGTCCCTTCCTGTCTGGGACTCTCCATCCTGATTTGTTGAGACACAGCAGAGGCGCCATTGACAGTTAGCCAATCAGGAGAGAGAGGGGGCAGGGCCGAACATCAGCTCTGTGTCTGCATGAACACACAGAGCTTCAGCTCGGCCGGGGTGCAAGCTGCTTGCTGTGGGGGCACTCTACGCAGGAGCAGCAGAGGGACCCGAGAAGAGGAGGAACTGGGCTGCTCTGTGCAAAACCATTACACAGAGGAGGTAAGTATAACATGTTTTGTATTTAAAAAAAAAAAAAACACGGGACTTTACAATCACTTTAAGTGAAGCTGATCAAAGTTCAGTATTCAATGTTCCTAGAATATCTAGGGAGAATTCTATAGATGTGCTTGTTCTGTAACAATTTTAGCATAAGACACTAAAATAATTTATATGGCTTTTGCATCATTTCAGCATTGCCTATTTATATATTACCCATAAATTATATTACAGTGTTTTTTTGTAATGAGAACATTGCTGTATATATGGGATTCGTTTGTTGAAGCATCCCCTAATGATCCTTCACATAAATCACCAGCATAAATCTACAAGCAACCCTATCACACATTCCAATAAAATTCCCATATCCCTTCAATAAAAAGCCTATTTTCAAATATTAGGAGACAATTTGCCATTTGTTTTATGTCTTCCACGTTTTCCATATTGAATGCATTTGTTTTCAGAAAAACCAAACCTGCAGCTGTATCCCTACTCTAGTCTGTTGTCAAACTTAATCAAGCTCTCATTTTAGTTATAGGCTGAAATGTTTTCTATTAAATAATGTGGAAATCTGATTGTGTCAGTATTGCAGGGCATTAATCTAGCCGTAATTCCTTGTCTTTCACACATTCTACTTTAAAATGCCATAGGGTATAGGATAAATAACATAAAATAAGCATTTTAAGACAATTATGTGTTCTATAAAACTATTAATACACAGATGTAACAAGATTCATTACTCTGTCTTGGGTGATATATTTTGGGCTGTGTTGTGATTTATTGTGCCAGGACTGCTTGTTTTGCTTTTTTACATCATCAGAAGTTCGACTACTTTTTTGGGTTTGTCCCATGCACTCACCTACTTTATCCTTGGGTGCAATTTTCTGGAAATTCCTTCTTTTTAAAGACCAGTTCACGCAGTAACACAGTGGTCCCCCTCCTATATGTCCAGAGCTAACCCAGAATGGAAAGTTCCATCTGGTGGTGACAATGTTTTTAGCCATAAAATAGAATGTTTTTTTTTTTTTTGGGAAGTCCCTGTATATAATGGTTGCACTCCAGTCTGCTCAGTGATGTACTCAAACATCTTCATCCAGCACCCAGGGTAAGAATGCGGCACTTTTTCTGCCCCCTTGCCCCAGCTGCCTATGGTTGGCATTGAGCGTGTGCTGCATATGTATGGACAGTCACTTTTTTTTCCACACCTAGAAGGTAATTAAGTGTGTATGGTGTATTTTTGTGTGCCAGCTATGGGCAGATAAGATCAAGAGTGGGCATGTTGGGGCATGCTGTGACAGCCCACTGGTTGCCTCCCACTTATATAGAGCATGCAATGGGTGCCCCCCATACCACTCTGCCAAGGAGGGCTGCCCCTCCTGCTCACCCCTTGTTCCAGCCCTTGATGTAAGTAATAGGAGTAACAAAAGTAAGAAATAGAAGAACAGTATAAGAAAAAAAAATGATGCGCTACCAGGTGAGAGTCAAATAATAATAATAATATACAATATATATAAAAAACTGGATATAGCAGCCGATCCTACATACACTGAAAATAATAGAACGGTATGGAGCGGTGCTATAACAATATATACAACAGTGAAAAAACATTCACACCAACACATAAATAAATATCTTGTGCTTCAACACATATAGCATGCATGTGAAAAAAATATTATGATAAATATAATAAAAGCGAATGTGCATAAAAACTTAGCATCAATGAGTGTTGCACACCATCCGATGATATATACATGTCCCAAAACATTATATATATATATATATATATATATATATATATATATATATATATATATATATATATATATATATATATACACATACATATTTATATATATATATATTTACATATATACATGAAAAAAATATACTCAAAATAATATAGGCAAATGTGTCCAAATGCACTGTGCAATAGTGATAAATGACCAGCAGAAAAGTCTATTGATACTTGAATACTGTGATCCAAAAAACAATAAAGGTGTTTTTTCCCCACAACCGATATCCAACACTAAGGGCAGTGGCCGCTCACCTTAGGCCACTTAGGGATAATGATAATGTATTTTTATGGAAATCAGTTGTTGGCTGAAGAGGTTCACTCCATTGCAGGTAAATCTCAGGTCATGTAAAAAAAAATAGGGATCTCCATAGTGTAGTATGTAAAATGTAGCTTTAATAAAAACAATAATCACTTACAATCAGGTAAAAGACAGCTAATGTAGCAAAAAAACCAGACCGAGGGGTCCCAGGATGATAGCAGTGTAAAATTCTGAACTTCGGTCTCAGCCATAGACCGTAAGTGATGTCAGCCGGCTTGGTGACATCATATATATATTTTTTGGGACTTATGGGATGTATCATTGGATGGTGTGTAACACTCATTGATGCTAAGTTTTTTTCACTGTTGAATATATTAATATAGCGCTGCTCCATACCGTTCTATCATTAGAAGAACAGTAGATTGCTAGAATTCTATACAGTTTTTTAGGAAATCCATTAAAAGTGTATATTTGCCATGGTGGTATATGCGAAAAAACTTAAAATAGACCTATCGTCTTTTAAACATTCTTTAGCATGTTTTATTTTGCTCTGTAAATAAAAAATGAAAAAAAAAAAGAAATCCAAATAACAAAATCTGTTTATGATTATATATAATGTTGTCTTTTTTGTTTTAATAGGAACATCAGTTGATGACAAAAGAAGTAACCCAGTCTCCGATTCAGAACAAATCTTCATATCATACAGGTACCGCTTAACAGCTTCAAATGTTCAAATTTATTTTTTTTTTTTAATGTCTACAGGTACTGTGGTGGAGGGATCTGGGGGTCTAAAAGACCACAAACTTCTCCTCTGCACTTAAGCATTCAAAACCCCAAGTTTGGCTGTTTTGAATGCTGTAAGTTTTTTAAATTCTGCGCCGCCAGTACCCGGAAGTGATGTCATGTCATGACATCACTTCTGGGTACGCCAAATTCAAAGAAATAGAGACCCTGGTCAGACGGTGGCGGTGAAGGCGAGCCGCGGAAGGTGGCAGGAGGGGGGGGGGGCGTCCCGGGGGCGTCCCCTCCCGCCCCTTGGAATGACAGCCGAGCGGCTTCTCAGCCGCATCGATTGTCATTACAAGACAGCCAACTGTTGGCTATGGACACCGGTACCGGGGTGATGCCTCTAGCTGCAGCATCACCCCGGTACAAGCACTTTCCCTGAATTATCGGCAATATCGGTAAATAAAAAGCCGATTCCGATATATCGGGGAAAGTCCATATTGGCCCTTGATATATCGGCTTTGCCGATAATCGGTCGATCTCTAATATATATTTAGTTTGGAAACCCTTATATGATTGGTATGGAAGCAATTAGTATTCTATATCACTAATGGAATTGCCTTTGAAGATTTTAAAAATATGCCAACACTTTTTATTTAAAGTGATATTAAAGTCTTGTTTTTTTTTTGTTTAAAAATAACAAACATGTTATACTTAGGCTGCATTCACACTTGAGCGTATCGTTTTTTACCGCGATTTTACCGCGATTTTTTCAGGCGTTTTTCATTGACATCTATCAAAAACGCTGGTAATCAGCCCAAAAAGAAGCTCATGTACTTTTTTCAGCTACAGGCGTTTTGCAAAATGCTCAGATGTGAACAGGGGCCATTTAAATGAATGGGGTTTTACTTGTTGGGCGTTTTGGAAGCGTTTCTTTTGAGCGTTTTTGGAGCTGAAAACGCCCAGGTGTGAATGGAGCCTTACATGTGTAATGGTTTTGCACAGTGCAGCCCAGATCCTCCTGTTCACGGGTCCCCCCTGCCGAGGTAGGGGGCACCCAAGCCAAGCTGCTGCTCTGGTGTCTATTCGGACACGGAGTCATGGTTTGACCGTCTCTCTCCTTAGTGGCTCACTTACTTTGATTGACAGCAGCTGGAGCTGTGTCTCAGCCAATCAGGAGGGAGAGTCTCGGACAGGCTCTTGTGCACCATCGCTGGATCGAGATGGGGGGGCTGCTGCACACAGAAGGTTTTTTTAATCTTAATGCATAGACTGCATTAAGATAGGAAATACTTTCTGCCTTTAGAACCATTTTAATAGCCCTTTCGAACCTATTTATTTTGATAATGGGTGTTTTACTACATAACAACACATGGTAAGAATATTGTACAGTGCCATTTATTTATATTAGTAGCATAAAGGCAGAAGTCTAATTTTGGGTCTTTTGCCATACATTGGTGACTGATTTAAGAAAATGTAGTGGCTACCTTAATGCAACGCACGTTAACAAGTGAAGTACCACATGTTGTCATTGGGTGGCTTGGAGCTTGTTGCCTGAAACCATCTCTTCAGCATCTTTTAACATAGATTTTTAAAATCCAGCAATGCCCCTAAAAGGAAGTGCACAGATAAACAAAACTGTTTTCAAATTTACAGTGCATTTTAATTCATAATGCTGTACAGGCTTTGTAGCCACAGTGTCATGCACAGTCCTAACAAAAGATTTTCCAAAAAGCTGGTTGATAGGGTCAGACACAATTAAAGACTGATGTTCAGGCAGACTTCTTCCAACACAAAAGCCCATGTGTGGCAGTTGTCCACATGTTCTATTGAAAAGCCAATGTATATTCATTTTCTAATGGTGTTGTTTAAGGTGGATAATGCCAAACTCCTCTTATGGCGTATTTACAGAGGAAGATTTTTCTGCGTATACCTGCAGTGCGATGCATGCTTTTTTTTAGAACTGGTAACTAGAAGGACATTAAAAAATGAACTGATGTGTCTGTAGCTTATTCAAATCACCATGCAGCATTACATTGTGGCAAAATATAAATTTTCCTTGCACAATGCAATAATGAAGCCTATTGGACCCAACTGATAAAATGTGTTAATACATTACCATGACATATCTCTTAGATTGTAAGCTCTAACGAGCAGGGCCCTCTGATTCCTACTGTATTTTAGTGTATTGTATTTGTACTGTCTATCCTCAAGTTGTATACTGCATGGTAACCAACAGGTTTATTTCAATGCCAACCTCTACAGCTGCTCATACTTACCTTCTCACCGCTCCCTCATGGCTATGTTCTATTGTGACAGCAAGAAAAATAAACCCAATTTGAAGTTAGAAATCCTGACTTGCAGCATTTACATGGTTGAGCACCCGTTTGTGATAGCCCTGGATCCCTGAGTAGCCAATTTCCAACTACCAGCACTGTCACATGAGAGTTAGAGGGACTTACATGCTCCTCCATAACACAGAAGTGCTGGGCATTTCTCTTAGCTACTGGTGGCTCAACAAAACGGCAGAGGGTTAAATGGAAGCAAAGTATGACAAAGCTGTGGGCTGCCACGATGCACACTATCCACCAGTTATGTCATACTGATAAAATCTTTACATCTACCCACAGAGACACCATCTGTTTATCACACATATAGAGATATTGTGACTTTGACGCAATATCTATATAGCAATTGTTATTTTATAGCTTGTACACAAAACTTTTCACCTTCTTATTAGAGAAGTTGTTTTTTTTCAAAATCATACTAACCTGGGTGGATGCAACATCAGTCCAATGCTATCTCTAACACTGAGAACTGAGCGATCAAACACCGCTGATCACTTGGTTCTCAGAGCTCCCTGAGCAGAGAGCTGATGACTGTCAGTGACCGACTCTCTGCTCTGCCCCCCCCCACGCTCACTGGAGTTCTGGGCTGTGGAGGGGGTGGGAGCGACTGGCTCAGACTCACAGTGGCTCCCCAAGAGGCTTAGCAAGGTGATGGTCCAGGGTTGTGGGTGGGTCCCAACCTAATTGTCGCGATCCTGCCCTGGGCTGGACAGCTCTGTGATGTCAGCCGACAGCGGGCTTCAGCCCACTGTCTGCAGGAAAATGTGTCACAGAAGTGCAGAACAAACTGCACTCCTGTGATCCACAGGAGAAGTACAGCCAAACAAGCTTTGGCTGTTCTCCTTTAACATGTTTTTGATCTTTTTATTATATGCATTGACTCAGGTCAGTTCCAGCACAGGACTCCTATTGATTCCTTTATTAGCTGACATATTTGGCTTACATTAAAGACCCTTCTCATCAACATGCTTTTAGAAATAGTGATGTAATTGCATTCTCTGTGCTCCTCTATATAATGCAGGTAGATCATGGCTGGCGGGGAGGGCTGTACATACAGGTGCATCTCAAAAAAATTTGAATATCATCAAAAAGTTTATTAACTTCAGTAATTCAATTCAAAAAGTGGAACTCATATTATATAGATTCATTACACACAGAGTGATATATTTCAAGTATGTCTTTCTTTTAATTTTGATTAATATGGCTTACAGCTATTGAAAACCCAAAAATTTAATATCTCAGAAAAGTAAAATATGACATTTGACCAATAAAAGAAAAATGATTTTTAATACAGAAATGTTGGCTTACTAAAAAGTATGTCCATGTACAGTATTGTAAGCAATTATTACATGGTCGGGGCTCCTTTTGCATGAATTACTGCATCAATGCCGCGTGGCATGGAGGCGATCAGCCTGTGGCACTGCTGAGGTGTATGGAAGCCCAGGTTGCTTTGATAGTGGCCTTCTCGTCTGCATTGTTGGGCCTGGTGTCTCTCATCTTCTTCTTGACAATACCCCACAGATTCTTTATGGGGTTTAGGTCAGGCGAGTTTGTTGGCCAATCAAGCACAGTGGTACCCTGATCAATAAACCAGGTATTGACAGTGTGGGCACGTACCTAGTCCTGCTGGAAAATAAAATTAGCATCTCCATAAAGCTGGTCCGCAGAGGAAAGCATGACGTGCTCATGACGTGATCTGAAAGATGACATGGCTTCCCAAATCACCACTGACTGTGGAAACTTCACACTCTTCCTCCAGACTCTGGGACCTTGATTTCCAAATGAAATGTAAAATTTACTTTCACCCGAAAAGAGGACGTTGGTCCACTGTGCAAAAGTCCAGTCCTTTTGCACCTTACCCCAGGTAAGACGCTTCTGACCTTGTCTCTGGTTTAGGAGTGGCTTCCCACAAGAAATGCGACAGTTGTAGCCCATGTCCTGGATACATCTGAGTGTGTTGGCTCTTGAAGCACTGAAACCAGCCGTAGTCCACTCCTTGTGACTCTCCCCCAAATTCTTGAATGGCCTTTGCTTCACAATCCTCTCAAGGCTGCACTTATCCCTGTTGCTTGTGCATCTTTTTCTACCACACTTTTTTCTTCCACTCATCTTTCCATTGATATGCTTGGATACAGCACTATGTGAACAGCCAGCTTCTTTAGCATTACCTTTTGTGACTTACCATCCTTGAATAGCATGTCAATGACTGTCTTCTGGACAATTGCCAAGTCAGCAGTCTTCCCCATGATTGTGTAACCTACTGAACCAGACTGTGAGACCATTTAAAGGCTCAGGAAACCTTTTACAATTCGCTGATTAGTGTGACACCATGAGTCTACAATAGTAAACTTTTTCACAATATTCTATTTTTCTGAGATACTGAATGTTGGGTTTTCACTAGCTGTAAGCCATAATCATCAAAACTATATAATGTATGAGTTTCACTTTTTGAATTAAATTACTGAAATAAAATAACTTTTTGATGATATTCAAATTTTTTGAGATGCACCTGTATTTTCCTGAAAGCATCACAGAATCCCACCTCGGTACTCCTCAAGAACCCTCAACATGGTGCAGTGGGCTCTTGGGAAACATTATGCAAATATCAAAATGTATTGATGTATGGATGTCAGTCTAGAGGAATGGCCATTCTCAGGCAGTCTTATTTAATACCCATATGTGGTACTGTGCCTCCATGATTGAAAGAATCTTAGCGAATAAAAGGGGTAGGGTATGTGGTCTATACCCAAGGAGCATAATACCAGGGCAGGCGTTAGTGGAACAAGGAGTTTCAGTGTACTGGAGATAAGAGAGGAAACATCCCTCCAAAATGGATTCAGTTTAGGGCACTCCCATAGCATGTGGATCAGTGTGCCAGTATTCCCACATTGTCTCCAGCATAGTGGAGTCTCGCTTGCGGGGCTAGAGTGTGCGCTGACCTGTGTGTCATGTGAGGTTCTTACTGGTTCTTTGTTTATGTGTTCATATCTTTTAAAATACTAATAAAAATGTATTGAAACTAAAAAGGGGTAGGGTAGGGTAGGGTAGGGTAGGGACAGTAAAGTGGGGGAGGAAAAGGCTGTATTTTGCTGGATGTTCCCCAGAAAGGAAATGTGGCAGGCTCTATTTGACTTGCTGCAGCTTCTAATGCACACTGAATCCAACCTTACTAATAGATGGGGTTGTTTGGAATAGTTTTAATTGTTTTTAATCATGTGCATGAGCTCCTGTAAATTATTATTGCTATTGCTTAAAGTGACATTAAACAGTATCATATTCTCCCAAAAAATTCTTCATACACATTTCCTTTTTGATGGCTCTGTAATCTACTTCATGAAATAATTTTGACTGTGTTTTTATGCCTTCTTGTAACATCATCCATGAGATTCTGAACCTGTCTTTTTCCCTCCCTCGTCTGTTTACTTGGGATGAGCAATGCCTGTTAGTTGCAGTCATGAATACATTACACGTTCCATATTCCATCTCAGGAGCAAGCAAGAGATGGTCGCTATGTTCCTACCTACAGTGGGACCATGGAGAGTTAACATGGCCACCTACTAAAAGAAAATAAATTAGAGCAGCAAAAAAAAAGGTACATTATGGAGTTAGGACTACATATTTGAATATAAGGGCCCTTTCACACAGGCTTTCCGATCAGGTCCGCCTGTCAATTTTTCAGGCAGACCTGATAGGATTCTCCATTCACCCCTATGGAGTGGGGGATGTCAGCGGTGACATGTCCTCTGATACCCGCTGCTATCCAATCTGATCTTGTCCATGAAATCCAGAAGAATGGAAACCCTTTTTTCCATCCGTCTAGAGCAGTGGTCCTCAAACCTGGCCTACAGGGGCCACTAACAGGCCAGATTTTAGATGTTACCTTGGGGAGATGCAGACTAGAGTACTGCAATCACTGAGCAGCGAATTCTATCACCTGGGATGTATTTCAGTTATCTTGAAAATCTGGCCTGTTAGTGGGCCCTGTAGGCCAGGGTTGAGGACCACTGGTCTAGAGGATCGGTTTGGATCGGATGAAAACGGACAGGCGGTCTGTTTTCATCTGATCTCCCATAGAGGAGAACAGGTCTGCACAGTAAGCGGAGACGGAACTGTCATCCGCCTGCTTAGCAGGGATTGGCGGATCGATCCCCGCTGAGCAAAATGGAGTCCGCCGGGCGGAAAGCTCGTGTGAAAGGACCCTAACTTTTTTTTTAAAACTGAAATTTTGTGTCACTTTAAATAGTTATTGATATTTTTGAGAGAATACAGGCTCTCTTTAGGTACTTTAAAAAAAATAAATAAATAAATAAATATATATATATATATATCGAAAATATTTGTTTAATTAAAAAAAAAAAGTGCTGTTCACCATGTAAGCATGTGAAAACATGTAAAAGCATGTTACTACAGGTGCACTGTGAACCAGTCCTGACATGTCATTAGTAATACCATTGCTGCATTGGTATTCTTCATCATACGTTTTTTCAGAAACTCCCTACTCCCCACCACCACTAATCTGGCAGTTTTCCATGAAATCCCTCGTGAATTCACTAGAGCCAACATCAAATCCTGACAGATGGGACTAGTAGGAACAGTAAAAAGAGGGTATTTCTGGACAAATTATGTGTCACTGGCTCTATGTATTATTCTTGCAGCCATAGTGTAGTTTTGCCTACTGACTTGCCTCATAACCTTTGTAAAACTAAGGTGCATCATTTTAATCTGAGTTCCTCTTTTCTGTGATCTGGGAGATCGGCATATTTTCTAATTTACTTCTCACTATTCCACACTTTATTTGATAGCTTATTAAACATAATAAAAAAATAATTCCGAAGACTATGCTATTAAAATGGCATGCCTTAAGTTGCCGTCACACTAGTGCATTGTGGTGACATGCTGTAAAAACACACTTTGCCGCAGTGCATGAATCAGAATGCGTTTCTGTATAAGTCATTCTGAAGGACACCGCTTCGCACTTACCTTGCAGCTCACTACAATGCACAAATGTGAACCGTCAGTGTGTTGCTGTAGTGTAAAAAATGCTACACATCAGGTTTAATATACACTATATTGTCAAAAGTATTGGGGCACCTGCCTTTACACGCACATGAACTTTAATGGTATCCCAGTCTTAGTCCGTAGGGTTCAATATTGAGTTGGCCCAACCTTTGCAGCTATAACAGCTTCAACTCTTCTGGGAAGGCTGTCCACAAGGTTTAGGATTGTGTCTATGGGAATGTTTTACCATTCTTCCAGAAGCGCATTTGTGAGGTCAGGCGCTGATGTGGACGAGAAGGCCTGGCTCGCAGTCTCCACTCTATTTCATCCCAAAGGTATTCTATCGGTTCGAGGTCAAGACTGTGCAGCCCAGTCAAGTTCCTCTACCCAAACTCACTCATCCATGTCTTTTTGGATCTTGCTTTATGCACTGGTCCAAATCATTTGGTGGAGAGGGGATTATGGTGTGGGGTTGCTTTTCAGGGGTTGGGCTTGGCCTCTTATGGAACTCTTAAGGCATCAGCATACCAAGACAATTTTAACAATTTCATGCTCCCAAATGTGTGGGAACAGTTTGGGGATGGCCCCTTCCTGTTCCAACATGACTGCGCACCAGTGCACAAAGCAAGGTCCAGAAAGACATGGATGAGCGGGTTTTGGGTGGAGGAACTTGACTGACCTGCACATAGTCCTGACCTCAACCCGATAGAATACCTTTGGGATGAATTAGAGCAAAGACTGCAAGCCAGGCCTTCTCGTCCATATCAGTGCCTGACCTCACAAATGCGCTTCTGGAAGAATGGTCAAACATTCCCATAGACACACTCCTAAACCTTGTGGACAGTCTTCCTAGAAGAGTCAAAGCTGTTATAGCTGCAAAGGGTTGTCCAATTCAATATTGAACCCTATGGACTAAGACTGGGATTCCATTAAAGTTCATGTGCGTGTAAAGGCAAGCATCTCAATACTTTTGGTAATATAGTGTAAGTCTGTTTAGGGCAACAGTTTGTGCAAGAGCCATGTGAACAGCAAGCTTTTATGAATGAAACTTTCAGCAAGATTTTGGCAGGCTTCCATCAGCTTTCTCTCAGCCTTAAAAATGCCCTTCAGCTTCTTTTTGAAATGTTATATACAGATCTTAATGGAAGTGTTGATGGCCACTTTAAGCAAGGTGCTAGCAGGCTTCAGCAGGCTTTCAACAAGGTTCAAGTAGTACCGAAGCCTGCTAGCAGCTTGTTTAAACTGGCAATCAGTACTTCTATTTAGATCTGTGTTCAGCATTTACAAACTGGAGTTGATTGGTACTTTAACCACTTTAGGACCGGAGGATTTTCCTGCTTTACGTCCAGGCCACTTTTTGCGATTCGGCACTGTGTGACTTTAACTGACAATTGCGCTGTCATGCAACACCGTACTTTGACAGTTAAAAAATATCCAATATATTAAATTTTTGTCATATATTTAGGCCAAAATCTATTTAGCTACATGTCTTTGACAAAAAAATTCTCAATGAGCGTATTTTTAACCGCTTTAAGACCGGAAGATTTTACCCCATTCCTGACCAGGCCATATTTTGCGATTCGGCACTGTGTTACTTTAATGGACAATTGAGCGGTCGTGCAATGTTGTACCCAAATAAAATGTATGCCCTTTTTTCCCCACAAATAGAGCTTTCTTTTGGTGGTATTTGATCACCTGTGCGATTTTTACTTTTTGCGCTATAAACAAAAAAAGAGCGACAATTTTGAAAAAATAACAATATTTTTCACATTTTTTATATGAAATTCCCCCCCAAAAAAATGTAAAAATCAAAATTTTTTAACATTTTAGGCCATTTTGTTTTCTGCTACATATTTTTGGTAAAAAAAATCGCAATAAGCGTATTTTGATTGGTTTGCGCAAAAGTTATCGCAGCTACTAACTACGGGAAATTTATGTCATTTTTATTGTTTTTTTTTTTTAACTAGTAATGGTGGCGATCTGCAATTTTTTTTGCGGGACTGCGAAATTGTGGTGGATAGATCGGACCCTTGACTGACATTTTTGACACTTTTGGGGGTACCAGTGACATTACTACAGTAATCAGTGCTATAAATATGCACTGTTACTGTAAAAATGACACTGGCAGAGAAGGGGTTAACTTTTATTGGTGATCAAGGGGTTAATGTATGCCTGGTGCATACTGACGTGTGTGGGGGGAGGGGACTGTGTGACACAGGCACTGATTGCAGGTTCAGCTATGCTGAACCCTGCAATCTGACCCTGCCTGTCACTTAGGAGATCCGCCTGCTTTGTTTTCACAAGGGGGCGGAACTCCTCACTCGATCCCCGACGATCGGGGAAGAGCGGCGGTGATCACCGCCTCTCCTCCCCTGGCCCGACTCCCGCTGTGACTGAATACAGCGGGAGCAAGCCTCCGACGGCGCGCACGCGCCGCCCACAAGGGGAGGAGTCCAGCGACGTAGATCTACGTCGCTGGACGATAACGATCCACTTTGCCGCAGTACGCTCCATGTGAGCGGTCGGCAAGTGGTTAAAAGCTTCAACAAATCTTTCGGAAAGCTCTTTAAATGCTTTGTAAAAGCATGCTGTGTACTGATTTTATACTAGCTGAAGCCCATGTGAAAAAGGCCTTACAGAATGGCTGAAGAAAGCTGCTGGTCTTGTTTGCAGGGGGTGAACCTAAAATAGTCATATACTGTATTTTATTATCTATTTTCCTCACAGCAAAAATAAAAAAGAAAACATATCTTTGTACAAAATGTTAAAATATTTTTTTATTGTATTTTATTATTATTATTTTATTATAACTAATTAAAACAACAAAAACAATATAATATAAAGGACTTTCGTTTTGTTATCAGGAAGCACATTATATTGTTAGTTATGTTATGTAGATATGTTTAAAATCAAGCACTTTTCTAGTATCAAATAACCAAAACCTGCACCTGTCCCTGGAAACGAGGGGCAGTTGGCACCTATGACGTTAGGCAATATATCACACTCTGTCTGTCCCTGGTATCGTTTCTTTATGCTCCTCACATTTACTTTGATCTAAGCTGCATATTTTATGTATGCAGCTCAGAATATTTAAAGGTGGAATTTCACACACAAACACATTGAGCAGATGTTAATTATGAGTTTTATTAGCATCATTAATTAATTCAAACATGGCGAAAAAAAAAAAAAAAATCTCTTTTCCAGGCAATAGCGTATGTTGTCTTTATTGTATATTCTATATTATTTCTATCTAACAGACCTGGACTGTTTATAGCAAGGTGGGGTATATTTTATTAGTTTATGGTACCCTATACAGCTTATTCATATATTCACATGTATATATTTTGAGCAAGTCTTGACATAGTCCTCCAAAGATCTTATTACATAAATAAAAATATCTCCGGTTCTTGTACAAACGCCCCGATGTATGTGAAAATCTGCAAATATAAGCTTTAGGATATGTTTCTTCGTACCAAATGTTATACACTAAAGCTTAAAGAGAAAAAAAAATGAACCCTTTTTATAGAAATGGTCACACTGTAAATTTTTCAGTAATAATATAAAGAAATAAAATAAAAATGGTAAATGACCTTTTGACGATATAAATACATTTGTGTTCATTTAAATGATATTAGTGCAGCCTGCTCAAATTTAATTGGTTGGTTAAGTTTGTACAATTTGTACTTTATCGTTGCTCACTGCGCTGCTTGTCTGCGTATACCTTTGTAAATGCATTTAAAGCTCTGTATTGATAGTGAAATATGTACAGTGCATCAGAGTCTACAAGTCTAAAAAATTAGTAATTATTATTCAATAATAAAAATATATATAAAATTATATACGTATTTGTAAAATTCACAGACCGGTTTTGATAGGTCAGAAATACTACATAGTTACATAGTAGGTGAGGTTGAATAAAGACAATAGTCCATCCAGTTCAACCTGTGTAGGTGTGTGTGGACCTATTGATTTCTCATACCCCTGAATGTTTCGATCCTTGAGATGTACATCCAAGAGTCTTTTAAAAGTAGCCATACTCTCCGCAGTTACTACCATTTGTGGCAGGGAATGCCACAATCTTGTAGCCCTTACAGTAAAGAACCCAGAGGTTAAATCTCTTCTCCTCTAAACGCATTGTATGACCTTGTGTTCTCATGCATTCCTTGCGACTTAATAGTTTTTTTTCTATGCTCTAATCACCGTTGAGGTATTTGTAAATCGCTATCATGTCCCCTCTCAGGTGTCTCTTCTCCAGGGAGAATAAATCTATTGCTTCTAAATGCTCTTCGTAATTAAGGTCTTCTAATCCCCTAATAAGTTTTGTTGCTCTTCTCTGTACGCTATCAAGCTCCAATACATCCCTTCTGAGGACTGGTGACCAGATCTGGACAGAATACTCCAGATGTGGTCGGACCAGAGTTTTATAAAGTGGTAGGATTATATTTTTATCTCTGGAATACATCCCCTTCCGTATGCATGCCAAAATTCTTCCGGCTTTGGCAGCTGCAGCTTGAGATTGCATGCTATTGCCTAATCTATCTTCCACTAAGACCCCCAGATCTTTCTCCGTTTTTGATACCCCCAGAGGTTCCCCCCCTAGCTTGTATATTGCTTTTATGTTATTGGTCCCTAAGTGCAATACCTTGCACTTATCCACATTAAACCTCATTTGCCATGTAGTTGCCCACTCTGTTATTTTGTTCAGGTCATTCTGTAAGATTTCTGCCTCACAATGTGAAGTTATTGCCCTGCTACACTATTCTGATTGTACAATATTTGGCATATTGCATCTATGTTGAGGAAAGACAATGTATATTAATAAATATGAAATGGAGGGATTTCCATAGACCTTTACAGTTGGACACTGCTCTACCATTACTACTTTTCACCACAAAAAGCTAAACCAAGTTTTCTTTTGTTTCAAAAGCATGTTACAAACGTTACATTCTCCCCAACCAACCATATATTTTCTGAGTGTACGTGACCTACAGGAATAAATGAAGGTACAACTGTAAATGTACTTTCTGTGTTTTGTACGCCTCAAAATCAATTAAAATGGCACCCTATGGCACAGTACAGTAGGTGCTGACATACCCACACTGACAAAAACAAAGAGCAAGTCCCGTTCTGTTGCCATGCGCTAGCAGCCAATTCTAAATTAAAGGAATGTCTAATGCAGTGTTGGGTATGACAAAATACTGCATGTTAAAGTGGGACTCCACTCACAATATACACTTGCATTATTGGATTCCTCCTCCCTTCCTACAATGACAAAAAGGTATCCTTTTTTTTTTTAACTTCAGTCCCATCTCACCATTACCTTCCTTCTCGCCTAGGCAAAAATGATGTGTTCCTGCCCCTGGAGCCTCCTATGCAGGGCTGGGACAAGGGATGGGCAGGAGGGGCGGATGCCCTGGGCACTGTGGTATTATGTGAAGTAGGAGCACCACAAGAAAATTGGGGGAGAGGGGCTTTGTGTTGGAAGGGGACATTTTGGGGTAGGCAGGGGGTAAGTATTATTCTAGGAAAGGAAATTTTGGGGTGCCAAGGGTGGTGATTTAGGGGGATTGGTGTTAGGAGGACGGGTATGGGAAGAAGATTTGTGCTAGGAGGGAGAATTTCACATTTCCCTGGAGGCTTCAGCTGAGGGATCACACAGCACTGGGGGGAGGAGTTTGTCCCATGTCATCAGAGGTCTTAACGCAATAACCCAGAAAAAACAGACATATCCTGATGAGTGAAAAGAGGAAGAATCCGGGATGGGACCCGGTGTGCAGCAGCAGAGCAGTGGACCAAGTTATCACAGCACAGTGAAGTTCCTCTTTAAATTGCACCTGGTGATGCAGCACAATGTAATGGGTGAAGGCCCCATGACACCCATTACACCCATGACATGAGCAAGGATAACTTACACGGGTAGTAAAATATAGGTCTTGGGTATATATGAATGCCCTAATTGTTCATATACATACTCTACCGTATCTCATCACCTAGAAAGACAAGTATTATATTCTCCATCCTTTGTGGGGGGGGATTAAGAGGGAAAATGTGATTTTTTTGTTTTTCAGCAAATTTTAACTCAACATCTGTGCAGAGGTAACTGGTGTAGGTGTTTTGTACACAGAATATTTCTGTAAGGGCCCTTTCACACTGATGTGATTTTTTTGTAGTTAAAGGGACCTTTCGTTTGGATGCACTTTTGATGCATTCCCATTGACTTACAATAAAAGGTGTCTTTTTGGTGCATTTTTGAAAGACTGTACCAAAGATGCAGCATTCAAGGAACAGCACACCTGCAGTGCGACCAGTTACATAGGATTTTGTAGGGAATAATTTTCATGCACATTTGTCACCCTGGAAAAGTTTGGCAAAAGCACACCAGTGTGAAAGAGGCCTTAGGGAGAACGTCAAAACACGTTGCCAAATGGTACATTATAACATGGCTGGCACACCAGTTGAAAATGTATGTGAATATTTTTGCGAATGTGTTGTTTTTCACGAAATATTACATATGATAGTCTTAATTAAGAATTCTTGTGCTATATATTCTTGTTCTATCAACAAGTGTGCACTTCTGGCTATCTATATTATAAAAACATATTTTAGCTTACCGCAGGAGGCTCATATAGAAACATTTTGAATAATTTAACGTACCGGACTTAATTAAAGTTATAAATATATATATTTACGTTAAACACTGAAAAATTAATGCCTAAACAACTGTTCTCATCCGTGAGCACAATATTTTGGTAAAGTATTGTTTCTTAGCCGATGGCAAATCATGTGAATCACTTCTTACATGGGAGATAGCGCTGTGGGCAAAAAACTTATAGAATATGTTGTCTTCAAATTATTCAAAAAATTGAATAGCGATTTGGGCAGTTTTTCAGTTTTAAGTATTGCATTTCTGGTAATGAAGTTGTTATACCTTTTTAATCAATTATTTTAAATGTGCTAAAAAATATCATATATACATTGTTACCAAAAGTATTGGGACACCTGTCTTTACAGGCACATGAACTTTGACATCCAAGTCTTAGTCTATAGGGTTCAATATTGAGTTGGCCCACCCTTGGCAACTATAACAGTTTCAGCTCTTCTGGGAAGGCTGTCCACAAGGATTTAGGAGTGTGTCTTTGGGAATGTTTGACAATTTTTCATCCCAAAGGTGTTCTATCAGGTTGAGGTCAGGGCTCTGGGCAGGCCAGTCGAGTTCCTCCACCACAAATTCGCCCACCAATGTCTTTATGGACCTTGCTTTGTGCACTGGTCCAAATCCAGTGAAGGAAACTTTTAAGGTGTCACCATACCAAGACATTTTGGACAATTTCATGCTCCCAACAGTTTGGGGATGGCCCCTTCCTGTTCCAACATGACTGTGTGCCAGTGCACAAACAAGGTCCATAAGGACATGGATGAGAAAGGGTGGAGGGGTGGAGGAACTTTTACTGTCCTGACCTCAACCCGATAGAACCCCTTTTGGATGAATTAGAGCAAAGACTGCGAGCCAGGCCTTCTCGTCAACATCAGTGCCTGACCTCACAATTGCGCTTCTGGAAGAATGGTCAAACATTCCCATAGACACACTCCTAAACCATGTGGGCAGCCTTCCCAGAGGAGTTGAAGCGGTTATAGCTGCCAAGGGTGGGCCAACTCAATATTGAACCCTACAGACTAAGACTGGGATGCCATTAAAGTTCATGTGCATGTAAAGGCAGGTGTTCCACTACTTTTGGTAAATATATAGGAAATAAAAAATGTATTTTTTTTCCTAATCTTAACCACTTGAATACCCGCCTGTAATACCCCTACATTACCAAGGTATTTTTCAGGGTTTTGCACTATGATAGTATGACTGACCATTACTCTGTTATGCAACACTGTACCCAAATGTCTTTTTTTTTTTATCTTAGATAGATAGAGTTTAAGAATGGTGCACTAGA
This sequence comes from Pelophylax lessonae, assembly GCF_965119305.1. NCBI lineage: Eukaryota > Metazoa > Chordata > Amphibia > Anura > Ranidae > Pelophylax > Pelophylax lessonae. Next base: position 144,094,763 of record NC_138772.1, on the reverse strand, counting down.
AACATGAAATATATGGGTCATACACAGAGAAAGGAGGAAGCAAAGGGGTTGGTGTACTGGTCGCACACAGTGACAGGATGCAAATAAGGAGGTTAATATTCAGATGTGCAGGATAAAGGCGATGAAAGGGTTAATATGCAGGTCACACAAGACCACATGGATATATTATGTGTAGGAGATGAGGGGTACATGTTGGGGGTAATAAAAAAAAAAAAGATCATGCTGTCACTGAAACAGAATGAATGGATCTGCAGCTGTTGATCCATTCATTCTGTGCCAATTCCCAAAAATTCACATTCTTTCTCTGTTGTTAATAGAAGGAGAAAGATCAGCACTGTAAACAATACCGCGTGATCCCTGTGATACCCAATCACAGTGATCACATGGTACCTTGCCCCTGGGTGCAGTGTCTCTGTTTTTGCAGCTTCCTAATAATTGCTCTTTACACAGCGATCACCGGGTGGATCGGCAATCCAACAGCTATTTATCCAATGTAACAATAGATACAACAAATTGAAGCCAAACTTCAGCTAATACTTTTTATGCAGTCACTGCAACAATTTTTTTTTTTCCCTTTTGGGATAAAGGTTTTACATAAATAAAGCTGGTCATTGTAAGAACCCCTGTCAGCGGCAAATGATTTGTTTCATCCCGCTGATGTCTATAGCTACAGGACAGCCTGTTACTTTGAAAAATGCCAGACTTACTGGCCAGATCACCAGGTGAAAATAAGAGAAGAAAGCCTAAAAAAGAAAAGGAATGCAGCCACAACCTTTGGGTTTAATACCTCTTTAAACATCCATGTCCCAGATGTTCAGCCAACTATAATCTCAATTATCATATAATCTCACCAAATCTGTATAATCTCCAAATGAAAACCTATCCTGTTTTTTTTCCTCCAAATAGTGTGCATTTATCTGAATCACCAATAAGTGTATATCAGATTATGTGCACTTTGTCTTCTTTTTGTGCTGCAACCGTACCTGTACTGAATATGAAAGTGCCTTCATAGCGGAGGTTTTTTTTTTTTTTTTTTTCACAATGGATGAGAACATGCGAGGAGCTGTAACTCAAACTGCTTTGTGTGTAATGGCTATTTTTTCTCTGGAACCCACAAAAGAAGTCTATTGTCTACAACAGGTTTGTTGCTACATACCCCATATTTATGTAACATGAACTTTTTTTTTTTGTGGTGCATGCAAAAACCAGACAGCTTTTTACTTTCCATATTTAATACTGATGATTTGCTATGTGTGGCAGGTATTAATGTTTTTCATGAGGCCAGAGTAAGGCCGGGTTCACACTTACATTGGATGTGGCTCACAGCAAGGGTCCAGTGCATCCCTATTTTCCATTTCAGGGATGAATCAGGCCCGAATTTTTTGCCTGAATTTGGACTTGAAGTGGAGCCAAAGACGCACAGGACCCTTTTTCAATTCTCTCCGCAGCCGCCATGGAGATTTGTGAACCGACTCCATTGAGAGACAGTCACACTCTCCTGTCATGCTTATCGGATGCGGAGAAACCCACATCCAATTCCCACTAGTGTGAACACAGTCTGAGAACTCCCCCTTTCTGTAGTGTGGCCCTTTCTACAATGTATTTTGAATATAATCCTTTGAAGAACTCTCTAGGGGACTTTCAAAGCTATCCTCCATAGAAATATCACATACAGTACATAACACAATACAGAGGAAATAGGTTTCAGCTGACCCTTGGCTGTCACTCCTGGACTTGGACCACCGGCAGTAGTAAAGAGGTCAAGTCCTGCATTAATCCACCCAAAAGTTAAAAAGGGAGTGGAGTTTTACTTTAAAATGTTAAAAGACAAGTCACTCTATTTTTATGTGTAGAGGTTCTGCTAAACATTCTCAGTGAATGTCTCACCAAAAAGGCTTTTTAGATAATGATTAGCAGAGATTTACAATCCCCAGAAGGGAACTCGAACAAAGGAGAGATTAAAGTGCTATTCGAAAGAGTATTAAACATTGTTTGTTGATATCTAATTTGGGATTTTCTGAAGTAGATAGGACAATGTTAATTTCTTCATTAGCAAGAGCATAATGCCAGTGAATGTTCTGCAACCTGTAGAATGCATTGCCCCGATTTCTCCTGATTTAGATGTCTTAAGAACTAGTGTCTGCATATCAGGTGTATGCTTTCTGTCATGACCTCTAGTAAAAAAAAAATATGTTTGCTAACACTAAAAGGTGTTCAATGAATATTTTACATAGAACAGTTAAAGTGATATTAAAGTCTTAGTTTTTTTTTTGTTTAAAAATAACAAACATGTCATACCTGCTCTGTGAAGTGGTTTTGCACAGAGCAGCCCAGATCTTCCTCCTCTCGGGTCCCTTGCAGGCACTCCTGGCCCTTCCCTGTTGCTGAGAGCTCCCACAGCAAGCAGCTTGCTATGGGGGCATCCGAGCCGATCCACTGCTCTGTGTGTCCATTCGTACATGGAGCTGTGGCGCAGCCCTGCCCCCCCCTCTCTCCTGATTGGCTCACTGACTTTGATCGACAGTAGCGGGAGCCAATAGAGGGAGAGTTCTGGACCGCTAAACTAAAACACCCCCTGATGCTCGCAAGTCCCCATGTTCCTATTTATTTTTTATTTTTTCCATAATTTTTTATGGGAAAAAAAAAAATCAGTTTTACAAGTAAACCAGGTCATGAAAAAGTTTGAAATTCCTGGGGAGGAGGGGGAACAATGGTGACACTTCTATCCCCAAGTGCCATGTGGTATCAAAATACATAGTTCACTTTCACATGGAGAGTAAATAGCTTTTACAATCATCAAACACTTATTTAACTGCACACATGAAATAACAGTAGTCTCTGTTTAGCTGAAAACCAAGGTGGAAAAAATTAAGGAAGCCTAGTGCATTTCAGGAAACCAATGCAGGAAAAAGGTGACATGTCTTTGAAACCATCACTAATGGAAAAAAAATTGGGATAGTGGTGAGTACCAGCAAAAAAAGGCACCGCACTAAGTCATGGAGAAGGCAAGAGCTCTATGCGCGAACTGCTATTTATATTAAAAAAGAATAAAAAGGAGAAGATGGTACGAAAGGATAAACAAAATAACTAACCTGAGGGTGTGAAGGAATAATCCCATAAAGATTATTCTCCGGTAGTCGAGATGCATATGCAAAAACACAAGAATAAATAACCGCCTATAGTCCCTCCTTGCAAATCGTATTGCAGTTCTGGCATGAGGAAGATGGGGTCGCCTTCAGAAGTTGGAGCTCAAATTCAAGAGCTATGAATGCAGGGAGACAGGGGGAAAGAAGAAAGAAAAAAGATTTAAAAAAAAAAAGGGGGGGAGGGGAACGGATAACTCTAATATCTCAAGCACAGCAACTATTCTGTCAGATGATACAGCATCCAATAAAATCACTTTAGAAGCACAAACGACTGTCAGACAAGTAACCTAAACTTGCATGGCTCAAACCCCTGGAGTAGGGAGTTGCCTACTAGAGCTTGAGGTCATGATGTCAGCAAATTTTAACGTAGATTTAAAGTGGATCCAGCCAGCCCAGATAATATAAAACTCTGCGTATCTGTCTTGGGCAATATGTATTCCCTCCTCCATTTCCTCTATCTTGTTCAGTCTGGTGAACCAGTCTTTGAGCGAGGGAGTGTGAGCCTGTTTCCAGTAGAGGGTAATAACCGTGTGTGGCAGTGATCATATGCATCATCAGTGATTCATGAAATTAGCTTCCTGAGGAAGGAGAGTGATAAAGCAGGTATTGCGGAGGAGTTCAGTCCAGTTGATGCGTAGTCAGTATTGAGGACACTTCTCCAATATGGTTGCAAGATATCACACTCCCACCAAATGTGGAGCATTGTACCTTCAGCTTGAGTGCATTTGGGAATATTTTGCATAGAAGTGAAGGAGTTCTGTTCCATCAGGAGTTAACTCAGAAATTGTGTTTCTAAACCGTTACATTAATAGAGCCTTTGTAAATCGTCAGGTGGATTCTATCCCAGTCTTTGTCGGGTAACGTAAGTCCCAGATCACTTTCTCACTTAGAGGGAATTTGCTTTGCATCAGACATCAAATCTCCAATAATAGCATATATGGAGGAGATCAAATGACTACAAGAGGCTCTGGAGGAGCACAAAGCCTCAAAAAAGTGTGAAGGATCTGCTGTAAGCCTGGCGATGGTGAGGGTCAGATAAAAAGTGCTGCAGCTGGAGGTATAACCATCATGGGAAAGGAGTTTGGGAGTCAGACATTGTCAATTCAGATTTTGAGCAAAGAGACCCCTTAGCTCTGCAATAAGGGGTCCCAAGACGCAATGTACAGAAAAGAGCATAAAAACCTGGTGGGAATGCTGGATTTGCTAATAGGAGAGTCCTAGGTCCTGGGATAAAGGAAAATGTGGAAATTGAGCCCAGGGAGTGAAAGCAGCAGAGAGGGGGACCTTCCCAAGGGGAGGACAAAAGGTGACGAGGTTCTAAGAAGGCAGGAAACAGTTTTGAAGAGATCATTAGCCATATTTTGTTCTTGAAATAAAAAAAAAAGTGTATCTCTACGCTGTGGTGGGGCGGCAGCTGACACAGATAAGTAATATATCAAATTTCTAAATAATGTTTAGAAAAAGTGTGTAGCGCCAAAAGTTAATTAACAACAGTGAAATGTGAATACTGTGTTTATAAATGGACAACACATCAAAATAAAGTCCAAAAAAGTGCTAAAGTTTAAAAAAATGTGTATAAATATAATAAAGTCCAATCTTGAATGAAAATCAACAATAACAAAACAATTTAGTGAAAAATATAGGTTTAAATGCACAGTCCTATGATAGGATCAGCAATATAAACTTATTGGTGAAAGTACAAAGTTCAGTGCACAAAAATTAGTGGTGACTTGAAAAGTGAAGACGTGATCCAGTACAGTACAGTGCTCCAGAATCATCCACTGCACCCCTGTGAAATGGACACTCACCAGAAAACAGCAGCAAACACGCATTCAGTGTAGATCTGCCATCTTTTGTGGGGAAGGCTGATCAGCAACTCACACCATGTAGCTGTGGTAAATAAAGCTCACCGGGAGCCAAATGAAGCCTCCATAGGGTTGTATTTATTGGATGTGTCTATGTTAACAGCCAAAATAAAATGAATCATAAAACTATATAACAATGGGTGACACTACCGACCCGGTATCGGACAGTGGCCTGACGTCAGCACTAGTGTCTTCTCTCCGACGCGTTTCATCCAATAGGACATTATTGACAGGCCACTCTGTTGAACACTTCTCTGCATCTGTGGATTAAAAGAAGCCTGGGGAGGCATAATGGTGGATATTTAGTTTCTTGATGGTGTTGTCCCTAGCCTCTTGTCCTGGGACAAAACCCACCTGGTCGCGTAAGATCCAGGATTGGAGGTGTGATAATAAGCAATTTACCAAGACTTTTGTGAACATTAGGATGTCAACATTTAGAAGAGATCTAGGCCAATAATTTTGGACCTTGGTAGGATCTTTGCCCTTTTTGTGGATAACCGTTATTTGCGCCTCCAGCAGTTGTCTAGGGGGACAAGGGGTTTTGGAAAGGGTGTTAAAAGGTCTAAGAAAGTGAGGCATTAGGAGGTCAAGAAAGCTGTTGTAATATTGGGTGGTCAGGCCGTCTGCGCCCGGGCTTTTGCCAGGTTTCATGGTCTTAAGCGCTTCAGTTTCCTCCTTTGCAGAGATTGTCTAGGTCCTGAGCTGCTTGAGAAGAGATAGGCGGCATGCCATATTTGCTGAGATAGTCCTGAATGGCTTGACAGCGGTCGATCTTGGGGGAATATTCTCTAGTGGAGGTGCGAGGGTTGTATTAAGTTACATAGTTACATAGTAAGTCAGGTTAAAAAAAGACACAAGTCCATCTGGCTCAACCAATAAAAAAAACAAAAAAAAAAAAACAAACCGTAAAGAAAACCCAACCATACAACCTCATATACACAATCCTATACCCGCAGTTTATCCAGAGGAAGGCGAAAAAACCCTAGCAAAGCATGATCCAATTTTTTACAGCGGGGAAAAAAAAATTCCTTCCTGATCCCCCGAGAGGCAATCGGATATTCCCTTGATCAACTTTACCTATAAATATTAGTACCCATTTATATTATGTACACCCAGGAAAGAATCCAGGCCTTTTATAAAGCAATCTAGTGAGCTAGCCAGAACCACCTCTGAAGGGAATCTATTCCACATTTTCACAGCTTTTACGGTGAAGAAACCTTTAAGTTTCATAGTACTAAACAAATTGTGAGCCAATATCTTCAGATAAGTGAAATGACCAGCCCCAGGGGCCTCGTATAGTGTAAATTGTAGTGCCTGCCTTATCCATTTGGAGGGCTTTAGCAAGCAGGTGACCACTTGTGTTAGAGTGTGCATAAAAAAGATTAGAGCAGAGCGTACATTTTCTACGTATTGCCCCCCCGCCACCTTTCTAGCAATGATTTTCTAGCCTAGGTTAGGGACTCCAAGGTGGATGAGGCTAAATTATACTCTTGAACCAACTCCAGGAATCAGATCTCTTTCACCAGCTGGTCCAGAGAGGCTTGTGTCTGTTTCTCTTGAGTTTTGTAGACAAATCGATACAATGTCCCCTTAAGACACACTTGTGTGCAAGCCATTGAACCATCTCAGAACTATCAGTAGAGACATTGGGATCAAAATAGTCCTGGAGTGTATGACCGAGGACCGCAAGATTGGCTGGGTATTTCAGAAGAGTGTGATTTAGGTGCCAGATCTTTGTTGTGGGTATTCCGTCAGGAATCTCTAAAGTAAGAGTAATCGGGTGGTGATGCAAAATAGACATGGGTTTTATGGACCCTTTGGATAAGAATTTCAGGTCAGGCCGTGTATTTATTATGAGAATGTGAATAGTATGTGTAGTCCTTACAGGTGAATATATAATGGATATATAAAGGCAATGCATATGTCTTGGATATTCCGAAAGCAACATTTACTTGCCATAATTCCGGACACTTTTGTGGTTTTTAGCTCCTCCTGTGGCGTTCTCAAGACAATGAATTAAAAACCCAACGTAAAGCAGGTTTGTCAGCCCTGAAGCTCGGTGTCAAAAACACATCAATGAAGCTTCTGAGAGAGATATTAAAAAACACCCTACTTACAGTGTGTTCCAAGGGCTTTTAAGGTGCATGAAGGTTGACTGTAAAGTTTGCACAGGTACTTGTAGTTTCAAAGTACGGCAACCAACAAGTAAAGCAAGTTTGTCAACACTAAAACTTAAAAACTTAAGTGTCAAGATCCCATCAATGGAGTTCCTGAGAGATACTAGAAGCCCCCCCCCCCCCTTACAATGTGTGTTCCAGATGATTTTCACACGCATGAAGGTTTACTGGAAGATTAGCACAGGTACTTTTAAGTTGGGGGTAGATGGTGCGATTTTCTTTCCTGCATCCCTGGGTTGCAGGAAGGAAAGTTGCTTGATTCTCCCATCAAGACAGTTAGTGTCAGTACTAAAGAACATTATGTAGTTATGGGTTTCAAGCTTTATTCTACTGCATATTGTGTCTGGCAGAACTTCAGTCTTTACTTTACTGAATTTACATTTATTGAGGCATATTCTCATCTACAGAAATTTGAAACTAATAGAAAGTATTAAAATACACATTCCACAGTTGAACATCACTGAAAGAGGGTTACCTCACTTGTCATTAGGGGGGCGTCTCTGGCATTAGGAATATAATCCAAGCAACATGGGGGGGGGGGGGGGGGTCAGATATGACATTGAGTACTGCTAACTAGTTTTTTGGTTTTAGCTTTTTTTGGGGGCAGAGTTTTCACAGCACAGCATCATCTTTAACTTTGCTGGAATAAAGTAAGATTAGTTGTCCACCTAAAATTGACATTTGTTTTATGGGTGGACATTGGTGGGCACAGTTACTTATTGGATTCTTATATTGTTCGATAATTTTAGAGTTGAAATTTGATTGCTCGAATTTCTGGATTTGTCCTGCCACTCTTAGTGACATGTAGTCTTTGGATACTCATACTGTAGATATAAGGTGATCATCGGTCAATATTGCCAGCATTGGTTCAATCAGCAATGAACGTAATATCTGGGCACAGTGTACCCCTGTAGACATTTAAGGCTGGGTTTACACATGTGCGGCCGTGGGTTTGTGCCTGGGGTCCGGTGCGTTCCTGTACACCGGTTCAGGTGTGATTCAGGCCTGAATTTAAGCCTGAATTCACACCCGAACCGGACCCAACGACGCACCGGACCCTTTTTTAATCCGGATCGCCACAGGCCCAGACATGTGTGAACCAGCTCCATTGAAAGTCGATCACAATCGCATGGCATGCGAATTGCATGCAGGGAAACCTGCATGCAATTCGCACATGTGTGAATCCAAACTAATGGATGACCTTTTTGGAAAAAAAAAATAATGGATGACCTATCTCAAGAGAATAATCAGTCATGCTTAATGAATTTTTCCGAATAATTCCTGTTGTTTCCTTTTTGTTGGAGCTATCTGGCCAGTACAAAAACCTGCAAGTATAGCCTAATTGAGCATGTTTATGGAAATGGCTAGTTTTACCTGTTGAAGTTTTCCTCCTGGTTGTTTAGTAATACATAAGAAATAAAAGGTGCAATGGGGAGAGTAACAAACCCTCGGGATGGCAATTGAGTGAACTTTGGAATACTGTAGCACATATGTCACTTCTAAAGCCTCCAAGAGCTTTTAAACACAGGGTGGATAAATCATCATATGGCCTCCCACTGAAAATGGAAATCTCTGTCTTGGAAGACTGGCCCTTTAAAATAATGCAGTGTATCTTTTTTTAATTTTGCACATTTAAAATAACTGTTTTTGCGTATTTAAGCAAATCAATTTATTGCTTTTTTGTTGGCCTAAGTATTGCCATGCCTTAGACATAAAAGGGTACTGACAAGAGAGGAGACTGTCTTTCACTTCTTCTCAAGGGCAGCTGACCTTCTCATCGCCAAAAAGGGGAGCCCCTTGCCAGCACATATGACTACAGACTATTACATTAATCTGTTTAGCCGCTGTACCAGCTGCTTGCATGTTTTTAATTATCTTATTAGATGAAATAACGTTGACCTATCAAATAAAAATCAAGGTGAGTTATTTTTTAACTTTCTGTTTTGCATGTTATTTTCCTAAATACTTTGTAATAGCTTGTCTACTATTATTGTAAAGAAAGCCATTGAAGTTGACATTTTATTTTGGCTCGTAAAGGAGCTAAATTTTTTGAAGGGCAATTGCAATTTGCCAGAGATTAAAGTTTAATGCTCTGTTTAAAACTCTACTGTCCTACGATTTAATACAAAAGATCTCTCCATGTGGAGTTATTAGGAGCAGAAGATAAAAGCAGCTGTTCCTGGTCTTGCCACTTTCACAAGCAGGAGCTACCAAACAAGTGACACTTTAAGAACTACCATCTTTATATTATAGACTCAGTGAATTAATAATTTTATATACCTGCTCTACTAAACATATTAATGGGTTTAATATTTATAGGTTATATGGATTCCCTGGTATTACAGTTTGGTGAAAGAATTATTCATAAGAAAAAAGTTAAGGAGACAGTCGGCTCAAATTATTTATTTACATAAATTATATATATCATGCCACTGTATTTTTTCTCCCCTCTAAGTACCTTATTCATGCACCGCTGCTGTGTGGTCACATGTTTATTGCCTGTTCTTTGTCATTAGCTGGGAAAGATCCTTGGGAGGGGCTCCTTTTACTAATGCTATTGTATGCTCTCTACAGTATAAGCCTTTGTCTACACAACCCTGATTGGTGCTCTGCCAATCACATGAGCGGAAAACACAATTTCAGAAGAGAAATGCAAAATAAATTATATAAACAAAGTTTTTTTCTTTACTGGACATCAAATGTTTATTTCTCTTTCATTCATTGACGGACACAGCGTTCCATAAATCATAACTACTGGGTTATATTGCCTCCTCCAAGAGAAGGACTAAGCAGAACAAAAAAACACCTGGCTATGCCCATGGGCCATCCTCCGCTGGTATATAGCCCCCCTCTTTGCTCTAGGTAATCAGTTTTATTCTGTCTAGTCAGGAGTAAGGACCTAGGCTCCCTGCCAGGATCTCTTGGTCCTAGTCATTTTTTTCTTTCCTTGCATCTTTTTTGTTTTTCTCCCTTGGGAGATCTACAATCAACTGCCGGGCTGGGCAATCTAGATCCAGTGGTCCTCCCAGCCCAGCAAGCACATGCAGATCTCAGCTACGCGCTAGGTCAGCTGCGACATAGCCTCATGGACAGAGGCTGGCCCGCAAGTTAAATGTCTCGCATGGTCGCATATGACCAGGCGCTGGTCTGAGCTGCAGTGGTCTCTTAGCCGACAGCTCCCCTACTTCGGTGGTGAGTAGTTCTGTCTGGAGCATCACCCGCACCATGGAAGGTTAAGTATAGTCCCCCCTCTCCCCTTTGGGTGGTTTTGGGGTCCCTCAGGTGAGTGGCCCCCCCCCTCCGCAGACTGGTGAGGGTCCCAGGGCAGGCAGCAGAGACCCCTGGGAGTTTCTCCTGCCATTTCCCTTTCGTTGAGGTGCTGCGTGTCCTGCCCTGATGGTATGGGGGGGTTCCAGTGCAGAGGGCATAGTGGAGACCCCTATGTGCATGCCCGACTGTGTGTGGGTATGGGTGCAGTTTGGGGTCCCCAGTGCTGAGGGCACAGCAGTGTAGAGCACCCAGCAGAGTTCCCATAAATGTTGTCCCAGCGTAGTGGTGTACAGTACCTTTAGTGGGTGGGGGGGTCCCCTTGCAAAGGGTGTAGCGGTTTGGAAGGCACAGATTGTTCCTGGCAGCATGCTTTCAGCATCCTCGGCAGCTGGTGGCCATGTTTGGTGGGAAGTCCGATGACATCACGGTGGCCATTTTCCCTTGGTTAGGCTGGTCTCCGGCCAGCAACCATGTTTGCCTAGCCCGGTGACGTCATGGCAGCCATTTTCTCTTAGTCCTCCTCTTCCTCCTCAGACTCCTCTTCCTGTCCCAGGACATGTGAAGCAGATGGCATCCATGGGTTCTTGGGTCTGAATTTTCGGCACTCCTCCGGTTGGTAGGGTGAGTTCTTGGGGGTCCCTGTTATCTCTCTCTGCTGATAGGTGCCCTGAGTACTTAATACTTATTTAGTGGTACCATAAGATCCTTTGCACTGCAAGGTCTTTCTTTCCCTATGAAGCCTCAGGGTCATATTTCCCCCACTAACCCCCTCATGGGGGTGGCAGGTCTTTCGGAACCCCAGCTTCCCATGGTTGCACTAAAGGCAGTCCTGCAGTCCTTGGTATCCCAGGTGGAAGTGGCGTGTGGGCAAAGGACCAGAAGGAAGTGACCCCCCCCCCTGCTTTCCCCTGCTCAGTTTTTCTCATCTAAATCTGAGCCTGATGCCGCCATGCACGTGGCCCATCCAGGGGGGTTTAATATCACAGCCCCAGATCCATCAGATGGTGAGGATGGTTCTTCCATGGTCGCAGCAGCGAATGAAAAAGTGCTGGTAGATGCACTTATTTCTGCAGTGTGTGAGACTTTAAAAATGGAGGATGCGGCTGATGTGGCCATGGTCAGGGCTGTGTCTTTTGGTGCGCATAAGTCACCTCGTACGCCAAAAGTGTTTTACCTATGTGCCTTATTTTGACAGGTTCATCTAAAAGAAATGGGAGCAACCAAAGTTACCCTTTGTGGTCCCCAAATGTTTTGCAGTACATTACCCTTTTAAGTAGTCACTTTTAAAAAAGTGGACTAGTCCACCAATGGTGGACCCTTCTCTTTCCAGGTTGAATAAGGCAACCATGATCCTAGTAGAGGAATTCCCATCCTTTAAAAACCTGGCTGACAGGAAAGCGGAGGCTGTGGCACGCAGCATGTTAACTATGGCTGGTTTGGCATTGTGGCCAGTGTTCGTCTCAGCCCCTAACTTAATGGGTCAGGCTTTTGCACCAAGGCCTGGGGGGTGAGCAGGTCCCCGCTACTTATGTTGATTTACCAGTTTGTCCATGGGCTGCAGTTTATTTGTGATGCAGCTTTGGATACAACTTCTGTGCTGTCCAAACTTTCTGTTTCAGTGATGTTAATCAGGCACGTGCTGTGGCTTAAGAATTGGTCTGCAGACCAAGACTCCAAGAAGGCCCTTAATGATCTGCCCTTTGGCAGATGTTTGGGGCTGCCCTTGATAACACCACTAAGGGTCTCACGGGGGGGAGGAGTACCTTCCTGCCACAGTCAAGGAAAGGGAAGGAGCCTTGTGGTAGACGGGAGCCCTCCTTCTCAACCCATAGAAAATTATTTTGTGCTTCCGGGACTGAGAATAGGGGAAATAGATTCTCCAAGTCTTCCCCAGGAGGTTCCAAGCAACCTTGGTCTGATAAGTCTAGAGCTAGCTTCTCTGGAACCGCAGGCAAGAACCCTTCAGCATGAAGGTCTGCCCTCACCCAATAGTAGGGTGGGGGGACATCTTCGCTGGTTTCCGGCCCTATGGACCTCCTCGTGAGCATCAAGGAGATCCACTAAATGTTTATTTTGGGGGTACCCAGAAAGGGGGCCAAGGTTTGTCTTTTTCAGGTTTTTTTAGGGTCGGAGTCTCCTTGTGCGTATTTAATTCCTGCAAAGGTTCAGGTGATGTCTGAATTACCTAAGGTCCCCCCTATCTCTGTCCAGGGAATTGAATTACCTAGGTCTGATTTTAATTCTGACAAGGGTGGTCCTTCCTCTAGACAAAATTCAGGAACCACAGGCCGTGATTCACCAGCTGCTGTCACACAGGCAAGTCTCTCTCCTGATTTGCATACAGGCTCTGGGTCTGGTGGTATCCACCTTTAAGACAGTTCTGTTTGCACAGACGGGCATGCAGCTCCTTCAGCAGGTTTGGCTCCACAGAAGGTTTGTGATGAAGTCACAGGTTCCTCTGGCAGATGCCACAGGCGTCCTAGGGGTACAAAAAGCCCAATATCATCCTCGGCTCAAACTTCTTCCTTGGTTCTTGCGAGGAATCAAGGGTGAGGGTCTTCCAATCGTTCTGGTGGACATAAACATCTCTTGGGGGATACCTCTCAAAGTGGACCACTTGTCCCGAGGGCTAATCTACCATCCTTCTTTACAGTCCCTGGTTTTAATGGCTTAGCTATTGAAAGCCAGGTACTGAGGGATAGAGGTTTGTCTGGATCAGTGATCCCTACTATGGTGAAGGCGAGGAAGTCATCTTCCAGCAAGATATACCATCGTACGTGGAAAGCATACATTTCTTGGTTTGATTCCATTGGCGCTCATCCTCGATCCTTTTCTGTGGCTCACGTCTTAGCCTTTCTCCTACGGGGCGTTGAGCAAAAGTTGGCCTTGAGTACCATCAAGGGCCAGGTGTCTGCTTTAGCAATCTTCTTTCAGCAAACCCTAACCACGTACTCTTTAGTTTGTACCTTCATTCAGGGGGTTCGACATGTGGCTCCACCTGTATAGTCTCTTTTGTGGCCATCGGATTTAAATTTAGTGCTTTTGGTTACCCCGGAAACCTCCATTTGAGAATATGTGGGAGATTCCCTACCTATTTTATCCCAGAAGGTGGCATTCTTGGTGGCTATTACCTCAGCCCGCAGGGTTTCAGAGTTGGCGACATTATCCTGTAGTAGTCCCTATTTAGTGGTCCATAGATATAAAGTGGTTCTTCTTCCCTGTCCATCATTCCTGCCCAAAGAGGTCTCTGACTTCCATTTGAATGAGGACATTGTGTGGCCTTCCTTGTGTCCCAAACCGGGCCATCCCATGGAATTTGCTTTGCATACCTTGGATGTGGTTTGCGTGATTCGGGTGTATCTAGCAGCTACGGAGTCCTTTTGGAGATCACTGTAACAAAAGGGACCTTGCGCTTATGGATAAATTTATAAAGAGTAAAGTGCTTGTGTGGCAAAATCTAAATAAATATGAGCTGCTGCTAACAAAAAAGTGCCTGTGCCTTTAAATAGAAAATACCAAAGAAATGTCAGCGCTGCTACAAATACAAATAAAGTGCCAATATTGCTGAATCTTGAAGTGCAAAGAAAAGTGCAGTCCTCTATAACATTAAATATATATACTCCTATCTGTGCTAAAATATAAATAATGAATAACTGACAATCGATGATCAATATTCAAGTACAGCAAATAAATACAATAAATAAAAGTCCATGTAAAGTGCTCTCAGTGCTTTAAGTGCTAGGTAAACGTTGTTTAAGTGCTGCAAACGTGCTTCAGTTGGTGCTCCCCTATGGTGACCCCACTCACCCGAAAGGTGAAGATCATACGCCTGGGATTAAATAGAGGTCCTAGTCTAATACGATTTGCAGCTGGTAGGGATATGTTGCTCCAATATAGAATGCTTGGGTTGCCATGTGGCACCGTGACTCGAAAATAAAGAGAGGGGATCTACATGGTGAAGTACGTAAAACGATTTATTAAAAAATAAATTATCCACTCACATTAAAAAGTACTGCTATCCTCCTAAGAATGTGCGGTGCAGTGGTTCCGGTGTACTTCTGGCGTGAGTTCCACCGACCGGAAGTGACATGGTACGCTCTGGATTGGCTTGACGCGTTTCGCCCTCCCACAGGGCGTTATAAATCGTTTTACGTACTTTACCATGGAGATCCCCACTCTTTATTTTTGAGTAACGGTGGCACACGGCAACCCAAGCATTCTATATTGGAGCAATATATCCCTACCAGCTGCCATTCGTATGAGACCAGGACCTCTATTTAATCCCAGGCGTATGATCTTCACCTTTCTGGTGACTGGGGTCACCATAGGGGAGCACCAACTGGAGCACGTTTGCAGCTTTTAAACAATGTTTACCTAGCACTTAAAGCTCTGAGAGCACTTTACATGGACTTTTATTTATTGTATTTATTTGCTGTACTTTCAGAGGTCAGACTCGCTTTTTGTGGTTACGGACGGACCAAGGAAAGGGCTGGCCGCTTCTTCGGCTACCATCTCCAGATGGATCAGACAGACAGTGACTTAGGCCTATTCTTTTAAAGCTCAGGTTCCTCCTTTCCCTGTCACGGCCCATTCTACTCGGGAGTTGAGTTCTTCTTGGGCCTTCCGTCATCAAGCCTCAGTTTCTCAAGTTTGCAAGGCGGCCACTTGGTCATCGGTGCATGCCTTCACAAAATTAAAGTAAAGTGCAGCCAGAAAGCATTCACAGCATTTTCCACATTTTGTTATTTTACAGCCTTATTCCAAAATATATTCAATTCATTATTTTCCTCAAAATTCTGCAAACAATACCCCATAATGACAACGGGAAAGAAGTTTGTTTGAATAATGTGAAAATGTATTAAAAATAAAAAACGGGAAAAAATGCAATGTACATAGGTATTCACAGCCTTTACTCAATATTTTGCTGAAGCACCTTTGGCACCAATTACAGCCTCGAGTCTTTTTGAGTATGATGCTCCAAGCTTGGCACGCCTATTTCTGGGCAGTTTCCCCCGTTCAAGCTCCATCAGGTTAGATAGGGAGCGTCGGTGCACAGCCATTTTCAGATCTCTCCAGAGATGTTCAATCTAGTTCAAGTCTGGGCTCTGATTGGGCCACTCAAGGACATTCATAGAGTTGTTCCGTAGCCACTTCTTTGTTATCCTAGCTGTCTGCTTAGGGTCGTTGTCCTGTTGGAATATGAACCTTTGCCCCAGTCTGAGGTCCAGAGCACTCTGAAGCAGGTTTTCATCAAGGATTTCTATGTACATTTCTGCATTCTTCTTTCACTCGATCCTGACTAGCCTCCCAGTTCCTGCTGCTGAAAAGCAGCCCCACAACATGATGCTGCCACCACCATGCTTCACTGTAGGGATGGTATTGGCCAGGGGATAAGAGGTGCCTTGTTTCTTCCAGACATGACGCTTGCCATTCAGGCCAAAGAGTTCAATCTTTGTTTCATCAGACCAGAAAATTTTGTTTTGCATGTTCTGAGAGTCCTTCAGGTGCCATTTGGCAAACTCCAGGTGGGCTGTCATGTGCCTTCTACTTAGGAGTGGCTTCCATTCGGCCACTCTACCATACAGGCCTGATTGGTGGAGTGCTGCAGAGATGGTTGTACTTCTGGAAGGTTCTTCTCTCTCCACAGAGAAATGCTGGAGCTCTGTCAGAATGACCATTGGGTTCTTGGTCACCTCCCTGACTAAGGCCCCTCTCCCCGATCTCTCAGTTTGGCCTGGCGGCCCGCTCTAAGATGAATCCTGGTGGTTCCAAACTACTTCCGTTTCTGGATGATGGAGGCCATTGTGCTCATGGGACCTTCAATGCTGCAGAATTTTTGCTGTACCCTTCCCCAGATCTTCCCCAGATCTTCCCCAGATCTCAATACAATCCTGTCTACTATGGGACCTTTATATAGGCAGGTGTGTGCCTTTTCCAAATCACCTCCAATCAACCGCAATTACCACAGGTGGACTCCAATCAAGTTTTAGAAACATCTCAAGGTTAATCAGTGGAAACAGGATGCACCTGAGCTCAATTTTGAGTGTCATGGCAAAGCCTGTGAATACTAATGTACATGGGATTTTTTTTGTTTTTTATTTTTAAAAAATTTCAAAAATACTTCTTTCATGTTGTCATTATAGGGTATTCTATGGGGTAGAAATTTGAGGAAAATAATGCATTTAATCAATTTTGGGATAAGGCTGTAACATAACAAAATGTGAAAAATTGAAGCACTGTGAATACTTTTTGAGTTGCACTGTAGATACTTTGGCATCTGTGGATGGTTCTTTTGGACGCAAGGTTTTGCAGGTTGATGTTTAAGAGGGGCTGTTCCTCTTGAGGGGTGTTTTTCTTTAAATTTTTATTTTTCAGATGGGGTTTCTGTGCCCTGGTTAGGGCTCTATGTTTAGCATTGGATTATTTTCCCCTCCCCTCATTTTCCTTTTGCCACTGCTTTTGGACGTCCCAGTAGTTATGATTTATGGATCGCTGTGTCCGTCAATGTTCGAGCTCATCAACGGACACAGTACCCACCCATCTATGGAATTTTGATACTTCTAATACTGCTTACTACTAAATTGATTACCTAGAGCAGAGAGGGGGGTTATATATATATATCAGCTGAGGATGGCCCATGGGCATAGCCTGGTGATTTTTTTGTTCTGACTAGTCCTACTCCTGGAGGAGGCAATGTAACCCAGTTGTTATGATTCATGGAGCACTGTGTCCATCGATGAACTCAGAGAAATGGATTTTACGGTAAGTACAAAAATCCTATTTTTTTGTGCTTTAATATGGTGTGGGGGAGTCAGGGCCCATTCACACCACATGCACTGTATAAAAAAGCATGGAAAGTAGATTCCAATGGCATTGTTCACACCGGCGCAGTGTGTTTCAGTGCTTTTCAGTTCCAGGAAAAAAGTACAACAAGCTGCTTTTTCCCTGCACAGAACTGTACTGGAATGCGGTAAAACGCATAAAAAAAGCATTAAAAATAGGCATGCAGAAACACATCCAAAATAGATATGGAAGATGTTTTTGTGGTGAACCGGCAATGAAAGACTGAAAATGTGGTTCGGTAGCATTAATGCAGAACTAACTTCTTTTGGGAGTTTTGTTCCACTTTAAATTGCATCTGTGCCCAGATTATGGATATTGAAGATTTTAAACATATAAAATTTGTGTTTTAGTCTGTCACTAACATTTTACAGCACATGGTATTTGTTTACTTTTGCAGGATAGAAGCCTGGCCAAATTCTATTCTGTATAGTAAATAAGGGGAAAGAAGCTGTTATTTCAGTGCCTCTGTTGTGAACTTTGAAGATTACCGTATTTATCGGCGTATAACACGCGCCGGCGTATAACACGCACCTAAATTTTAGGGCAGAAATTTCAGGAAAAAAGCTAAAATTTAAAATTAACAGCTTTGAACTCAGAAAATTTTTTTAAAAATTAAATGTAGTCTTACTAGTGCCCACGAATGCAGCCTCATCAGCGCAGTGTCCATACATGCAGCCTCGCCAGCACCAGTGCCCATAATTGCAGCCTCGCCAGCGCAGTGCCCATACATGCAGCCTCGCCCGTGCCCATAATTGCAGCCTCGCCAGCACCCATAATTGCAGCCTTGCCAGTGCCCATACATGCAGCCTCGCCAGTGCTCTTACATGCAGCCTTGCCAGTGCCCATACATGCAGCCTCGCCAGTGCCCATACATGCAGCCTCGCCAGTGCTCTTACATGCAGCCTTGCCAGTGCCCTTACATGCAGCCTTGCCAGTGCCCTTACATGCAGCCTTGCCAGTGCCCTTACATGCAGCCTTGCCAGTGCCCTTACATGCAGCCTTGCCAGTGCCCATACATGCAGCCTCGCCAGTGCCCTTACATGCAGCCTTGCCAGTGCCCTTACATGCAGCCTTGCCAGTGCCCTTACATGCAGCCTTGCCAGTTCCCATACATGCAGCCTCGCCAGTGCCCTTACATGCAG
The DNA here is from genome assembly GCF_965119305.1 of Pelophylax lessonae. Lineage (NCBI taxonomy): Eukaryota > Metazoa > Chordata > Amphibia > Anura > Ranidae > Pelophylax > Pelophylax lessonae. Next base: position 144,076,320 of record NC_138772.1, on the reverse strand, counting down.
CCTCGCCAGTGCCCTTACATGCAGCCTCGCCAGTGCCCTTACATGCAGCCTCGCCTGTCCCCTTACATGCAGCCTCGCCAGTGCTCTTACATGCAGCCTCGCCAGCGCCGATAATTGCAGCCTCGCCAGCGCCGATAATTGCAGCCTCGCCAGCGACCATTATTGCAGCCTCGCCAGCGCCAGTGCCACTAAAGAAATTTCTTGTACAGAAAGCATCCAGCGCCGAAAGGTAGAAGGGGGCGGGCGGCGCAGAGGAGAAGGAAGGATGCGCTGTTATCGGAAGTCCCGGGGGCCTATGATTGACGTAGGCATAGGAGGCGGGACTTCCGATGACAGCGGTCCTCCCTTCTCCTCGGCGCCGCCCGTCCCCTTCTACCTCTCGGCGCTGCTAGTGCTTTCTGGCCTTTTTTTTTTACTTATATCGGCGTATAACACGCACTGCTACTTTTTCCTCCATGTTTAACCACTTGCTGATTGATGTATGCATATAAATGTCTTGTTAGAAAATAGTTCTTACCATTTTTTTATATGGCGATCAATTATGTTGTAAAACTGATCTGGGCACCTGTAAAGATCACGTATACAGCGCTGAAAAGACCACAGTTGCCTGTGGTGGTTCCCAGGCCCTCCTGTTCCTCCAGGGTGCCTGGGACTGCAGTAAGCTACCAGGACAGCTTCACTTAGGGAAAATGAAAGAACTGCCATTACCCAATCTCCTATGTAACTAATAAACCCAGAAAATGATCATTTCATCACTTTTTGTTCCAGAGCTGTCATTCCCAGGCTTTTACAGCCAGGGAAGCAGCTAATGAAATAGTCTGCGTTTGGTTCGTTTTGTTTTTATAATAAACCCCTGATGTCTCCATAATCTCTCCACATGTCAACTGCCCAAAGCTATCAAGGGCTAGCTAAATGAAAAAGTGTAAAATAAATTTTAAGTAAAATTTTAAAGTGTCACCTATGAACAATTTTAGGTACCATTTTTTTGTCATTTCACGATCGTGCACATTTTTAAATCTCAACATGTTTGGTGTCTATTTACTCAAAACAATATAATTTTTTATATTTTGCTCTAAAAAATTTGGTAATATGTTGTGTTTTTTGTGCACTTAAATTTTATTTTAGAGTTGTTTTTTTTTTTTTTATTGGCATTTGCTAAACGACTGCACAAATATTGTGTGACATATAAAATTTCAATAGCCACCATTTTATTTCCCAGGTCCTCTGCTTTCAGAAAATAGATAATGTTTGGGGGTTTTACATAATCTACTGGCAAAAAATGCATTTTTTAACCTATGTGTGAAAAAATTAAAAAAATGCCCTGTATAAGTGGTTAAATGGCTTTAACAGATTGTTCCAAACATATAAATTGGCTTGTTCAAAATATATAAATATTTTGATGTACATTGTCTTGGTATAGGTTCACTTTAACAGCATATTAAAAAAGCAGTAGTTTGGCACTTTTATATTATCGGAAAACATGTTCTAAGATTTGATCTACCCTTGATGAAAATTATAGACTAGTTTATAAAATTGGTGACTTAACATTTAAAGTTATCATATGGCACAGTTCCCTTTTTCACTGTAGCAGCAGGGAAGGATACAGCTCCAATGCTGTATATCTTAACGGAAGAGTTAATAGTACTCCCTCTGAACATATTCCTGCAAATTATCTCAACAATCACTTCATTCTGTTTCTAAACTGCTTCATTCCTTCCCATTTATCATCAGCTTAAGATATATATTAAAGGGCATTACACTTCAAGTATTTAGAGACAATTTAATAGCTCCAGACTGACTTAGATTACATTAAAGCTCAGACTTGGCGTACACTTAGCAATTCTTCAGATCAAATATTCTTTGCTTAATAAACAGTCATTCCCTGCTGGTGATCATTGTACCCTGTGGCTCTTCGCTATCAAAAGTGCCCTTTGCTCATTAATGATGCATACGTTAGAAAAAATGGTGATTGTTCTTGATAAAAATCCCACTTTGTATTTGGAAATAAAATAATGAACTTTGTGAAGTGAATTTTTTGTAATAATATGGAGATAACAGAGTTTGGTTTTTCACCCCTTGCGATAATTTGCCCTCAAGCTCTACCAAAGCCGTAAGATATAACTCTAGTTTTATAAAACTGTGTGCTTCACATTGTTTTGTTTTCACTTGCTGTGATTCAGTTGAAGAATTTCACTCCGCATACTGGTATTTCTGCAATGTAAAATAAAAAAATTCTATCCATGGGGAATTAGCAAAGTTGGAAACCCAAGAGAATCGATCTAGCTAATAGGATCTCCTTATGATGAGAAAAGTCACTTCTGTTTTAGCAGCCATTACTGTGATAGTCTGACAGATATACGAAGTGTGCTGCTTCTGATATACCAGCAAAGCCTAATGTAAACAGGCATATTTTCGAGGGAAATGGTCACATTACGCAATCATTCGCTTTTTTTTTTTTTTTTTTTCTAGCTGCTGTTTCACTTGCTTTATGCTGGGATGACATTTGCACTATTCAAAAATGTCTGCCAAGATTCACATTGTATGGGATTTACTTATCTTTGTTTACCTACCCTGGCAATGATCATTCATTGGAAATAAAGAAGAATTTCATGTTGGTGGACTTGATAGACACCATACACAGTTTTGCTGCCTGGCTTAATTAGTTAAACTGTCCATTTTTTTGTTTTTGTTTTAATGCAGTAATAGTTGTGAGCACCTAGCTATCACACCTACTATATGGCCAAAAACAAGTGGACACCCCTTCAAATTATTGAGTTTAGGTGTTTTGCAGTTAAAGTTATTGGTATTGCTACAACGACATTTTAGACAATTGTGTGCTTCCAAAGTTGTGCCAATAATTTGGGGAAGGCCTTTCTGTGTTCCAGCATGACTGTTTCCCTGTGCACAAAGTCATTTCCATAAAAACAAGGCGTTTTCGTTTGCTCAGTTCCATACCAGGTTTCTACAGATGGAGATTTTTCTCAAATGAACACAGACTCTAGACAATATGAACCTGTTGAGTCGGTGTATGAGGGGATCCCTGCTCTGGTGGCTCCATTCTCCGGTGCTTTGACAGGGAAAATCTTTCTCCTCCCTGTACTGGATGGTGGTCACAACAGATGCCAGCCTCTCCGGATGGGGAGGTGTCTTGGGTACGGATCCGGCTCAGGGGGTTTGGACTCTGGAGGAGTAGATCAGCGTTTGCCCTGATTACACAAGGTAAATAGATGAGCAGGCACTGATGGGCACTGACTGGCAGCACTATGGGCACTGATTGTGGGCACGGATGGCGGGCACTGTGGGCACTGATGGTGGGCACTTAGTGTATTTTATTTACTGGTGACCAGTGCCCTGATTACATTCCTCTGTGTCCCCGAACGGCTGATCGGCTCTGCTCCTTCCTCACACGCAGTCTCTGTGTGCGGAAGGAGAGCTGGCGATGAGAGATGACCTCATATGTTTACATATGAGATCATCTCTCATTGCATGGGCCGATCACGTGGTAAATGGCCGCTGTGATTTGCCATTTAACATGATCTGTGATTGTCTGTGTCCAAGGGACACGGCCGACACAGATTTTCCCCCGATGCGCGCTCGCGGGAGCGCGCGGGGAGCCTGTGTCTGGGAGGCCGTTTAAAGACGGCCTCCCGGAAATTCGAGTCCGCGCTGTAGCCGTACTTCGGCTATAGCGCGGATCGGAAGAAGTTAAACAGTTATACAAGCTGTACACTCACGACTTTACATTGTAGCAAAGTGTAATTTCTTAAGTGTTGTCACATGAAAAGATAGAATAAAGTATTTACAAAAATGTGAGGGGTGTATTCACTTTTGTGAGATACTGTGTGTGTGTATATATATATATATATATATATATATATATATATATATATATATATATATATTGTCAAAAGTATTGGGGCACCTACCTTTACATGCACATGAACTTTTATGGCATCCCAGTCTTAGTCTGTAGGGTTCAATAATGAGCCGGCCGGCCCTTTTCAGCTATAACCCCTTCAACTCTTCTGGGAAGGCTGTCCACAAGGTTTAGAAGTATGTCTATGGGAATGTTTGACCATTCTTCCAGAAGCGCAATTGTGAGGTCAGGGACTGATGTTGGACAAGAACGCTTTTAATTCATCCCAAAGGTGTTGAAATCAGTGCATTTTCTAATTTACTTCTCACTGTTTCACTCTATATTTTATTGCTTAATAATAATAATAAAACGACTCCAAAGAATTTGCTGTTGAAATGGCATACCTTAACCATTTTAAGACCGGAAGAATTTACCCCCTTAAGAACCAGGCCCTATTTTGCGATTCGGCACTGCATTACTTTAATGGACAATTGTACGGTCGTGTGACGATCTACCCAAATAAAATTGATGTCCTTTTTTAATACAAATAGAGCTTTCTTTTGGTGGTATTTGATCACCTGTGCGATTTTTATTTTTTGTGCTATAAACAAAAAAAGAGCAAAAATTTTGAAAAAAAAAAAACAATATTTTTCACATTCTGCTATATGACATTCTCAAAAAAAAATGTTAAAATCAAATTTTTTTAACATTTTAGGCCAATTTGTTTTCTGCTACATATTTTTGGTAAAAAAAAAATCGTAATAAGCGTATTTTGATTGATTTGCGCAAAATTTATCACGTCTACTAACTACGGGAAAGATTTATGTCATTTTAGTTTTTTTACTAGTGATGGCAAAATCTGCGATTATTTTTTTTTTTGCGGGACTACGACATTGCGGCGGACAATTCGGACCCCTAACTGAAATTTTTGACACTTTTGGGGGACCAGTGACATTACTACAGTAATCAGTGCTAAAAATATGCATTGTTACTGTAATAATGACACTGGCAGGGAAGGGGTTAACCCTATGGGTGATCAGTGGGTGAAATGTGAGCCTAGGGGAGTGATTTTAACTGTGGGGGGGCGTGGCTTGTGAAATGACCCTAGAGACATGTGATCCTATAAAGAAGGATCACATGAGCTCTGTGATCATTTCAGGGAGAAGAACGGTCGACTGTGTTTACAACAGCCAACCGTCCTTCTCTCTCAGTGGGGAGCGATCGCGGGTGTCAGGCAGCAATCGGAGCCGCCTGACCCGTGCATCGGCTTCCCCGCTGCCAAGTGATGTGGGAGCGGGTGGTCGGGAAGTGGTTAAGCGCCCATCACACTAGTGCCTTATGAGTACATGCTGTAAAAACACACTTTGCCACAGGGCATGAATCAGAATGGGTTGCTGTATAATTCATTCTAAAGGATGCCCTTTCGCACTTACCTTGCAGCTCACCACAGTGCACAAATGTGAACCATCAGTGTGTTGTGGGGTGCTGCAGTGTAAAAAAAATGCTACACGTCAGGTTTAATGTACCCTATATTGGTAGTATTGGGACGCCTTTAAACGCACATGAACTTTATTGGCATCCCAGTCTTAGTCTGTAGGGTTCAATATCGAGTTGGCCCACCCCAGTGGTGTAACTATAGCATTCGCAAGGGTCGCGATTGTGACCCGGCCCCGTGCTGCAGGGGGCCCGTGCAGGTCTCCTGTCCTGTTCGTCTACACCTGTGCCTGAGCCGGAGTCGGGGGGTGGAGCTGGGAGGTGGTTCTAGGTACGGATAACACTGTGGAAACAGCTGGCACTAGGGTGTATAGGCGAGCAGGAGGGGCGACATATAGGAGAACCGATCTCCTCCATTCTCCTCCTGGTTCCTGCAGGGCTTTCAGTGGCTGCAGGGGTGGGATCAGTTTTACTATATGCCGCCCCACCGGACCTCCTATCCAGCCTGGTGCTAGCTGTACTCACGATGTTAACAAGTGACAGTCATCCGTACCAGGGACCGCCTCCCAGCTCCGCCCCCCGACTCCGGCTTCGGCTCCCGCTTCTTGTCTCACGGCTGTTCCTAGCACTGGGCAAGATAGAAGAAATTCTCCCTGTCCCCAGGCCCCTCACGCCTAGGTAGATACAAACACAATCTCTGCCAAAGCAAAGTGTAAGAAAATACACTGCCCAGCGAGTTCCAGGTGTCCTACTATCACTCTGCTCCCCCCGGCCCCATACTGCCCCCTCCCATCTTGCTGCTCCCCCTATACTTCCCTCCACTGCCCCCTCCTGGCACACTGTCCCCCTATACTGTCCACTCCTGGCACACTGTCCCCCTATACTGCCCCCCACTACCCCCTCCTGGCACATTGTCCTCCTATACTGCCCCCTCTTGGCACACTGTCCCCCTATACTGCCCTCCACTGCCCCCTCTTGGCACACTGTCCCCCTATACAGCCCTCCACTGCCCCCTCCTGGCACACTGTCCCCCTATACTGCCCTCCACTGCCCCCCTCCCATCATGCTGCCCCCCATACTGGCACACTGTCCCCCTATACTTTCCTCCTCTGCCTCCATCCCATTATGCTGTCCCCCTGCCATCGTGTTGCCCCCCTGGCACACTGTCCCCTATACTGCCCTCCACTGCCCCCCTCCTTCATGCTGTCCCCCTATACTGCCCCTTCCTGTCACACTGCCCTCCTCCCATCACACTGCCCCTCTCCCATCATACTACCTCCCTCCTGTCACACTGCCCCCCCCATACTGCCTTTCACTGCCCCCTTCCCATCACATTGCTCCTCTCCTGTCACACTGCCCCACCCTCCAGCCGCACTGGCCCCTCCCAACACACTGACCCCCTCAAATCACACTGCCCCCTCATACAGTCCTCCACGCCCCCCTGTCACCCCCCCCCCCCCCCTGAAGGTGCCCCCTGTGCTCCCTCACCCAGATTGAGGCACCCTAATACAGAAGGTGTAACTGTGTGTGGCAAGTTTAGTGGGAGGATGTTGGTGGAGAACAAGGAGCTGCAAAATGTCCCGCTCCCCCGCAGCGCTACTGGCATCCCCTTTCCCCCTGATATCTCAGTAAAGCTCCAAAAATGGAGCTCCTAAAAAATTGTAAAAACAATAAAAAATATAATTGTAAAAACAATAAAATAAAATGGTAAAAAATAATAAAAAAAACTAAATAAAAAATTAAAAACTTCTGGCCTCCTACCACTGCCCTACTGACCATGTCTACTGCCCTATTGACTATGTCTACTGCCCTACTGACTATGTCTACTGCCCAACTGACCATGTCTGCTACCATACTGACCTTTCCACTGCCCTACTGACCATGTCTACTGCCATACGGACCATGTCTACTACCCTACTGACCATGTCTTCTGCCATAGTGACCTTTCCACTGCCCTACTGACCATGTCTACTGCCCTACTGACCATGTCTACTGCCCTACTGACCATGTCTACTGCCATACTGACCATGTCTACTACCCTACTGACCATGTCTTCTGCCATAGTGACCTTTCCACTGCCCTACTGACCATGTCTACTGCCCTACTGACCATGTCTACTGCCCTACTGACCATGTCTACTGCCCTACTGACCATGTCTACTGCCCTACTGACCATGTCTACTGCCATACTGACCTTTCCACTGCCATACTGACCATGTCTACTGCCCTACTGACCATGTCTACTGCCCTACTGACCATGTCTACTGCCCTACTGACCATGTCTACTGCCCTACTGACCATGTCTACTGCCCTACTGACCATGTCTACTGCCCTACGGACCATGTCTACTGCCCTACTGACCATGTCCACTGCCCTACTGACCATGTCCACTGCCCTACTGACCATGTCCACTGCCCTACTGACCATGTCCGCTGCCATACTGACCATGTCCACTGCCATACTGACCATGTCCACTGCCATACAGACCATGTCCACTGCTCTACTGACCATGTCCACTGCTCTACTGACCATGTCCACTGCTCTACTGACCACGTCCACTGCTCTGACCATGTCCACTGCTCTGACCACGTCCACTGCTCTGACCACGTCCACTGCTCTGACCACGTCCACTGCTCTACTGACCATGTCCACTGCTCTACTGACCACATCCACTGCTCTACTGACCAAGTCCACTGCTCTGCTGATTGACACTATTCACAGTCGACATTGACACCACTGGCGGAACTACCAGGGTTGCAAAGGTCGCACTTGCAACTAGGCCTAACCCTAAAGGTTCCTGGGACCAGTGGAAAGGGCTCTGGGCTTGGAGGGAAGGACGGAGGTCGGGGGGCCCTTCTTGGTTTCTTGCACCAGGGCCCTGAAGGTTCTAGTTACGCCTCTGGCCCACCCTTTGCAGCTATAACCGCTTCAACTCTTCTGGGAAGGCTGTCCACAAGGTTTAGGAGTGTGTCTATTGGAATGTTTGACCATTCTTCCAGAAGGGCATTTGTGAGGTCAGGCACTGATGTTGTAGAGAAGGCCTGGTTTGCAGGCTGCGCTCTAATTCATGCCAAAGGTGTTTTGTCAGGTTGAAGTCAGGACTGTCTGCAGGCCAGTCAAGTTCCTCCACCCCAAACTCACTCATCCATGTCTTTTTTTAGTTTGGGGTGGAGGAACTTGACTGCCCTGCACAAAGTCGTGACCTCAACTCGATAGGCCACCTTTGGGATGAAATAGAGCGCAGACTCCGAGCCAGGCCTTCTCCTCAACATCAGTGCCTGACCTCACAAATGTGCTTCTGGAAGAATGGTCAAACATTCCCATAGACACACTCCTAAACCTTGTGAACAGCCTTCCCAGAAGAGTTGAAGCTGTTATAGCTGCAAAGGGAGGGCCAACTAAATATTGAACCCTACCGACTAAAACTGGAATGCCACTAAAAAAAGCTAATGTGCGTTTAAAGGCGGGTGTCCCAATACTTTTTGTAATTGGTGTGTATATATGTATATATATATATATATATATATATATATCTATATATATATCTATATATATATATCTATATATATATATAAAAATATGTGTGTATATATATATATATATATATATATATATATATATATATATATATATATATATATATATATATATATATATATATCTGATCCAAGGATATTTTTGTCTAGCGATGTTAGGCTATCCTGCTTCAAACAGTACTAAACTAAACAGCAAAAAATTATTTTATTGCTGCTTACCAATACTTAGATGTGATGGCTGCATTCATTTTCTTTTTTAGGCTTTCTTATTTCTAATTTCATCTGGTGATCCAGCCAGTACATGTGTTGCTTTTCAAAAGAACAATCTTTCTTGCAGTTACAAGGATGAGCCAAACCATTTGCCACTGACAGGGGTGCTTGCAATGATCAGCTTTTATTTTTTTGTAAACTCTTTATCCTAAAAGAAATTAACTGTTAGTTGCAACTGCTTTTAAGCTATGAGCTTGCTGTTTGGCTTCAATCTGTCAAGCCTAGTACACACAATGAAATTATCAGAAGAATGATCATGTTTTTTGGGGTTTTTTTTTTTTGCTTGCTAGTCTCCATGTTGAAAACAGATAAAGTATGAAAATTCTCGTACGACAATATAAAAATTCTGAAGTAATGTCATTTATGTATTTGTATTATATTTTTGGACAAAAGCTGTACTGATTACAAATCGTATGAAAATCCCATGATCTGGTATCGTACGAGAACATTTTTCGTGTTTGTCCCTTGGGTACAACGTCACACGACCGCGCAATTTTTGCATTAAAGTAACACAGTGCCGAATTGCAAAAAATGGCCTGGTCCAGAAGTGGCTACTATCTGACTTAAATGGTTTTAGCTAGCCCTTGTGTTATACTGCTTGGAATACCTCTTCTAGTGGTTTTATACTGCCTAACATCTCTAATTAAAGTGGTTTTATGTTGCCCTGTATACTTACCTGGTACTAATAGTCACTATACTATACATTTTCCATAGTTTGTTTTTATCTCCCTAATCCTATCCCTCACTCACTGTGCTTTGTCCTACTGCTGATGTCTCCTGGACTGTCAAAGCTACTGGGAATGACATTACCAGGGAGCAGTATGGTATCTTGTAGGAGCACAAGACCATCTCCTACAGATGGGTTTGGTAACCATAACTAAAGAGAAGAAATAGGAGCAAAATGTAGCCCACCAGCTTCTGTTTAGATCTAAGCATACAAAAAACTCTCCTGACATTCTATAAGAAAATATATTTACCCAGATATTTGTTACTGGTACTGTAACAGCCTTGCTTCAATAGCCTACTTGTTAAAGAATGAGGAAATATACTGTTTTGTGATATCGAGAGCACAGAGCGGGAATGATGACTCACTTCTCACTCACTCTAATAAGAGGAATTAAATACCCAACGCTGGTATTGAAATGTGAACAAATGTTGCTTGATAATGATTGGAATTGTATGCATGTAGGTGGAAAGCAAATAATATCCTTTAATGATAAGACTAAACTGGAGTGTGTTGAAAAACTACGACCAGAATTTCAAGTTACAGATGTTTCCACATTGACCATAGATAACATAAAAAAGGAAATATTTAAAGTACAGTGTCTGTGGGTTTTTTTTTTTTAATTAACATTTAAAAAAAAAAACAAATGAAACAAGTGGTTTAATCTATACATGCAAAAAAGATGCACCGTTTGGTGCTGGTTCACACTGGAACGTGGTGTGGGAAACCCATGTTCTGTGCGCGTATCCACAACCATGTTCGAAGTGGCATCTCGGGAAGGAGCATGCACGAGTGCCCCCAACATGGTTTAATCTATACATGCAAAAAAGATGCACCATTTGGTGCTGGTTCACACTGGAACGTGGTGTGGGAAACCCATGTTCTGTGCGCATATCCACAACCATGTTCAAAGTGGCGGCTCGGGAACGAGCACGCACGAGTGCCCCCAACATGGTTTACTCTATACATGCAAAAAAGATGCACCGTTTGGTGCCGGTTCACACTGAAACGTGGTGTGGGAAACCCATGTTCTGTGCACGTATCGACAACCATGCTCAAAGAGGCGGCTCGGGAACGAGCATGAACGAGTGCCCCCACAGCCGGCAGATTGCTATGGGGGGCACTCAGCAAGGGAGAGTGGCCCAGAGTGCCGGTGGGGGTCCCGAGAGGAGAAGGATTGGGGCTACTCTGTGCCAAACCACTGCACAAAGCAGGTAAGTATGACATGTTATTTTTTTTTAAATAAAAAAAATGTCTTTAACAATCACTTTAAAGACATGATTCAGTAAAATTTGTTATTTTTTTAATACCTTGGTTTATTGTTTTCAGCTGATTTTATAAAGTGATAAAAGTGATGGCAGTGGTGGTTTGGAATAAACTCAACAATGCTTAAAGTGATAGTAAACCGCTGCATTAAAAAGAAAAAATTTCCCCTGAAAGGCAATGGCATAATGTGCTAGTATGTATCGCATATTAGCACATTATAAAACACTTACCCTAGAAGGAAGCCCTCCAGCGGTGTGCTGTCACCGCTAACAGGGCTCCATTTTTAATAGTCTTCCTTCCAGGTTTGCGGGCCCCAGCTTCTTGAATGGCCGAGCTGCGATGACATCATGCGCGGGAGTCACAGCCACGGCACAGCACTCTGAAGGAACGGCACGGGTATGCCATTCCTTCAGAGTATGTGCACCGGTGATGTCACTGGCTGCCAAAAGAGCGAATATCTTGGTGCACTTTTGGGAGATATTAATTTTACCTACAGGAAAGCTTTATTAAAAGCCTACCTGTAGGTAAAAATCAAAAAGTGGACTTTTCTACCGCCATAAGAGTCACCTCCTCTCATTTTTGATTTATTTTAACCATTCACCTTTCATTTATTCAGGTGAAATCACACTCACCATCTTTTCCTAAATAAGGGAGTTTAAATACTATTTTTGTATTTTTAATATTAAAATTTCACTTTGAACAATTCCCAGGGTTGATTTGCTGGAATTTCTTTCAGTCTGATCCACTTCCAGACCGCCCACCGTGTATTTTGGTCAGTACTTTGATGTTAAATAGCGGGGTTATAGCAGCAGCTGGCTAGCTGCTATAACCCTGGTATTTTTTTACACGGCTTGCGGTCTGGAATCTGATAAAAGTGATTCAGGCGGTGGATTTGCCACAGGATCACTTTTATGGGCAGCAGGAGAGGTGTCGTCGCCCCCCTCCCGCCGCTTCCCGGTAATTTTTTTTTTTCTTTTGCAAAAGTAAAATGACAGGACCTGTCATTATTTCTATTACAAGGGATGTTTACATTCCTTGTAATTGGAATAAAAGTGATTAAATTTTTTTTTTTTTTTTTTTTTAAGGGAAGGTATAAAAATAAAAAATAGGAAAAAAAAATTAAGTGCTCTGTCCTTCTGAGCTCAGGCACATAAGCAAACGCATATGTAAACGGTGTTCAAACCACACGTGAGGTATCGCTGTGATCGTTAGAGTGAGAAACAGGTAACCTGAAATTTTTTTTTGATTGGAGTTTTTTAAGTACCGCAGTTTGTTGCCATTCCATGAGCATGCACAATTTTGAAGCATGACATGTTGGGTATCAATTTACTTGACGTAACATCATCTTTCACATTATACAAAAAAATTGGGCTAACTTTACTGTTTTCTTATTATTTAAATGAAAATTAATTTTTTCCAAAAAAATTGCATTTGCAAGACCGCTGCACAAATACGGTGTGACAAGTATTGCAATGATCTCTATTTTATTCTCTAGGGTCTCGCTTTCAAATTGCGCACACTCGTGGAATGGCGCCAAACTTCAGTATTTAAAAATCTTCATAGGCAACGTTTTAACATTTTTCACAGGTTACCAGTTTATAGTTTCAGAGAGAGTCTTGGGCTAGAATTGTTGCTCTCGCTCTAACGTTCACGGTGATACCTCACATGTATGGAGTGAACGCCCTTTACATATGTAGCCCCGACATACATATGCGTTCGCTTCTGCATGCGAACATGCGGAGATGGGGGCACTTTACATTTTTTTTATTGTTTATTTTATATAATTTTTTTTTATTTTTACACTTTCCCTTTAATTTTTTTACTTTGATCACTTTTATTACTATTACAAGGAATGTAAACATCCCTTGTAATAGGAATAGTGCATGACAGGTCCTCATTATGGAGAGGCCTGGGGTCAATAGGACCTCAGATCTCTCCTACAGGCTGAAAAGCCTGAATTAAAAAAAAAAAAAGACGATCTCGGCTATTCAGCCAAGATCACCGCAGTATTGACAACTGCCAGGCCCGTGGCATCATAACATCACACCCGGGCTTCTGAGAGTCATGGGGACTGCCAGGGACCATCTGGCATTCAGTATTCTCTATGGTGTACTTCCGCCACAGACGGATTCCTTCTCCGGCTCGCCGATCACAAGGGCAAGCCTGCAGAAGCACCGGAGGGCTGGGGGGGGGGGATGTCCTCTCCCTCCGCCTATAAGAACGATCAAGCGGCTGAACAGCCGATATGATTGTTCTTCCTGTGCAGGGAATCGCCGGCTAAAAAAAATTTCTATCTGATTAAACACATAACGACTGCCCACCGCAGATATACTGCTATGTAGGATCATATGTCTTGTCCCCCATCACAAGCCACGCCCCCCACAGTTAGAATCACGCCCCCAGGGACACACTTAACCCCTTGATCAACAATAAAGTTATATTAAATAAATATTTCTAGATATAGAGTTGCGCTCGACCAAAATAAACTTGAATAAAATCAGAAAAATCTATAGTAAATATAAAGTGCATACGTGAATACGTAGAATATTAAGATGCAGATATAGGTGCAAAAATGCAAATGCACGTAAATAAGTGACTATGCAAAAAATAATAATTGCAGATATAAGTGCAAAAATGCAAATAAATAAGTGACTATGCAAAAAATTGGACTATGCAAAAAAAAAAATATATGAAATATAAGTGACAATCCACAGTGCGTAATAATAATTCAATAGGTGACAGTCCATTAAATAAAGTCCAATAAAGAATGTTGTAAGGGATTGATAGTAGCAGCAGAACCAGCGCTTGATATTGATCTCCAACACCTCCACCAGAAAAGGTCACCCGGTGTGCACTAAAGGCTTACCAGATGGGGCAGACCCCTTGATTATAGGGGGTCAGTTCAGGCAGGGAATCACAAACAATCGATACCAGGTATTCAATTGGCACCTCCCATACACCTCCAGATGTCCACCTATATGTCTCCTTATCGCCGGTGATAGATCTCTCAGATAACGTGACCAGGGAAAACAAGGAGGTCTCCCATAGTGAAGTATGTAGTAGGAAACAGATTTATTTAACCACTTTACCACTAGAGGATTTTGCTGTCTTACGTCTGGGCCACTTTTTGCAATTCGGCACTGTGCCTTTAACTGACAATTGCGCGGTCGTGCGACGCCATACCCAAACGAAATTTACATCCTTTTTTTCCCACAAACAGAGCTTTCTTATGGTGGTATTTTTACTTTTTGCGCTATAAACAAAAAAAGAGCGGAAATTTTGAAAAAATAACAATATTTTTCACATTTTTTATATGAAATTCCCCACAAAAAAAATGTAAAAATCAAAATTTTTTTAAATTTTTGGCCAATTTGTTTTCTGCTACCTATGTTTGGTAAAAAAAAAATCATTATAAGCGTATTTTGATTGGTTTGCGCAAAAGTTATCGCGTTTACTAAGGGAAAGATTTCTGTCATTTTTGGTGGGTTTTTTTTTTTAACGAGTAATGGCGGCGATCTTCAATTTTTTTTTGCGGGACTGCGACATTGTGGCGGACAGATCGGACCCTTAACTGACATTTCTGACACTTTTGGGGGTACCAGTGACATTACTACAGTAATCAGTGCTAAAAATATGCACTGTTACTGTAAAAATGACACTGGCAGGGAAGGGGTTAATTTTATTGGAGAGGGAGGGGTTAATGTATGCCTGGTGCTTACTAACGTGTGTGGGGGGAGGTGACTGAGTGACACAAGGACAGATCGCATGTTCAGCTATGCTGAACCCTGCAATCTGACCCTGCCTGTCACTTAGGAGATCCGCCCGCTTGTGTTTACACAAGCAGGCGGATCTCCACACTCGATTCCCAGACGATCGGGGAAGAGCAGCGGCGATCGCCGCTGCTCCACCCCTGGCCCGACTCCCGCTGTGACTGAAAACAGCGGGAGCGAGCCTCCGGCGGCGCGCACGCCGCCAAGAATGGGGAGTGTCTGGCGACGTAGGTCTACGTCGCCAGACGATAATGAACCACTTTGCCGCAGTAGTGCTCGAGTGAGCAGACTGCAAGTGGTTAAAATCAGATGCACTTACATATGGAAGACTTGCACCTTTGCACCTTTAAAGTCCCACTTTGCGCCTCCTATCGTATCCAAGAATGATCTTAGTTTAGTTTGCTGGGTGGTAAAAAACCCAAACTAATTTGTTGTCTGTACTCATTTGATCTTCCCCAAAGCTCAGTATTGCTGTTGTTTCTGCCTTCAGCCAATAGGTGTCACTGGTAGCTCTGGCTTTAGAGTGAAATGCTGGGTTATGAATATTTATGTTCACTCTGGCCAACCACTAGAAGGTTTATTGCCAGTGGTGCATGCTGGGGAGAGCATTAATATTTGGGCTTTACCATGTGACACTCATACCCTCTAGCTTCGACCTTGGGGGGATTGCTTTCTAGTGGTATGACATGATAGGCCTGAAGCCTGTATGGGGCCTAACATTTGCTTGCTAATGGAGGCCTGGAGTTGGGTTACAAGCTGTCCAGCCTGACAGGACGGGGAGGTTGCCCAGCATTGAGAACCAGAAATAAGGGCTCTGCTGGAAGAAGGAGCTAAATGGAGCTGAATCCTTACTGGGGCCTGGTGATTCTCAAAGGTGAAGGAACAGAGAAGTCACGGTCAGGGGTCAGGCTCAGAGATCAGATGCTATAGCAGTAAAGAGGTACCACACCAACCAGCTGGATAAGTACAGAAGCAGTTCACCCTGGCGGGTTACACGGGCTCACCCGAGGTGCGGAGTATAAGCACTAACCGTGTTCACCAGAGCTCTTGATGGTGGAGATGTGTTTTGCCGCGTGCTAATATCAGGTTGCAGTCCTCAAGATTACCTCATTAGGAGGTGAGCAAGCCAGGGTCCAGTAGCAGATATAGCAGGTAGGGGGTCAAGCAGAAGCATAGACAGTTACAAGCCAAAGGTGGGTAACACGTGATTGCAGTTTGAGCTCAAACAGCAGCGTAGTTGAGGAACAAGTCAAGGTTTAGTATTGAGTAGTAGCAAAGATATGAACAGCAGACAAGAGCAAGATGTTGGCTGGAGAGAGCACAATAATCTGCAAACAGGAAGTGCAAAGGCATGGTTAAAATAGGAAGCTTATGGGAGGGACAAAGGGTTCAAGAGAAACAAGGTATAAAGCAAAATTGTTCAAGAAATTGTCTGATGGCCAGTGTCAGCTTGAAGGCCTTTTACACTCTACAAGCTGGAAGAGGATCTAGAGTATGTAAGTGTTACCATTGGTATCTGCAGATATGAACCTTCTCTGCTTGTGTATTTGGAGCTGTAAAATCATAAAAAGGGACTAACGTTACGGACGCTGAATTTTTCTCAGTCCCCCGATACTAGTCATGAACTCAGCCCTGGGGTAAATGTCAGCCCACCTTGCCACTTGGGGTCTGTCACACCCCTTTGGGTGTCAGGGGGTTGCTACAAAATGAAAGTGTAAGCTGTGACTATAGATCACCTTTACATACTTTCCGTTTATGGAGTCTGGTCATGTCTGGCCACATGTCTTAAAGCCTAAGCACTTGGTCATGTTATCTCTGTTAAAATGAAAATTAGAGCTGAGATTGGCTAATCTTTTCCTTTAACAGAGATTGAATGACCAAAAGCCTAGTCTTCAGACATGCCAGCACAGAAGGGAAACTTGTTTTTGCCCTTGGGTTGCGCTTTCTAATCATTATAAACAAGACAGTTAACGTAGCTCATGACAGATTTTTAGTTAATTTGCTGTAATGGAATGTTAAAAGGAAAGAGAAACTAAATTCCAAGAAAAATATATAAAATGCTTACAGAATGTTCTTTCAATTTCCTAATTGTTAAGGGGCAAATCATCTATTGTTTTTGACCATATGGATGAGAAATTTTAAAAAGCTCAGGATGGAAAATCTCTCTGGTTTCCTATCTGATCTGACAAATTGTAACTGGTAATGTGGTCTTCAGACAGTAAAAATTGCATTGTAGTTGTATACTATTGTAACACTTGAAATCAGAAATGAAAGTTCTACACATTGGCATGACAACCAAACAAAATTTTGAAGGGCTTTCAGAAGAAATGTATTGACTCTATGATGTCATTGAATGCTCAAATGATTTTTCAGAATTCTTTATGACCACCTGAATGAAAATCTAACAGTGTATGGCCAGCTTTATTTCTTAGGCCAAGCTTTCAGATCATGAAGGATCCAGTAAGCTCTGTTATGGAATGAAAACTCTTACTGGTCAAACATGCTTTCATCATACACACGAAACCAGGAGCAGAATAAGGTCCCATAGCATGCACCTTTAAAAACAAGTCAGCAAAGACACATCACATATTTCTATCCAAATAGGTTCAGTTTTAAAGGGACAATATCACCTTACTCATTCAGTGTAAAGTGACAGTGTTTGTGTAAAGTTTTTCCTCCCGACCACTATACTTACCTCACCAGTGTTCCACTTTTTTGGCCACCACTGGAAAATACCTAGAACGTAACCACCTCCCATAATGCAATGCTTGGGTCTAGCAACAAATTGCTACACCTGAGCATTGTCACATGATGAAGGGGTGACATCAGCTCTCCACTTAGCTCTGACTCTGGGTGCTGCCAATTTGCCATCACTGCAAAATACCTATTCAGTGCAAAGGAACAGTGTATTGGGTCTCTGTAATGCCCACCCCCAACCACTTCATACTTACACTCCTCCTTTTTTTTTTTTTTTTTTTTGCCATCACTGTAAAATAGCCAGTATGTGACCTCCTCTCATGATGCAATGCTTGGGTCTAGCAGAAAATTGTTAGGCCTGAGTATTGTTACATTCCAAAGTGGGTAATGTTACTTTTCCTCTGACACTGTTTTTTTGGTGGCAGCTGTGAAAAGAAGTTGAAGTGGTGGGGAAGCACTGGAGATGTAAGTATGAAGTGGGGCATGGAGAAGGTAGTACACAGATAGGGGGCATGGAGAAGGGGAGGGGGGCATGGAGAAGGTAGTACACAGATGGGGGGCATGGAGAAGGGGAAGGGGGCATGGAGAAGGTTGTACACAGATGGGGGGCATGGAGAAGGGGAGGGAGGCATGGAGAAGGTAGTACACAGATGGTGAATTTGCCTTAAGTGAAGAAGGTGATAGTCTTTAGGAACATTGAATGGACTTGATTTACTATTTGCCGGATTTTAATAGAAACTATAAAGTAAATAAAACAAAAGATGTTTAATTTACCAATTCCCCATTTTTGACATAGACCCAACAGATATAAAAGGAGTATGAAAAGTACAGGGTTAGTACAATGTATCTTAAGAATCGGCGGCTGCTCTGAAGATGTTTTTGGAGCCATGACCTAACTTTACATCTGCTGTCCAAAGAGCGTAAACTGTTGAACATGGCTGGAAGTAGTCATTCTGTTATCAATATTTTAGCCATCTGATGTTCCAGGACTTTAAGGAGCAGATGTCTAAGCTGGTAATGGGGATAGATAAATTCTGAATCTGTTTGAGTGTTGGTCTTTATGCATTCTTGTTATTTGAGTACAATAAAATGGTGTTGCGTTTATATGGTTATCAGAACTGCTTCAATCATGCAGGCCAAGGTGACAGAAATGTATAGTATTTTTGTACACAATTTCTTACATTCTTTCTAATATTTTTATTTGTGTATTATGGTCAGAAATTAAAAAAAAAAAAAAGAAATGTTATACTGTATATATTTTAGATAGGTTAATATGGTATTGTAAGGATTTTTTTGTGGTGGGACTAATAATAAACAGTATGCTCACATATAATCCATGAGCGCTCACCCACCCTTGGTGCTCTGAGCCCACCAATGTCCTCAAATGGCCCTTGTGGCTACTTTGATTGGGTGCCAGACCCAGGTAAACCTTTTATGCTCCCAATGGCGATAGTACAGATTCACACTATATTGTCAAAAGTAGTGGGACGCCTGCCTTTACACGCACATGAACGTTAATGGCATCCCAGTCTTAGTCCAAAGGGTTCAATATTTAGTTTGCCCACCCTTTGAAGCTATAACAGCTTCACCTATTCTGGGAATGCTGTCCACAAGATTTAGTAGTGTGTTTATGAGAATCTTTGACCATTCTTCCAGAAGCGCATTTGTGAGGTTAGACACTGATGTTGGAAAGGTCCGGCTTGCAGTCTGTGCAGGCCAGTCAAGTTCCTCCACCCCAAACTCACTCATCCATATCTTTATGGACCTTGCTTTGTGCACTGGTCCAAATTGTTTGCTGGAGTGGGGATTATGGTGTGGGGCTGTTTCTCAGGGGTTGGTCTTGGCCCCTTTAGATCCAGTGAAGGGAACTCTTAGGGCATCATCATACCAAACATTTTGGACAATTGCATGCTCCCAACTTTGTGGCTCCTTCCTGTTCCAACATGACTGTGCAGCAGTACACAAAGCAAGGTTCATAAAGACATGGATGAGCAAGTTTGGGGTGGAGGGAATTGAATGGCCTGCACAGAGAGTCCTGACCTCAACCCGATAGAACTCCTTTGCGATGAATTAGAGCAGGGACTCTGAGCCAGGCCTTCTCGTCCAACACCAGTGCCTAACCTCACAAATGCTCTTGTAGAGGAATGGTCAAACATTCCCATAGACACACTCCTAAACCTTGTGGACAGCCTTCCCAGAAGAGTTGAAGCTGTTATAGCTGGAAAGGGTGGGCCAACTCAATATTGAACCCTACGGACTAAGACTGGGATGCCATTAAAGTTCATGTGCACGTAAAGGTGTCCCGATACTTTTGACAATATAGTGTATATCTGAAGGTCAGAGAGTGAGTTTTTGGGAGCTATAGTGGTTTTACCTGGATGTAAAAGCAGTAGATACACTTATACATAGTGAAGGACTCTAACCACTTGCTGGGAGATCTTTCAACATGCTGGCAAAGCTTGTAAAGAAGGATATTTAAGGGTTCCTAGTGCAGCAAAGCATCTAAATTTAGCCCTGGTCCGATAATGTCATGGTTTATATACTGACACGCACTGTTGTGGTGTGTGGTACGTTTTACTATTTTGCTGTTCTGTTAAAACTCAATAAAAACTATTGAATACTAAATTTAGCCCTGGTCATATGCTTTAATGGGGCTATTACTAATATTTTCTGATTGATCAAAATCTAACAAATTTGATAGTGAATGCCCATACTTTTTGATTTTTGGCATAGTGTCTGGTCATGTTATTAGCTGTCCTTAAAAACATGTATCAGTAGAATTAAATGGTAATATATAAGAAAAACAATCCTAAGAATATATATTTAAAAAAAAGTGTCGAACCTCGTAGAACCCAAAAAGAAGCTGGCAACCTAAATGACATCTAAGATTTTACTGGTTGATAAGGACACTAGTCCTATTTACATTTTTTATTTTTGGTAGTATTCTCTTCGAGTTCACGTTGGAACGTGACCTCGAATTTGCGCTTCTAATTGTATGCACACAAGTGTACAAGCATCAGCTAGTCAGGTCATTGCGTACCATTCTCCAGCTGATGATGTGTCATTCATGGCATGCGATAGAGAGAGACACAGAAGAGAAGCCAAGTCAAGTTCTTTTGTTCAAACTCTGTAAATGGTTTAGGACAATTAATTTCCAATCATTTCCCAGTAGAGCAGATTTACTTGTATATTAATGAGGCACAGGTGTTAGGCCCCTTGTGTCTGTAAGCCTGGGAGGCATATTTAGGTTGTTTATCTAGTCAGCCATAGGTATTGCAAGGTGCTCAAGCTTGCCTTTTTTAACAGTTTATAGAGTGAGGATTTTTTTTTTTTATTTTTGATGCTTTTTTATTTAAATTTGCCTGCACCTGTTAAAAATTTAAACCTGCTCATGTAGAAATAAGTATGAGCCGTTCCGGTGGTAAATAGCGCTAACAGTTAAATAATGCCATCCTCTGTTATGTTTAACAGCCCGTCTGCTGTTAAGATAAAGAAGAAGGAGGGGGGGGGGGGTTTAATTTAGGCAAACATTTTATCGAGGAGCTAATAGTTATTAGCTGGAGTTGGTCTCAATAATTCTGCCCGCTGCATCTCTCTACAGCGCGCAAACGGAAATACGATCATGCCCGTATTAATATTCATTTTTCTTGTTTATTCAGTGAACTGCAATACCAACATTTTTGAGAAAATGGAATGGCCTCCATAGGCATTATGAATTTCAGTAGCTGGCATAATTATAGCGATCTACATATTCATTAAATCCTGAGAAGAAATGTGTCCAAAAAAGACAACCATGCGTTTTAAAACCCGAGCTTGAATAAAATCAGTGTTAAAAAATGCTACAAATATATTTTTATTTTTTCACGTATTATAACTACTTATGAAATACAGCATGTTGCTGTCATATGTTACTTAAATATAATATATCCAAGTTTTTTTCTTTTTTTTTTTTACCTTCACAGCAAAGAGTGGGAAGAACTTTTTGTAAACAGCAATTATTTGGCAACGATACGTCTGAAAGGGATTAATGGGCAGCTGAGAAGCAGCAGGTTCCGGAGTGTTTGCTGGAAGGTAAGGAGAAAATATTTATTTATAGTTTGTGGTTTGCAGTGTATCAACATTTTACCTGATGTGCTTGAAGATTATTGGTGCAGTCAGGATTTTCCAGGTGACTAAATCTACTGTTTGGGAAGCCGTTATTATTATGTGCGGGATATTTTGGTAATCACAGAGCTGCATTTTATTGTGATTTTTAGGGAATGAAAAAACATGTTTTTTTTTTTTTTTTTTAAACTCAATGATCTGTTGTGCATATAGTACCATATTGAAAGTCGAAGTTATTTTTTTTACATCCAAGCTTTAGGATTCCACATACAACAAAGTTGGTAATAACTTGAGTGCCATGCCTCTACAGCACTGGTTTCCTACCTTCAGCTCCTTGGCACTTGTGCGCCCTCACAGCCCTTGCATACAGTAGTCTATTTATTCTCTGTTAGGTACTTACTTAGGCAAGTAAGGGAAAATGATTCTTTAGAGTGACTTCTAAAAGTTAAATGGTTTTCAATCTCTTTCATTCATACAATATCCTTTCTTTCTGTGCTGACCACTCATTTTCTTTCTTTGTTTTTACCCCCTCTACATTTTTAAAATTGATCTTCCTGAGATCAAATGTGGCACCACAGTAGCACAAATGTGGAAGCATTGATTTGCAAGTTGGGAAGTTGGAGGGGGAAGGGGGGGGGGTAGCAGTGATCTCTAGCAGTCTCATGTGATGGGTTTTAGTCTAAATGTCTCTGGAAGCTTTTCTCCAACCTTCAACAACTTATGTAGCATTCCTCACATTCTCTGATAATCTCTTATAGAATGTCCACAGTCCCTGATCATCTCTTGTAGTATGTCCACAGTCCCTGATCATCTCTTACAGCATGTCCACATTCTCTGATCATCTCTTGCAGCATGTCCACAGTCCCTGATCATCTCTTACAGCATGTCCACATTCTCTGATCATCTCTTGTAGTATGTCCACATTCTCTGATCATCTCTTGCAGCATGTCCACAGTCCCTGATCATCTCTTGTAGCATGTCCACAGTCCCTGATCATCTCTTACAGCATGTCCACATTCTCTGATCATCTCTTGCAGCATGTCCACATTTTCTGATCATCTCTTACAGCATGTCCACATTCCCTGATCATCTCTTACAGCATGTCCACATTCTCTGATCATCTCTTGCAGCATGTCCACAGTCCCTGATCATCTCTTGTAGCATGCCCACAATCTCAGATCATCTCTTACTGCATGTCCATGTCCACAGTATCTAATCAACTCTTGCAGCATATCCACAGTCTCTCTGATCATCTCTTGCAGCATGTCCACAGTCTTTGATTATCTCTTGCAGCATCTCCACAGTTTCTGATCATCTCTTGCAGCATGTCCACAGTCTCTGATCATCTCTTGCAGCATGTCCACAGTCTCTGATCATCTCTTGCAGCATGTCCACAGTCTCTTTTCGTCTCTTGCAACATGTCCAAAGTCTCTTTTCATCTTTTTGTAGCATGTCCACAGTCTCTAATACTCTCT
This sequence comes from Pelophylax lessonae, assembly GCF_965119305.1. Classification (NCBI taxonomy): domain Eukaryota; kingdom Metazoa; phylum Chordata; class Amphibia; order Anura; family Ranidae; genus Pelophylax; species Pelophylax lessonae. Next base: position 144,053,189 of record NC_138772.1, on the reverse strand, counting down.
TGCAGTATGTCCACAGTCTCTGATCATAACTTGCAGCATGTCCACAGTCTTTGATTATCTCTTGCAGCATGTCTACAGTCTTTGATTATCTCTTGCAGCATGTCCACAGTCTTTGATTATCTCTTGCAGCATGTCCACAGTCTCTGCTCATCTCTTGCAGCATGTCCACAGTCTCTGCTCATCTCTTGCAGCATGTCCACAGTCTCTTTTCATCTCTTGTAGCATGTCCACAGTCTCTGATCATCTCTTGCAGCATGTCCACAGTCTCTGATCATCTCTTGTAGAATGTCTACTGTCTCTGACCATCTCTTGCAGCATGTCCACAGTCTCTGATCATCTCCTGCAGCATGTCCACAGTCTTTGATCATCTCCTGCAGCATGTCCATAGTCTCTAAACATCTCTTGCAGTTTGCCTGTAGTCTTTTTCCATCTCCTGTTCCATGTCCACAGTCTCTGACAAATGTAGCATTGCATTTAGAACATGGAAGATTGGGAAGGAAGGATTTTCCAGGCACATGAAGTAATTTAAAATCATTTTTTATTCAAATTCCATAAACGTATGGAAAAGGGGGAAAAAAGGGGGGAGGAAAAAGGGAACAAAAGACAAATATGAAAAAATATACAATATAAAATTGATTAGGGCCTAAACGGCTGCACCAATCATCTGTATAACATACAGCAGTTCTAATAGGTGTAATTATACATAATTACAATGCTGTTAGTCATAATAAAGACTGTAAATACGTAACGGGGATGCTGTCAGAGGTCAGTCCAATGGCAGGCACCGTCCCACACAAGATCAGATAATGGTGACAAAGAGTAATGGTTCAATTGCTCAACATGTTTCGCCTCATATAGAGGCTTCATCTGGAGCCTAATTGTAAATATTGTAGAAGATTCTGTATATTTGTTATGCAGGACAGAAGTCACCGCAGAATAATTGGTAATTAGTAACGAAGGGACACTCATGGATTAGTCAGAGCTCGGTATCATATGAAAGAAAACTGGCCCAGGATTGGTAAGACCTGGCTGCCACCAAGCACTCAGACTATGAAGGTATTTCTCTATAACTCAATGGGTGAAGCCCATAAGTTATACCATATAAGAAATGGTGTATAGGTTGCCTTAAACCAGCTCTGTGTCCTCTCCGGATGGGGAACCGACACCATCTATAAATAGCATTGCATTTAATTAATATTATATGCGGCCCTTTGGTGATAAATTAGGTGCAGCACCTGGAGCCCCCATATCATAAAAGTTGACCTCCTCTGCTTTACAGGTAATCATATATTTTGTAAGTAGTGATAGGACAGCTGCAAGTCTTCCTTAAAGCTTTACATTTACATTCTTTAATAGTGTAGATCAAGGGTGTCCAAATTTTTGACCTTCATTGGCCTCATTGGAAGAAGAGGAATTATCTTGGGCTACACATAAAATGCACTAACAGTAAGGACAGCTGATGAGCAGAAAAAGTCAGGCAGATCATAATTTAACATTTACTGATATAGATAATGTACCTATCTGAGTAATGAAACTTAATTTTTTGTAATACTGTATATTTGTATTATTAAAGTAAATGAGGGCAACATAATACTAGTGCGATATTTGACACTGTTTTTGATTATTATTAATAAGGATTTCTATAACACCAGCAATTTACGCAGCACTTTACAATATTAGAGGGAGACAGTACATATACAATACAATAAAATTTAGAGGGCCCTGCTTAGAAGAGCTTACAATCTAATAAACAAATACATCAATATCTGGTTCCATGGATGTAACAGCAATTCTCAATAAATTCTCAAGGTGCTCATCAGATATTTTGGTTCTAATTTTGCACTTTGTATGCTTCATCCTTGAAAATAGTTGCTGAAAACTGATGAAATAAATAAAACGTGACTGTAAAGATTCGGATATCTTTTTTGGGAAGATAAAACTTATAAAAGTCCAAGTAAAACAAATCTATCAAATGTTTCTTCAACCCCATGCGTTTTGTTAAGTGCAAACATGTTTTTACAAAATAATTAAAAAAAAATTAACATTTTTATGTAAGTTTCCAATTTTGAGTTGGGCTGTATTCAAAGCCGTGGGCTGCAGGTTGGACACCCCTGGTGTAGATCATTAGCCTTACCCCACGCTTCCCTGTTAAGTTACTTTTGTGTTATGCCAAACAGAAGGGTTTGAGCAGTTTTTTGCTCTTTTATTCTGTCAAGAGACTTGTGTCAGACAAGCCATACTTTCTCTATCGCTCATTGACAGACGTAGTCTTCTTGATTCTCAAGAGCTGGGTTATGTTGTCTCCGCAGGAGTAGGACTAGGCAGAAAGACAAAACGTTCTGGCTCCACCTTAGGGGCAGTCCCTGAGGGTATATCCTCCCTCTCTCTGCTACAGGGAATCAGTTTTTTTCTGTCTAGTCAGGAGTAAGGACCTAAGTTCCTTGCTGGGATCTTTTGGTCCTGGCAGGATTTTTTTCTTTAGAAAAAACATTTTTTATGTAGTTTTTCTCCAGTGTTTTTTTCCTGTGAGATCTTCAAGAGGGAGATTCTCTCCAGAAACCTCCCTTTGCAGGCCGCCATTTGAGGAGACCAGTGGTCTGCCTCGAGGGATTTTTCCGTTGGAAATTTTTCTTTTTAGTCTCATTCTTTGTTTATAATGAGCCTTTAAAACTTCTAGTTTGGCACCGGTTGGGCCTTCTAGATTGGATTTGATTTTTGTCAATCCCACCCCTCATTTGTGGCACTGCTTCTGGATGTCCCAGCTCTTGAGAATCAAGAAGACTACGTCTGTCAATGAGCGATAGAGAAAAATGGATTTTTGTAAGATCTTACCGTAAAATCCTTTTCTCTTAAGCTCATTGACAGACGTAGTACCCGCCCCTCTATCATTGAGTTGGGTTGGGTTAAATTCTCTGTTACTGCTTTAGAACAGAACTGATTCCCTGTAGCAGAGAGAGGGAGGATATACCCTCAGGGACTGCCCCTAAGGTGGAGCCAGAACGTTTTGTCTTTCTGCCTAGTCCTACTCCTGCGGAGACAACATAACCCAGCTCTTGAGAATCAAGAAGACTACGTCTGTCAATGAGCTTAAGAGAAAAGGATTTTACGGTAAGATCTTACAAAAATCCATTTTTACATGAGATTGGCTGCAGTTCACAAACAGACACACAGCACCTCTGACACAAATAGAGCATGAAGAAAATATATTTCTGCCTAATAGCCCATAAACTATTGTGTAAGTGTATGGTGTAAAATGTTTCTTTTGCATAACGTATATAGATGTTAAGGTGGCCCTTACTGAGGTTTTACTGGTGGGCTCTGGATATCTCTGCCTGATACACAACAGCCACTCTTTACATAGGGACATGGTTTTACTTAACTGTGTCAAGGTATAATCTTATCTATGCATGTAGGAGTAGTTTTATTATAAGAATTTTAGTATTGTTACAGTTTTGGCCTGTGACTCATAGCTATTGGCTTGGGCAATTATAGCTGGGAAAAAGAAAAGTTTTTAATAAAAGGGTTAAAGTGAAAACCTTTCCCAAGAAAATGAGAGTTGTTGCCTTTGCTGACCTCTTTCTAAAAATTTTTGTAGCCTGGCTGCTGACCCTCGTGTTCAATACTTTTTGATTCCCTGGCCAATAATGAGTATACACACGAGGAAAGTCAGAGTGAAGGCAGAAGTCCATATTTTTATGCTTTTTTTTCAATAGGGGTAATGGGGTTACCACTCCAACCAGGACCTCCTACTCTCTAGCTCCCTTGTTACCTCCTCTCATGCTCGCCTCCAGGACTTCCGCAGAGCCTCTCCCATCCTCTGGAACTCCCTGCCCCAGTTGGTCCGGTCAGCTCCTACCCTGTCTTTAGGCGATCCTTGCAAACTCACTTATTTCAGGAAGCCTACCCCACTTCCACATGAGAACTGTACTCAAGTCTCCTCCATCAGATCATCCCCTGCAGGTATTACAGTACTTTTTGTACCACCTCCCCCTTCCTTTAGATTATAAGCTCCACGACTTCATGAGCAGGGCCCTCCTACTCTTTTTGTATTAAACTGTATTGTAATTGTACTCTCCCCCTTTATATTTGAACGAGCTTCATAAACTGTTGGTGCTGTATCTTAATAATAAAGTTTAAGGGTTATGGTCCATCCATTGTCTTCTTGTCCACATCTGCTTGTCTACCTTGGCTCTTTGCGAGGCAGAAGCACTGACTGTTTGCTAATACAGAGGCAGTAATCAGTGCCACTGCCTCACACAGAGCTGTGGCAGACAGACAGAAGTGGTTAAAAGGACAGTGCCCAGAGAGACTTCGTTGGAGTCTGCACCAGCTGGCAGAAAGCCAGAAAACCCCTCATCAATGCCTAAACATGTATTATACTATGTATTTTTAAAGTGAAGAATCTTTGGATTAGGGGCATCAAGAGAGAGGGTTGCATTTTTACTTTTTCTGTGTGCCAAGAGCAACTGCACCATTTCAACAATTGTTTTCTGTACGTCCTAGCGGTGGCTGATATTGTTCAAGTACGTAAAAGGGTCTTATAATTTTAGATTGCCCATCACTTACCTTTTTTTTTTTTCAAACCTGTTATTTGTTTAGCAAAAAAGTTGCATCATGCAAACATCTGCAAGAAAATTGCATAATAGAGTCACGGAGGCATCACTCTTCTTATTGAAGACAATGGTCATCAGGTCCAACAGTGAGGATAAATCTCTTAGCCTATGGACACAGACTGCAAAACCTGACAGTTTTTTTTTTTTTAACTCTTCCTCCTTCCTCACTCACTACTTATCTTTTTTAAAAAAAAAATATGTTCGTAATTCATACACTTTTATTTTCGCTATATGGGAAGTTTAAAATGTTTCATACTGCTGTGGGAAAAAAGTTGGATTTTGTTTTTTAAGGTTTACTGGTTCTTTAACATGTTGTTGCCAAAACACATTACAAACCGGCTAAGCCAAACCACTTTGTGTCATAGTTAATAACACTTCTGGATATCCTGCATCCCAGACATGCTGACAAGGGACAGTGCGTGTCTTCTCATTATGATCATCTTCTTAAATAAATGATCTTGTAAACACACAATTATTTTTCATTCCTTACATCTTTTTTTTCCAAGTGCTTCAAAGCTGTATTTGAGATACATGACATACTTGTTTTAAGGCATAAAGGTTTATGGTGTCTGTAATTCAAGTTTAAGGTTTTCCTTTATGTTTTTGTTTGATTTGTACTTGTAGAAAATGATTTCCAGTCTAAATAGATTGCTGCATTGTTTGCATGCATCAGACTGCTTGTCCATGTATTATGTTGAGGTACACATTGCAACAAGGGCATTTGCCTTGACAGCTACTTTCAATGTACTCACATTATGGCTTCCAGTTGTCTCTCATTTGGAAAGACAGTCCTTCTTTGGCTTCTTTCACATTGGCAGCAGTGCTTACCACCCTCTGAAAAGTGAACTGTGGTGGAACACTTTTCAGATGGAGGTATAACAGTGGCTGGCAGGCATTTAGGAGACAATCCTGACAGCTCCTGAACATCTGTTTTACTTTTTTCAAGGGGGTGTTAATAGGAAAAAACCTTTACTGCAACCCCAAGCCAAGTGTTGAGAGTGCAATCCCATTAAACCAAACGGGCAAGTTTGACAGGCAGTGCCACCTGTCAAAATCTGGAGCTGATACCACAGCAGATAAATAGAAGATGGAAATGCTGCACACCAGGACCCAGCTACTATACACAAAGGTTAAGATATGGCTTCAGTTTAAGCTCCTTCAGACTAGACTCCTTTGACATGTATCACCCCACCCATGGCGCTTAATCATAGAGATGATATGATTAAACACCTATGGGTGACGTGAAACATTTCAGTGGAGTGTAGTCAGGGGGAACTTAGGCTGAAGCCATATATTCACCTTTCCTTTTAGTAGTTTGGCCCCATTGTGCTGTGTTTCCACTTTTTTATTTCCGATTTGCTTCTGCTAACCTGGATGAGCTTGTTCGAACACCACCATCCATTGTGTGCTATAGACTGCAGGGGGAGGCTTTATGGTGCTTTGAGCGACAGTTCTTTGCATATGGGTCACAATGTATACATTGGCTGTAATGTTTGCATTTGTTTGGGGCCATCCACCCATGTCAAAAAGACATTTTGGAACTTAAAGGGGTGCTTCTAACTTCTTGTTCAATTTAAGTAAATGTAAACCCTCACTTTGTAAAACAACCCATTCAGTTTAAATATCGAAATGAAAGGCAAAACATTTATGTATACATATAAAAACATTATAAATACCTTTTTTTTTCCTCTTTTTATAAGCGATCACATAATCTCTTTTCTCAGCTGCAGAAGGAGCTCAGGTAGGAGAAACAGCAGGACACTGATCTTCCCAGTGAATGGCTGTGCAGGAAGGAGGTGTGTCAGCACCAGTCTGATCATTGGCAGAGAGCAACAGTAGACAACTGACCACACTGTGCTCTCATGCCTAATGTGGTATTTTTTATAGAAAAGCAGAGGGACTGGCAGGAACACCAGCGATTTCACACACAGGAAGCAATACAAAGAGTACACCCAAATAGCAAGGGTAACTTGCCACAAATTTGTGGCAGTGTTGAATTGTAAGTCTGCTAACTTGCTGCACATTTTCACTGGCAAGTTTTACACTTGCAGAGCACTTAAAGCACAAGTTCTAGTTGACACTTTTCCAATTTGTAGCAAATATTTGTGGCAAGTCTCTAGCAAGAGCACAGTTGCAGTGGTGAGTCTAAAGCAAGAGCTCTGCAAGTCTACAGCCTGAAAATTCAGTCACAGTGACCCCTGTGGTGGGATGACTATTGCACAACATAACTTAACCAGAACTTGCAGCAGACTTGGAGAATGTTTGCAAAGAAAGTTGATCCGGAGTCATGCAATGGCGGACTTGCTGCAATTGTGCAACAAACTTGTGAAGCCTGGCAAGTCTAGCAATAGCTTAGCAAGTCATTTTCAAACTTGTAGCACAATTGCCTTCTATCTGGGCAGGATACTTTTAAAAATAGCTTTAAAAATGAAAACATAAAGCTGGTTGGTTGTCATGCACATCCGCTCCAGACCATTCTGTCCACAGCTCAAGTTCTGTGTAAATTCCACTCTTTTTGTGTGTTTTTCCTCCTCTGATGCCCTGGGTTAGCACTGGTGTAGAGATCTGTATAAATAAATGTGCAGAGTAATTTACATTGTACTAAACATTTCATCCATCCTTTGGATTCCTAGATTGTTTAGGTTTAAAGGATGAGTTCACCTTTGGAAAATGTTACATGTCCCACCCGTATTTAGGGTGGAGCATGTAACATGTTCCAGCTCGTGCCCCCTCTCTCCCTGTCCATCCGCTCCCTGTGACAGCAGGTGGGGGGTCCTCTTTTTAAAAACCGATTCCTGTGAATAAATAAACTACAAGAACTGTCTTCCACCGTGGCAGATAGACTTGTGGTTTCAATGGGCTGCAGGGGTGCTGATGAGCGCTTTCTTTGTCCACTAACATGTCCTCCAGCTTTCAAACAGAAAGCCTGTACAGAGATATGGGTGGAAAGCTGTAAGACATGTCTGCAGGAGCCCACATTGTACCTGTGATCTAGTAATTGTAGAAACAATGCTTTGCAGGGTCCTGCAGGAAAAAATAATAAATGCACATTTTTTTTCTGCAAAAATGTGTGCACTTACGCTGTATCATTTTTTTTTTTTTTTTTGTAAAGGTCAACTTGGCCTTAAATACTATTGAAAAGAAGAGCTAACAAAAAGCCTCTGTATTACTATTCCACTGTACTGTATGGGACTTGGGAAAGGGAAATGAAGGGGTTAAAATAGAGATTGCACAGAGACAGGCCGGAGATCTGTAGTGTAGGAGAGGGTGAATGGGTTCAGTAGCTTTATCCGGTATTGTTAATAAACACACATTAATAAGTGTTCTGTTTAGGCAGCCAATTCAAATGATTGGACTGGCAACACAGGAAAACTCCCAAAAAATGGATAATGTTTTTTTTTGGCAGCACAACACTACACAATGTATGGTAGTGCGTTACTGTGGTTTCCAGTGTGCCGGAAAACATGTATGTGGGAGCTGTGTTGTCTTGGGGTGCCATTCAAATTGACTTTTTAACACGCTAACAAATCTTAGGTAACCACACTGCAGTGGAAAGTTTGAACCCAGTCTTAAAGTGGAGCTCCACCCAAAAGAGGAAGCTTCACTTATCTGCCTCCCCTCCCCCACCGCTGCAACATTTGGCACCTTTTGGGGGGCCGGGTGAAGCGGGCATCTGGTTTTGATAGATACCCGCTTCCGACTGAGTTCTCCACGGCAAACTCAGCCAGAAATCCCCCCCCCCCCCTCCTTCTTCTGCAGTCAGCCAAATTAGAGAGCGCATCGCATTTCTCGCATGCACAGTAGGTAACCGTCTGTAAAGCCACAAGGCTTCACTGCCAGTTTCCCTTGGTGGAGATGGCAGCAGCAGAAGCATCCAACAGGTGAAAAAATCAGCTCGGGTGAAGACACCGCTGGATTCCTGGACAGGTAAGTGTCCTAAAATTAAAAGTCAGCAGCTACAGTATTTGTAGCTGCTGACTTTAATTTTTTTTCTGCAGGAGCCTGCAGCTCCTCTTTAATGAAAAGGTAATCTTTACACTTTAATTTGTCATTGTTTGAATGATCAGATAGTGTGCACAAACTTTCTCATTATGGCAGACTTTGCTCCTAGTATGTTCTCTTCCAGGGAGGCATGGTGTACGCTCAACCTCAGTGATTCCCTTGCCACCAGCGCGGTCTTCTTCTGGTCTTCTCTCTTCAGCCCCAGTGGCCCCTGATGATAATATAAACTGATAATATAATAAAACCCGAAACAACCAAATACCCCTGGACTGGTTATTGGAGCGAGCCAAGGAGGAAAAATGAGAAACTGTTCAGGTCGAGGTTGCTGTTGGTAACTCTGGGGGACCCGCAGGTGTGAAATCTGGTAGTCCTTACGGGGGCAGTGCTACATTTAAATTGAAATACTTGTTTTTTCTTTTTTTAATACTTTCCTACATCTCAGTGCAGATCCTATGACCTCTTTGCAGCCACTTCCTTTCTACATGCACTTCGGCAGTTTATAAATATGCTCCAAAATGTCTACTATAATAATTTTATATTTGCTGCCTAAATGATTAGCTATTGTGGTAAGACACGTGGCTCCTATGGAAGAATTAGCCTATTTAATAAGAGAGGCGAAACACGGCACAGCAAAGGCTATAAATAATGAAGCACACAGTCCTTTAGCTAGATGAAAAAATGGATTAATCACCTTATTCTCTGAACACTAATATTTCTCCATGTAAATTTATTATTCAAAAATACCTAACCCTGCAAAACAGATCAGGAGAGAGCAGTAAAACATCCTGTCTGCCATAATTGACTATAGGAAATGTTTAATGAGTCATTTTAGGAGTCCAATACATATTGATAAAATTATACTTTAGTCTTATTAAAACTAGTAGAGTTTCATGTAACAGGGACAGCTTCCCTCCCCCCCTCCACATTACTGTTCCGGGAACTGTTATAATTTAAAGTGGATATTCACTGCATCTGAGCACCACAAACCAAAAAACACTATTTCTTTTGTTTTTTATATTCAAAGCAAACTCCCCCATCCATCCATGTCTCTATGCTTTATTTTGTTGAAAATTTAATTTGAAAAACACTCCCTAACATTTATTTTGGTGGCCATCTTGAGTAAGGGCAGATGATTCATGTAGCATTTACTTCCTGGAATCCATCTGCCCTTAGCTTAAGCTTTCATGCATGAGAGTATACAGTGCATTGCGAAAGTATTCGGCCCCCTTGAACTTTTCAACCTTTTGCCACATTTCAGGCTTCAAACATATAGATATAAAACTGTATTTTTTTGTGAAGAATCAACAACAAGTGGGACACAATAATGAAGTAGAACGAAATTTATTGGATATTTCAAACTTTTTTAACAAATAAAAAACTGAAAAATTGGGCGTGGCCTGGCGCAGCATGTGAGAGGACGTGTGTGAGAGGAGCTCCGCCGGACCGATATCCTTCACCGCTAATCCTGCAGCCCTTCGGGCACGATAATCCTTCCTTCACCTCCCGCACACCCGCGGCACCGACCTCCGCATGTCTCCGCCGAAGAAAGGCTCTGAAGCTGCGGCAAAACTGGCTGCATTCCGGAGGCTGGAGAAGGAGGCCCCGATCCAAGATGGCGCCGGCCCGTCGCTCGTGGTGGAGGAGCCTGAGAGCCCTGCTACATCCAAGGTTTTGGAGGCGATTGCTACTTGCCAGACCATGCTGACTACTAAAATCGAGGAGGTGAAGGTAGATATATCTTTGATGCGTCAGGATATGCAGAAGCTGAGGGACAGAGTTGGTGAGGCTGAACACAGAATTAGTGAGGTGGAGGACTCCCTCCCCCCATTGCAAAACTCCTCAGACAGGCTGCAGCAACAAGTACACCTTATCCTCCAAAAACAAGATGACATGGAGAATAGGCTGCGCCGCTGTAACCTGCGGTTCATCGGCCTCCCGGAGGGCTCTGAAGGTGCTGACCCCTCATCACATTTGGAACAATTGCTCACTCAGACTTATGGCAGAGAATCCTTTTCACCCACTTTTGTTGTGGAACGTGCACATCGCCTCTCAGGGCGCCCCCCCCCTCAGGGTGCACCCCCCCGCACGTTCATCGCTAAATTCCTGAACTACCGAGACCGTGATGCCATATTGCGCCTGGCCAGGGTTAAGGGGAACATTCCATTTGGAAACCACAAAATAGCGATTTTCCCCGACTTCTCTGCTGAGGTCCAGAGGCGCCGCAAGAGCTTTTTGGAGGTCAAACGCAGACTGCGTATCAAGAATATCAAGTACTCCATGTTGTATCCGGCCCGTCTTAGAGTGGAGGGCGAGGACCGAGCCCACTTCTTTGAGGATCCGGAGGCCGCCATCTCCTGGCTAGAAGGCCTGGAAGCTAGAGCCTGACCACCTTGCCCTGGCGACTTCATGATACTTTCTCCCTGATGGCCTATATCTTAAGCTGCTGCAAGAGCGGAGGAGGGGGTTTTGTAGATCCTGCGGAACTCAAGACTTTGCATCCCCCTTCCCCCCCCCCTCCCCCCTCATTTTCCTGCACTATTGCTCCTGTGTTTGACCGGCGGAGCGCCCTAGCTCCACAGATGGAACTGATTTCTCTGTTCTCTTCCTATGGACTTCCACCTGCCCATAGGCTTTGCTACCCAGCGATACACCTGTTGGTTTTCGCCCCCTACACCCGCTAAGGCGTGTGTTTGTGCCCAACTCCCCTGTTGCCCCCTGCGACTTCTGCTGGACCTGGGCCCCCGGGCCCCCTTGTTTATTCTATTTGTATTTTGCTGTATTTTTGCTGCATACCTTGGGGGTCCCTGGCCTCCTGATCTTGCTCTTTCCCAGTCGCATGTGGGCCTGTTCTGGTTGAGGCACTTGTTTGGGAACATGCCCGCACAAGTTGGGGTTGGTGCAGGGCAGGGAGGGGGGATTGGGGTGTTACCATTGTTTACGATTTATATTTGGTACAATCTCTATACTGTTTCTGTTTTATGCACATTGACCTCAAGTAATAATTATTTGCTCTTTTGCTGCTGTATATCGCCGCTGGTGTGTGACCGTGGACTTGTTGGTTCCGCGGCCTTACTGCCTGAGATCCTGGGAGCCTCCGCTCCGCGCACTGTACTACCCCTACCATGGCCGCATTGAAATTGTTGACGTGGAATGTCAGGGGTATGCGTGATAAGATTAAACGAACGGCTGTCTTTAATGTCCTACGCCGTGTACGGGCTGATATTATAGTTCTGGTGGAGACACATTTGGAGGGCCGTGTACAACAGTCCCTCAAACGTCCCTGGGTTGGTTGGGTGCAACACTCTGCTTATAGCTCACACTCCAGGGGTGTGGCGCTGCTGGTGGCCAAATCGGTACAATTCCAGCTCCTAGGATCTCAGGTCGACCCAATGGGTAGATATGTTTTTCTCAAAACGTCAGTCTATGGGGAATTGATGTTACTGATGGCTTTCTATGTGCCCCCCCCTTACTCTGCTGTGATTATTATGGAGGGACTGGCGTTTATGGCACAGAGCCCAGGGGCCCCGGTGATCTGGCTGGGTGACTTTAACAATGTGATGGACTCGGGTCTGGATAGGTCCGGTGGCGCCTCCCAGGTGCCGCCGGGGTCGTCCCCGACCAGGTTCTCCCGATTGTTGGAGAGCTTTGGTCTGGCCGACTCTTGGCGCAGCAAATACCCCGCGCAGCGCGCGTACTCCTGTTTTTCGGCTGCACACCACTCTATGTCACGCATTGATCTGATATTGCTGTCTCGAACCCTGCTCCCCAGGTTACTGACGGCAGGCTTCGCCCCACGGACTCTGTCTGATCACTGCCCTTATTGGATACTGTTGTCCTTGCCCTGCAATAGACCTCCCCCGGCCTGGCGCCTGAATCCTGCCTGGCTCCCCTTGGTGTCGGATGGGAACGACATTGAGGGGACCTGGACACAATTCTTCTCTGACAATGAGGGCACTGCCTCCCCGGCTGCGGTGTGGGAGGCGTTTAAACTGTTCGCCAGACCCACTATGATTTCCAAAATCAAGGCTGTTAGAGCGCGGGCTGCTGAGGAGATCTCCAGGGCAACGACAAATCTAATTGAAGCTGAACAGGCCTTTCTGGGGGACCCGACTCCGGCACATGAATCTCAGTATAAATTGACCTCTAAAGTCCTTTCCCAACTTGACTACGAGAGGGCGAAATCTAAGATGTTTTTTCAGAAGCAGAATCTGTTTGCACATGGTGAGCGGGCGGGGAAACTTCTCGCATATTTAGTCCATTGTGAGGATAGGCCCCCGGTAGTTATTACTTTGAAGGATGACCTGGGTAATGAGATCGCTGATCCTGCTGCGGTGACACAGTGTTTCCGCTCATTTTTTAGTACTCTTTACACCTCTAGGGCTCCCGCTGACTGCACTGACATGCATGACTTTTTGGACTCTATTGACTTTCCCACTTTGACACCCGACCAGTTGGCGACCCTCGAGGCACCCATCTCTGTGGAAGAGATTGCAGCAGCCGTGTCCAAGTTCCCTAGGTCTAAGGCCCCCGGCCTGGACGGCCTCCCGATTGAATTTTTCTCCCAATATTCGGAACTCCTCTCTCCTAAATTATTGGCTTTGTTTCAATCTCTATTCAAAGATGCAACCCTACCCCCTTCTATGCGGGAGGCGCTAATTGTGCTCATTCCCAAGCCGGGCAAGGATGTACACGCCCCAGAGTCTTACCGTCCCATCTCTTTGCTCCCAGTAGACACTAAAATCCTTGCGAAAATTTTATCCCTTCGCCTTAACAAGGTGATCCTTTCACTCATACACTCGGACCAGGCCGGGTTCATGCCTGGGAGGAACACCTCATTTAATCTTCGCCGGTTATTTATGAATCTCCAGGCACGGCACGACGGAATGGGTGGCAGGGTGGTGGTCTCATTGGACACGGCTAAAGCATTTGACTCGGTAGAGTGGCCGTTTCTGTGGACCTGTCTGGACCGGTACGGCTTTGGACCTAATTTTATTAAGTGGGTCAAACTTTTATATAGCGCCCCGGTAGCTAGGGTCCTGGCAAATGGCTGGCAGTCGACCGCCTTCCCTTTATCCCGTGGCACTCGACAGGGGTGCCCCCTCTCCCCCCTGCTGTATGCCCTGGCCGCGGAACCTCTGGCGATGGCCATTAGAGCACATCCCGGGATTCGAGGCCTACGTAAGGGACCGTTGGAGGAGAAGATCAGCATGTATGCAGATGACACTTTGTTATATTTGGAGGACTCTCGGGAATCCCTACTCACGGCCCTTTCTTTAATTGAACGGTATGGACGATTCTCCGGTTTTCAGATAAACTGGGATAAGTCACAAATTCTCCCGCTTGACGAGAGCCCACAGGCAATCACCCCCGCAAGCCCAGCCCTACAATGTGTATCCCGCATTAAATACTTAGGGATTCAAGTGACAGCTAACTCAGCAGATTATGTCCCGGATAACGTTCAACCCCTGTTCCCTCTGCTTAAGGCTAAAATTCAAGTATGGTCCAAATTACCTCTGGGAGTGATGGGTAGAGTCAATTTAATTAAAATGATTCTCCTTCCCAAAATACTTTATGTTGTATGGCACTCTCCTATTTACCTGCCACTCAAGCTGTTTAAGCAGATGGAATCACTCCTCAAGACCTTTGTTTGGGGTGCTGACCGGCACAAGATCTCCTGGCGCAAACTCAAGAATCCTACAAACCTAGGGGGATTGGCCCTGCCGGATTTTAATCTGTACTATCTGGCAGCTCAGTTGTCCCAGTTCTTTCATATAGATAAAACGGATAGAGAACGTTTTTTGACCCTGCTCTGCCCTGGGTGGGCTCATCCCCTCGGGGACCCCCTCCTAGTTATCCTTAGGGGTGTCAGGGGCTCACCGGAGCCCTTGTGCCCCAGATCTCTTCTATACCACTATTGTCGGATCTGGGAGGTGGTAGCGTCCAGGCTTCGGTGCCCTCCATTTCACACATTCACCCCTCTGTGGCATAACAGCGCACTACACGAGTTCCTTTCCATCCCTGACCTGTCGATATGGAGCGGGAGGGGCATCCTTCTCCTTAGCCATATCTCCACGACCACTGGTCTGCGGTCTTACGAGGCCTTGCAGGATCAGTTTGCGATCCAGGGCCCCATGCACTACAGATACTTACAGCTCTCCCATGCCTATAGATCTCAATTCCCTGATGGCCCTCCTGAGCTAGAATCGGTTACCACCCTTGAGATTGTTAAAAGTACAGCACCCAGTCACCTTATTTCCATGTTCTACTCTGAACTTCACACACCTTCCTCGACCACCTTGGCTTTTGCACTTAAGACCCGCTGGGAGCGCAGTGTGGGGGCCATGGAGGATGAGGAATGGGAGGATGCCCTGGAGACGTGCCGCAGAGTGTCGCCAAAACTGTCGGATCGCCTAACTCAGACCTTCATAATACACCAGGCTTATCTCACCCCACTTAGACTGTCCAAATATCACCCTGACTTGGTCCCTTCTTGTCCTATGTGTGGAGACCCTGACGCCTCCTTCTTTCATCTCTTGTGGAGCTGTCCCCAATTACAGACTCTATGGCAACAAGTAGTCACATTCCTCCATGACAAGATGGGGTCTCCTCTGCAACTCTCCCCTAAGGAGTGTCTCCTGGGGGTTTACCCAGATGGAGAGATGCCCAAATCCACTGTCATATTTCTTCAGGAAACTTTGTTTATAGTACGTAAACTGATAGCCAGGAGGTGGATGAGACCTACTCCTCCTACTCTAGGTTTGTGGATTAGGGAGGTTAATGGTGTCATCCCATTTCATAAACTTTTGTATAAACATAGGGGGTGCCCTCAGAAGTTCAACAAGATTTGGGACAAATGGGTGCAGTGCCCTGATACGGCTCGGTAATGCAGTGGGTAACTATTCTATGTTGGCCGCCCCTGGTAATTCAATGTTTTCTGTTCGAGGGTTGGATCGACGGAGAGCCACTGACTACTGTTTTGTTTTTTTACTATGCCTGTTCTGTCTCTCGGTGCTGATTATTTTGTATATTTGTATTTTTTGTACCCCAATGTGTTATGAACCTGATTGCAGTTTCAATGCACGGTTTATTTTTGTATTGTACCAAAAATTTCAATAAACCTCACTGTTTTGAAAAAAAAAAAAAACTGAAAAATTGGGCGTGCAAAATTATTCAGCCCCCTTAAGTTAATACTTTGTAGCGCCACCTTTTGCTGCGGTTACAGCTGGAAGTCGCTTGGGGTATGTCTCTATCAGTTTTGCACATCGAGAGACTGAAATTTTTGCCCATTCCTCCTTGCAAAACAGCTCAAGCTCAGTGAGGTTGGATGGAGAGCGTTTGTGAACAGCAGTTTTCAGCTCTTTCCACAGATTCTCGATTGGATTCAGGTCTGGACTTTGACACTAACACCTGGATATGTTTATTTGTGAACCATTCCATTATATATTTTGCTTCATGTTTTGGATCATTGTCTTGTTGGAAGACAAATCTCCGTCCCAGTCTCAGGTCTTTTGCAGACTTCATCAGGTTTTCTTCCAGAATGGTCCTGTGTTTGGCTCCATCCATCTTCCCATCAATTTTAACCATCTTCCCTGTCCCTGCTGAAGAAAAGCAGGCCCAAACCATGATGCTACCACCACCATGTTTGACAGTGGGGATGGTGTGTTCAGGGTGATGAGCTGTGTTGCTTTTACGCCAAACATAACGTTTTGCATTGTTGCCAAAAAGTTAGATTTTGGTTTCATCTGACCAGAGCACCTTCTTCCACATGTTTGGTGTGTCTCCCAGGTGGCTTTTGGCAAATGTTAAACTACACTTTTTATGGATATCTTTAAGAAATGGCTTTCTTCTTGCCACTCTTTCATAAAGGCCAGATTTGTGCAGTATACGACTGATTGTTGTCCTATGGACAGAGTCTCCCACCTCAGCTGTAGACCTCTGCAGTTCATCCAGAGTGATCATGGGCCTCTTGGCTGCATCTCTGATCAGTCTTCTCCTTGTATGAGCTGAAAGTTTAGAGGGACGGCCAGGTCTTCGTAGATTTGCAGTGGTCTGATACTCCTTCCATTTCAATATTATCGCTTGCACAGTGCTCCTTGGGATGTTTAAAGCTTGGGAAATCTTTTTGTATCCAAATCCGGCTTTAAACTTCTCCACAACAGTATCTCGGACCTGCCTGGTGTGTTCCTTGTTCTTCATGATGCTCTCTGTGCTTTTAACAGACCTCTGAGACTATCACAGTGCAGGTGCATTTATATGGAGACTTGATTACACACAGGTGGATCCTATTTATCATCATTAGTCATTTAGGTCAACATTGGATCATTCAGAGATCCTCACTGAACTTCTGGAGAGAGTTTGCTGCACTGAAAGTAAAGGGGCTGAATAATTTTGCACGCCCAATTTTTCAGTTTTTTATTTGTTAACAAAGTTTGAAATTTCCAATAAATTTCATTCCACTTCATGATTGTGTCCCACTTGTTGTTGATTCTTCACAAAAAATTACAGTTTTATATCTTTATGTTTGAAGCCTGAAATGTGGCAAAAGGTCGAAAAGTTAGAGGGGGCCGAATACTTTCGCAAGGCAGTGTACTTAGCTAAAAAAAAAAAAAAAAAACTCCTCCTCTCCTCTCCTGAAAACTTCTGCAATGTATGACATAATTTGCCTAGGCAAGAAACTAGAAAGTCACTGAAGAAATGTAGAAAAAAAAAAGTTTAAAACCAGTAAATATGATATATTTTCCTATCTATTTACTAATGATAGCAGCACAAGGATTAAAAATAATAAATGTTGATTGGGAGAGTAAAGTTCTACTTTAAAGTGGACCTCCATGTATACATCTATATCCTAATGACTTCACAGTTTTAAGCTGTGCCATCATTCATATAAGCTGTATAGCAGGGGTATTAAATAAAAGCTCATGGTCAGACAAGTACAAATTTTTTCAGCAGAGATACGAACTGCATTTTTGTTGTCAGCCCTCTCCTCCTATATCACAATCCCTTATATCAGTGTTCTCAGTAATCACCCCATTCTCCCCACACATATCACAGTCCCCCACTTCGCATAAGTCTCCCCCTTACAGTAGTGTTCTCAGGTCCCCTGCACATCACCCCCACTCCCCCCTTTACAATAGTGTACTGAAGCCTGATGACATCACACACACCCTTTATTTACAGCAGTCCTCAACCCCCTTTTTAAATCATCACCCCTGCCCCACAGTTCCATCCTCTGTCCCCTTCACATCCCTCCCCCACAGTACTGTCCTCTTCCCCCTTCAAATCCCTCCTCCACAGTACTGTCCTCTTCCCCCTTCAAATCCCTCCTGCACAGTACTGTCCTCTGTCCCCTTCACATCCCTCCCCCACAGTACTGTCCTCTTCCCCCTTCAAATCCCTCCTGCACAGTACTGTCCTCTGTCCCCTTCACATCCCTCCCCCACAGTACTGTCCTCTTCCCCCTTCAAATCCCTCCTGCACAGTACTCTCCTCTGTCCCCTTCACATCCCTCCCCCACAGTACTGTCCTCTTCCCCCTTCAAATCCCTCCCCCACAGTACTGTCCTCTTCCCCCTTCAAATCCCTCCCCCACAGTACTGTCCTCTTTCCCCTTCAAATCCCTCCACCACAGTACTGTCCTCTTCCCCCTTCAAATCCCTCCTCCACAGTACTGTCCTCTTCCCCCTTCACATCCCTTCCCCACAATACTGTCCTCTTCCCCGTTCAAATCCCTCCCCCACAGTACTGTCCTCTTCCCCCTTCACATACCTTCCCCACAATACTGTCCTCTTCCCCGTTCAAATCCCTCCCCCACAGTACTGTCCTCTTCCCCCTTCACATACCTTCCCCAGAATACTGTCCTCTTCCCTCTTCAAATCCCTCCCCCCACAGTACTGTCCTCTTCCCCCTTCACATACCTTCCCCAGAATACTGTCCTCTTCCCTCTTCAAATCTCTCCCTCACAGTACTGTCCTCTTCCCCCTTCAAATCCCTCCACCACAGTACTGTCCTCTTCCCCCTTCAAATCCCTCCTCCACAGTACTGTCCTCTTCCCCCTTCACATCCCTTCCCCACAATACTGTCCTCTTCCCCGTTCAAATCCCTCCCCCACAGTACTGTCCTCTTCCCCCTTCACATACCTTCCCCAGAATACTGTCCTCTTCCCTCTTCAAATCCCTCCCCCACAGTACTGTCCTCTTCCCCCTTCACATACCTTCCCCAGAATACTGTCCTCTTCCCTCTTCAAATCTCTCCCCCACAGTACTGTAATTTCTCCCCTTCAAATCCCTCCCCCACAGTACTGTCCTCTTCCCCCTTCACATCCCTCCCCCACAGTACTGTCCTCTTCCCCCTTCACATCCCTCCCCCACAGTACTGTCCTTTCCCCCCTTCAAATCCCTCCCCACACAGTACTGTCCTTTTCCCCCTTCAAGTACCTCCACCACAGTACTGTTCTCTGCCCCTTCAAATCCCTCCCCCACAGTACTGTCCTTTGCTGCCTTCACATCACCCACCAGCAGAGCCGTGCCCCCTTCACACCCCCACAATACTCCCCCCCTTTACATCCCCCCCCCAAAGCACTGCACCCTCCTCCTTTGCATCTCCCCCCACAACACTGCCCCCCTCTCTCATCACAAATCCCACAACAGTAGCGTTGTCTACCCTTTTCACGTCACACCCACCCCACAGCACTGTTCTCCGCTCTGCTGTTATAATAAAAGCAGTGGAGGCTGGGGAAAATTGCTTGCTTGTGGGTCCGGATGGAACAGTGGCTCGGTTCGAATCTGTTTATTGATGCCTCCTGTATGGAGTCGCCTAGTACAAACTGCATTGCTCTACTATAATTCAGAAGTGAACTATTTGTTGTACTCCCACAGCTGATCTGATAATCTTTCTGTACACACCATAGAAAGACAGTAGAGCTCCATCATATATCTTGTGGTGCTTTTTTATGTCCTGTGCATAAACCTAGATACAGATAATACGATCCTTATACTTACGCTTGTTTTCCCACTTTATATATGTGCAGAGCACATTATCCTTCAGTTTCATAGGCAGCCATGCATGTCACACTTTGTTAACAGATGGTATAGCAAACTGCAGAGGTTAATACCTCCGTAATTTATACCAAAAGGGACATAATCATTGGGTAAAATTAATCTAAATTAGCCATAGAAGATGGTACAGTCAGATGTCAGACTGAAAACATATTTTTCCTTTCTGAAAGAAAGAGTTATCGAACATTATAAAAGTGCCTGTTTTTTATTATTATTATGTATAGTAATGCTTCTGTGTAAAGTGGCATTATAGGGAATAATGTCACTGATTTTTCTTTTGGTTTTGTTTATTAACTTAATTTTTATTATGTTTTTCCATTTAATGATATAAAACTGAGCCAGTTGGGCATATCTTGGTCCAAGTAAGATATAAACCAAAAAATGTTAGAAAGCAGAATAACCTTACAACCTGATGGACATTTTAATAAGGGGATATCATGTGATATGGCATAAAATATTTTTTTATGAACGATCAGTACTAACTGAGAAGTTCTATATGTAGTCAACATAAAAACGTAACTGCTACTCATAAGTGGATACCATAGATTTGTCCCAATTCAATTAAAATAATGTATCCAGTTATTCTTGAGATACCTACTTTTGTAAGTTATGGGCTTGCCAGAGATGTATAGTAACTAAGTAGAACTACTTCACTACTGTACTTAAGTACCGTAAGGCGGTATCTGTACTTTCCTGGAGTATAATTTTTTTCTCCTACTTCCACTTTTACTTCACTACATTTTTTCGATGATTTCAATACTTCTACTCCGATATTTTTTTTGTGCTGCATAGTTACTCGTTACAATTATAAAAATTACCACTGCCAGAACAGTAGATGGCAGGTTTCATGAAGCTCAAAAAAATGTGTATAATGTCATGTGTACTTTTGACTTTTGACTTCTTTTGACTTCTTTCTTTAATAACTTTAACTTTAATAATTTTAACTTTAATACATTTTTGACTTCTTTCTTTAATAACTACATAACACAGTACTTGTACTTTTACTTTCAGTACTTGAGTAGCAATTTTTAAAAAAAAAAAAACTACTGGTACTTTTACTTTCAGTACTTGAGTAGCAAATTTTTTTAAAAAACTACTTGCAATACTTAAGTACAAAAAATGTTGAATACTTTAGTATTTCCACTCAAGTCACTTTTTGATCAAGCACTTCCACTTCTACTCAAGTCACTTTTTGATCGAGCACTTGTACTTTTACTCAAGTATGGGTTTCGAGTACTTTATACAACTCTGGGGCTTGCTGGCTCATCCATAATACCACTTATTTATTTGATATTGTTTCATCTAGCTACTGGCCAGTTGTTTTGAATTTTTTTCTTTAACAGGCCAAAAGAGAGCATGCAATAGTTGTTAGGGTTTACATTTTCTGTAAATTGAACTTGTCAGCCATTCAAATATGATAGTTTGGCCTAAAGTCAGGAATTATAGGTTGCTGGATACAGTTACCTTTTTTAACTGGAAAAGTCAGTTTTTTTTCACCCATTTGAATATGGTTGCACTTTGTTTGATCAACAATATTTGGAAGACATTATTTTTAGACACAATGATTTTGCACTGGTACAAATTAGTGAAGGACAGGTATGTATATAGTGCAGGAAAGTGCAGGCTAAACTTTAGGTACATTCAGTTTTGGCTGGTCTTACCTTCTTCAGAGCCTCACTGTTGGCCAGTTTGGGCATTTGTCATTCAGATGGGCAAGTAGTGAAGTGCAAGAGGTAGAACGGGGACACATCAAGGCAGTTGATCCAGAGAGTGGGTCAGAATTTGCATATTAGGTTGTTCTCTAGGATTTGGAGTTACTCAGCAGAAATACCAGGGTTCCATGAAAGTACCTGGAGGTGTCAGCAGTTGCATGTTAAAATCAATTTGCTGATATTTTGGTAACTTACAGTAAAACTTAGAAGTTTACTGGTCTGTTCATACCTAGAGTTGCTTTGTAAATGTAAATTACCCGCGTAATTTACCCTCGTGGCAAGCACAGAGGTAAGACGTTACTTGTAGTTACTTACCAGGTTTTCACCCATCTTAGGAGGGATTTTGGGCCACTCTTCTTTACAGATCTTCTCTGAGTTGATATTTACATAGTTGCTTTTCATTCACCTATTGCTACACTTAGTCTGCTGCCCCCCAGTGGTGTCTCCTTTGCATTTCAGTCACAGGTGCTGCAATTCCTCCTATGAAAACCCATACTTGTGTGCGCATGTCTATCCCTGGAAGCATTTATGCAAATAGCAACTCAAAGAAGTAAAAGGTTAGGGGCCTTATAACCTGTGGGTCTTCTGCTTCATGTGGGTCCAATAGTCCATAAATTGTTGCAATGTAGGAGAGCTGTGCAGGGTTTAGCTGTCCCTGAAGCCTATGGATGTGAATGGAAGCCCTGGAGAGTACTGGGAGACCACAAGATGGCCGTCGGCCATTTTATAAGGCTTTTAAACCTGTAAAATGCAATTTACATAGATGTTTTTCATTCACCTATTGCTACACTTAGTCTGCTGCCCCCGCTGGAGTCTCCTTTGTATTACAATCACAGGTGCTGCAGTCCCTCCCAAGGAAACTCATCCTGTTCTGCGAAGGTCTGTCACCGGATATCACTAAATTGTTTTGTAAATTGTCATGTGAATAATCTGGTTTTTATATTGCTACACTCAGATGCGTTTCCTGCTGTCCTTATCTGCTTCATTGAAACCCACTGTTTGGTCTTGGAGTGTCAACACCAGTCTAGAGTTCATGTAAGATCTCTGGCCAAGTGGTAGAAATTAATGTCAGGCAGTTATCCTACCATGAGTTTTGAGTCTACGTAGGATAGAGGGTTTGAATGCCCATACAGTATGTATGGATTCCAGCGGTTTGAAGACATTTGTACAAATATAGGTTGAGACTGTTTGAAGGAGGTACAGCGCTCGAGAAAGAACATTTTGTTTCAAGACATTACCCAAACAGTTCTAAAAAAGGGTAAAAACAAACGTTTTGTGTTTTTTTTTTTTTTTTTTGTCAATAGTTTTTATTGGAGTTTCAAAACAGTACAGAATAGGAAATGGGTATATAAAATCTGAAATGGTATATATGTCTTGCTCAAAACATGTAATAGCGTCAATATAGTCATACAAATCAACAGTAAGAGGTAAAAAGGAGGTAGTGGAAAGAATATAACATACATCCATTACTCAAGACACATGTTTCCAAGCTAAATAACAACATAGGCCGTTAAATAGTCATTAAGTAACTAAGTATACAAATATGTGATTAATGTGAAACATCAACATAATAACTGCTGGTTACCCATGGTTTCCATTTATCATCAAAGAGTAATCTAGTGGCTGATTTGTGTGAATACATTTTTTTTCAAGTGGAGTAATGAACATTCACTAAGTTGGGGATTTCAGAGGGGTTTGATGCTTAGTCATGTCTCCAGTGCCTTGCCAAAACCATTTTGGCCACTAGTAATATGTGGATTTCCACTGTTCTATAGCTCAAAGGGAAGGAGTCGATGCCCCGGTGTAGAGTTGCGAGGCCCAGATATGGTCTCGGTATTATTCTGATTATGTCTGAGAGTATTAGAAACATTTTTCTCCAAAAGCTGCATATGCATTTGCAGGCCCAAAAGATATGGATTAAGGTCCCTATTTGCCCACAGCCTCTTCAGCAGAGGAGGAAATTGTCAGGTGAGAATTTGGCAAGTTTGTAAGGGGTCAAGTACCAGCAAGTGAGGAGCTTAAGGGTAAGCTCCCAGTGTGTGATGCAGTGTGATGTTGAGAGATTACAGTGAATTTCGCTAAGCCATTGTGTTTTAGAATAATATTTTTGGAGGTCCATTTGCCATTTGTGCATTGGGGAGGTTTTGATAAATGTTTTTTTTTTTTTGTTTTTTTTTTTGGAGCACATTGTAAAAGAGGGAAATCCTTTTTTGTGAGATATGAGGGAAGGTCAGATATTTCCATATTTCTTCTGAAAACCCTGTGTTTGGTGGAGGGTGTGTCAAGTACCTGACTGTGGAGCCCGAGATGATCGGGGTGGCTTCTTGCACAATTCCCATACAAGCTCCCTTGGTAGTGTAGACAGGGACTGCTAGGGCAGTACAATGGCGCAGGTGCCTGGAAGCTGTAGGAGTGAGCTGTAGCTTGGAGACAAAGGAGTCCTTCCAGTGGTGGTGTGGAGTCTGGTCACAAGCCTTGTTTAGTGGGAGCCAGGCAGATAGGTGCAGAATCAGGATCAGTTTCAAGGTCAGGAACAGGCAGAAGTTGGTAACATGCTGGCAGTGAGGTACCAAATCAGGAGGAGGAGACATAGTCATAAATATAAGCCGGGGACGGTAACATAAGCCAGAAGCAGATATAGCAGGCAGGGGTGATCCAAGAGAGTTGTCAGATATGGACATGGTTAGCAGACATGGATTAGAATCAGGGACACAGGATCCAAAGCTGAAGACAATCCAGCACTGAAGCCAGGCAGACTCTCAGTTTAAATAGGCTGCTGGGCGACATAATGTGTGGATGCGTGCGCACACCTATGTGTAGGCGCACGTGCTCGCACATATGTGCCATTGCACATTTGCGTGCGCATTCTAGTCCTTGCTCTTCTTGGGCTTCTATGCTCTTGAGCACTTACTGCACAAGATCCCGGACAGGGTGTTTTATTAGGAAACTCTTGACCCTAGTGTATGTTAAACAAGAAGTTTTGGGTAACCCATTGTATGCCTGTTTCTTTCCATTGTCTGACTGAAGTATAAAGAGTTCTAAAATATCTATTGTGTATCGTATGTCTCCGGCTCGATATATATGTTTAAGTGGGTAGAAGAAATGAGTGGAGATTCAGAGGTTGCCAAGTATCTGCTAGTAGGACATGGTATAAGCTGCAGGATTTAGTACTGGTAGCTTCAATATCTACCCATCGAGTATCGGGAGCCGGCTGAAACCAGTGTCTAAGTTGGGTCAGCAGTGGTGCTCAGAAGTAAGCCTGAGAGACCAATGCCACCTGTTCTCCTATGTTTGATTAGATGGGTATAGGTGCATCAAGCCTGTTTGCCAATCACAAGGAAAAGTGTGCAATATAGATCTCAAGTTTGAGATATATGTTGATTGTAATGGAACTGTCAGCATGTGAAATATAAAAAGTATTTTTGGTAGGATCTTCATTTTAAAATACGCTAGTCTCCCTACCTATGACGGCTCGATTTGTGACAGTCGTTTGATTTCCTGTCATAAATTAGTCAGAAGGGGTTTGTAGTTAGCCTCTGCTAGCTTGACTGTGGTCACTGTCAGTGTGATACCCAGATAGGGAATGCAGTCATCTGTCCAAGTGTATGGTAGTTGGGTTGACAGATGTTGGCAATTCGATGCACAAACTCCCAAGTCTAAAATTTAGGATTTGCGCCTTGTGGTGTCAGAGGCTTGTCCTCCTTTAGTGAAACCTAATTGGTCTGGTTTCATCAGTGTAGGTAGAACATCTAGAAGGTATATACTTTTAAGTTTGTATTGAGCAATGAAATCGGGTGAAAATTGGCCAATGTTTTGGGATACTTACCTGGTTTTGGGATAGTTACTAAATGGG
The DNA here is from genome assembly GCF_965119305.1 of Pelophylax lessonae. NCBI lineage: Eukaryota > Metazoa > Chordata > Amphibia > Anura > Ranidae > Pelophylax > Pelophylax lessonae. The sequence continues at coordinate 144,027,956 of NC_138772.1, read as the reverse complement.
CTGCGAACATTTCTGGTGGGAAAGAAGTCTCAGCTGCTGCTGTTTTGAATTCGGAGTGCATATGGAGGGATACGCGTTTTTTTTTTTTTAACAGTTTGTAATATTCGTTAGTGAGACCATTGGGGCCAGGCGATTTACCATTGGGAAGATGGTTATTAATTTTCTCTATTGCTGTGAATGGAGCACTCAGTTGTTCTAATGGTGTGGTGGATAAAGTCGGGAGTTGAATTTTAGTCAGGGTTTATTGAATAACGTCTTAAGAAGGTTGTGGTGTAGTAGTATTATGATTTAGGTTGTATAAAAAGTTGTAATAGTTGGCAAAGCAGTCTGCTATGGCCTTGGAGTTTAAGAGTTTCTCTTTAGTGAAGGGTTGTAGGAGGTAAGGGATTCTGGTTTTGACCCTTTGTGACTTCAATCTGTTTGCCAGAAATTTGCCTGCCCTATTGTTGTAAGTGTAATAATTCAATTTGACTTAAATATTTCTCATATCATTCACACAACAACCTCCTAAGACTGTTTTGCAATTTCAACAAGGTTGCTACTTTGTCTTGGGGCGTTTTATTTTGGGTATCCAGAGCATGACGTTTACCAGTATAGTTTTTCTTAGCTCTAGCTTGGAGCCAAATGCCTCTCATGTACACCTTATGGGTGTTCCACAAAGTTTATGTTTGGGTGTCTGGAAAGTTGTTGTAAGTGGAAAATTCCCGAATGTGCTTGGCTATAGGTTCTTGGTATTCGGGTATACAGACAAGTATTTATAGTACATAGCAGGTTGATATATCTTCCTTCTATAATAGATTATTTCAAGGTGAAAGTTATCAAGTCTCTTATAGCAATCGTGACACCTTTTTTTTTTTTTTTTTTTTTTTTTAGGTGTGTAGAAAGCCATGGAGACGTGAGGGTAGTTTCTGTTGGAGTATCATGGTTTGGTGTCCCTGTGGAAATGTGTCTCTTGAACAGTGACAATGTCAACGTGATGAAATAGGGCCTCTTTCTATAAGAAGCGTTTTACTGGGTGGTTGAGGCATTAAGGAATAGGAGCTTGAGTCCCATAGTGAGCAGGGTGGTAGATGATGAAGGTGTAGCCTGAGGCAATGGAGATTCTCCTTTATGAGTCACTGGTAAGCATAGGAATTATTTGGATATCCATGGAATGATTCATGTGTGATTGAGATACGGTATGAGAAATTAATGTACTAAAAAAGTTTGTCAAGTTTTGAGCGAACCATTAGTTTAAACAACAGAGCAAGCACATGTCCATAGACTTAGTTCAGTTAAATGACATCCAAGGGTAGTTGGGCAAGAGGAAAAAATGTTGGAGGTAACAAGCAGTTTCTTACTGCCAAAACAAAAAAAAATAAAAAAATAAAGGTCCACAGCAAACCAACTTGAGCAGTATACACCGCAGTTCAAATTGGGGGTCAGAGTACGGTGACAGGTACTACGTCTGACTCCGGAAGTCTGGAGCTGAAGGAAGACTGGGGTGCACCAGAAGAAGATGAGCGCAGCTTTTTAGTAAACACTTGCCAATCTGAGAAGACATGGGCAGGTTTCAGGCATGTGGGGGGCCCTGAGCATGAAGAGGCATTGGGAATAATATCCCAGGCTCTGAGAAGTTTGAGGCTTTCATCCAGGGATGTGATGAGGTGATATGAGGTTTTGTGGGTGACGCCTAATTCAGCTTAATACGTCTATTTGTACACCACTATATGATTTCGTAGTGCCTTTGTAATGGTGTTACGGTTTCGTCTGAGCTGTAAAGTATATTGTGGGAAGTCGGGAAGCACTTGAAGGTTGGCAACTTGAGGCAGAAGTTGGTCCATGCGTTAGAAGGCTTCCAATAATTGTTCTTTCACCTGAAAGAAATGCACTCACAGGAGGACATCTTGTGGCACTTTGGATGGGAGATAGGACGGTTTTGGTATGCAATGCACTCTATCAATTGTAAGATTAGCCAAGGTGAGAGTAGGGATGACTGCATTGAAAATACTATGAACGTAATGAGGTAGCTGTTGCATCTGAACTGATTCAGGTATCCCTTCTATTTTTAAGTATTTACGGTGGGACTTGTCTTCCAGGTATGCTATTTTAGCTTAAAGTGAGGATAGTGAAGCATGGGAATCGATCAAAACATTGAAGAAGTTGTTGACATCGCACATCTTGTCTTCTATGTGTCCAATTCTCTCTCCTAGTTCCTGAATATCAGCATTATACTTGTGAAGGTATTACTTCATATTGGAATGTAAGGAAGCACGCAATGACAGCCGCATGTGCTGTCTGATACTGGTTGTCCGGTCATTGGAAATGCTTCAATGGGATAAGGCCTTGATGGGTGTGGTGCATGTGTGTGCTTTAACACACTCCCCTCCATCAGGGGGTCATCAACAAGGTTGTCCATGCTGGGCCTCAACTTTACTGGGCTACAGGTGGACGGGCTGGATTGGCCAGAATGGGAATGGTCTCTTAATTTGCCCATGATGTGTTCTTCTCAGGCTGCACTGCCGAATGTGGCACAAGAGGTCCAGGAGTGGCTGCCAGTGTTTCGTCTCTGCCACCATTTTGTTGTGGTGTCGGGCGCAAGATGTGGAAAAAATCAGAGAGCTTCTGCAGTGGTGGAACCAGTTAGTGGTGGCATTTCCGCATATCGCCAGATCGGGCAGGAGCCCGGTCTGCCTCCTGAGCAGGGCAGGAAGAAGCCTAAGGACTGCCGTAGATGTGGAGATATCCGAGAGCCAAACAGAGCTCCTGATTGAAGCGGCCATCTTGATGAGCGGTCGCCACGCCCCCAAAACAAACTTTTTTTGAACTACATTTGTCAGGGCATGGAATGCTCTGATAATAATTTTTTTACATATATTTGTACATGCATTCATTTAAAAATCTACTAGTGCATGGTCAGCTTTACTGCATGTGTCTAAGATTTTACTGTAGATGGAAAGAATGCAGAGAAGGAAATAAAGGGCAGGAGATAAGGCAAGCCTATAATTCTAAATATGAACAGAATTAGGAAAAAAAATAAGTATAATTAACTCCATTACATTGTATACTTCTACTGTTAAAGAAAAATTATGCTAGACTGCCACCTATCCAACTTATCATCTGTATCATTTATCCGTCTGCTGCAGTGTTCTTTCAGTATTCTTTTCAATGCACTGTATATTTTCCCTTGATAATTTATGTCCTTTCCAAAGCTTGTTTGTAACACATTTCCATTTTTTATTGGCAGCTGTTTCTAAATGTTTTACCCCAAGACAGAAGCCAATGGATAACTAAAACGGAGGAGTTAAGAACAGGGTATAAAAAGATTAAGGAAATAGTAAGTGATATTTCTGCTATTATTAAGTGCTGAGTTAAAACATTGTTTTTTTTTCTGGGATATATGGATGACGTCCTGTTTTGTCCTTTTTTAGCATATAACAAATCCTCGAAAAGCTGGCCAGCAGGACTTAATGATAAACAACCCACTGTCTCAGGATGAGGGGGTAAGTGATTTGTTGTCTTTTAAATTTAAAGTAGAATTCCAAATAACTTAGAAAAAGAGGGGCACAAAACATCTAAATACAAAGGACACAGTTTTCTACAAACCTGGCATCACAGATCATGCAGAATTCATGCTCAAAAGTATGTGTGAACCCAAACCTTGTAAAACATTTGTGAATCACCATTTTTCTAGGTAAATATATTTCTGAAGTTGCCATTGACATTAAATTTTCACCACATGTTGGTAACAACCCATGCTATCCATACATACAAGGAAACCTAAACAAATATGAAATTAAGTTAGGTCTAATAAAATGGAATGACACAGGGAAAAAGTGTTGAGCACGCTAACTAAAACTGAAATGTACAAAATTCTTTGTTGGTAATGATAGCTTCTCCTGTATGGAGAAACTAGTCGCATTCATTGCTCAAGTGTGAATTTGGCTCATTCTTCCACACAAACAGTCTTCCATTCTTGAAGGTTCAGTGGGCCTAGATTTTTTATTGGATTCAAGTCAGGTGACTGGCTGGGCCATTCTAGCAGCTTTATTTTCTTTCTTTGAAACCACTTGGCTTTGTTTCTGGGATCATTGTCTAGCCGAAATGTCCACCTTTTTTATCTTCATCGTCCTGGTAGATGGCAGCAGATGTTTGTCAAGAATGTCTTGGTACATTTTTCCATTCATCCTTCCTTCCACGATATGAAGTTTGCTGGTACCGTATGCTGAAAAATAGCCCCACACCATGATGTTCCCACCTCCAGACATTACTGTTGGTATGGTGTTTCTGGGGTGATGTGCAGTGTCATTTGACCTCCAAACATGTATAATATAGCATCCCAAGAGCTCAATTTTGGTCTTTTCTGACCTATATTCTCCTAGTATTTCACAGGCTTGTCTAAATGTTGGGCAGCAAACTTTAAATTAGCTTCAACATGCTTTTTCTTAAGCAATGGAGTCTTACGTGGTGAGTGTGCATACAGGCTATGGTGGTTGAGTGCATTACTTATTGTTTTCTTTGAAACAATTGACCCTGCTAATTCCAGGTCTTTCTGAAGCTTTCCACAAGTGGTCCTCGGCTCTTGGACAATTCTTCTGATATTTTTTTTTAACTCCTCAGAAATCTTGCGAGGAGCACCTTGTCGTGACCGGTTTACGGTTAAATAAGGTTTTTTACACTTCCGGATTATGGCCCCAACAGTGCTCACTGAAACATTCAGAAGTTTATAAATCCTGCTGTAACCAATGCTATGAGTATGTTTTGCAACAATAGGGTTGTAAGGGACTTGAGAGAGCTCTTTGTTTTTACCCATCATGAGATGTTTTATGTGTGACACCTTGGTAATGAGACACCTTTTTATAGGTCATCAGTTGAGACTGAACCAGCTGATATTAATTTGCATTGACAAGGGGCAGGATTGCTTTCTAATTACTGATTGATTTCAGCTGGTGTTCTAGCTTTCCACGCCTTTTTGCACCTCTTTCTTCACGTGTTCAATACTTGTTCCCTGTGTCATTCCATTTTATTACACATAACTTAATTTCTAAACGTATTTGTTTTGGTTTCTTTGTATGTATGGATTGCATGGGTTGTTACCAACATGTGGTGAACATTTAATGACAAAAGCACCGATAGAAATATATTTACCTAGAAAAATGGTGTCTTTTCAATACTTATTTTACCTGCTATTAATATCGACACTATATTACCAAAAGTATTGGGGTGCCGGCCTTTAAACGCACATGAACTTTAATGGCATCCCAGTCTTAGTTTGTAGGATTCAATATTGAGTTGGCCCACCCTTTGCAGCTATAACAGCTTCAGCTCTTCTAGGAAGGCTGTCCACAAGGTTTAGGAGTGTGTCTTTGGGAATGTTTGACCATTCTTTCAAAAGCGCATTTGTGAGGTCAGACACACATGCTGAACGAGTAGGCCTGGCTCGCAATCACCGCTCAAATTTACCGCAAAGGTGTTCTGTCGGGCTGAGGTCAGGACTCTGTGCAGGCCAGTCAATTTCCTCCCCCCCAAACTTGCTCATCCAATATGGACCTTTCTTTGTGCACTGGTGCACAGTCAAGTTGGAACATGAAGGAGCAATCCCCAAACTGTCCTGACCTCAACCCGATAGAACACCTTTGGGATTAATTAGAGTGGAGACTGCAAGCCAGGTCTTCTCGTCCACATCAGTGTCTGACCTCACAAATGTGCATCTTCTCCTAAACCTTGTGGACAGCCTTCCCAGAAGAGTTGAAGCTGTTATAGCTGCAAATGGTGGGCCATTTCAATATTGAACCCTACAGACTAAGACTGGGATGCCATTAAATACATGTGCGTGTATAGGCAGGTGTCCCAATACGTTTGGTAATATAGTGTGTATATATATATATATATATATATATATATATTTTTTTTTTAATAGGTGTTCACAAAAACTCTGTTCTTAGCTGCGTAAGGTTCTTGGAGAAGTGCAGGCAGAGAAACAGCAGTACACTGATCTTCCCAGTGAATAGCTGTCCATGGGGTACATGTCAGCACAAGTCAAGGAATTGAAGGACAGGCAGGCTGTTATCCCAGCACAGCCAGAAAACTGACCATGTTGGGAATTATGTGCTCTCATGCCTAAAGTGGTCAGTTTGAAGATACATTTAGCACATGTACATAGTACAACATACACATATCAGAAATATGAAATGCTGGGGTAATATATTTTTTAAAGATTTGATGAAAATTTCCACTGCAGTGTAAACACTCTAGGTAGTGGGCAGTGTAATGGCCTAGTGGTTAGCATGTTTTCCTTGCAGCGCTCAGTATCAATCCTGGCCAGGATACTATCTGCAAGAAGTTTGCATTCTCTTTTTATGCTGTGCATTGTTAATCTACAGTGTTGTATCTTATAAACATTAATAGCCAGTTATGTTTTAGAAACACATCCGACCCTTTTAGGGAATTGTGGCTAGAGCCTGCTTAACCCACATTTGCACAACTCTTACTGTAAAGAACCCTTTCATTAATTTAGAAAGGTTATTAGTTAAACACTTACTACAGCCAAGAATAAAGAAGAAGCATCAGAACTTTAGCATGTGTTCTGCTGTAATACATTTAAGGGTGTTTAGATGGGGGTCACTGATGCCAGGTTTCTCCTCCACTTTATCTAAAGCATCCAAATAGGTAGGAGGTGCAGTAAGCATCACTGTTGAAATACTGTAGCTGAATGTCAAAGTTGAAAAGACACCTTTCCAAAGCCAGTGTTTTCCCCTGGTAAGGCTCTCCCTGGGTACTGCTACCAATGAAATGTCATAACAATGTCCATTGGCAGTTAAATTTAATAGCCATTTTAAGACAAATAAAATCCAACTTTCTATGAGAGCTATAGAGCAAGTCCGATGATGACCAGAATATTTCATGAGTGCTATTTTTCCAATACCCTCACAGTTTTAGAAAAAGAAATGAGCAAGAAGCATCCCTAGCAATCAATCAGTGTTTTTTTTGCAATGTGAGCACATAAAATGAGAAATGTGGTTGATGTACGGTAGGTCACTGCATTTTGAACCTCCCATTTCGCAGTGCCTTAGTACATAAGCTCACAGTTCCAACGCAGTAAATTCAATCTTCCCAGATGACACTTGTATAATAAATTGCACTTTTAAGTCATTTACACTGTATGCAATTCATATTTCCAGAGCCTCTGGAATAAGTTTTTTCAAGATAAAGAACTACGAGCAATGGTGGAACAAGATGTTAGAAGAACGTAAGTATCAAATTACTGTTTTTTTTTTTTTGTAGCATTAGTTTTGATTACTTACTGCAATCCTTATTTGCAAAATGCATATTTTCAGATCTCTCAGTGAAAATGCCATTTGAACTGATATAGGTTTTTGCATAACAGAGTATGTATGCTAGTGGTCGAACTTCACCCTAGATTTACTTTATGAACCTCACACTCACACTTAGTCACGTATTCATGCACTGGGTCGATGAGCGGTGTTCCTTCCATTCTCTGTCAGCAGGGAAGCTAGTGCATGTGACAGTCGGCACCGATGGCCGCTGGCCACTCGCGATCTCCCACCGCTGACAGAGAAGGACGGACGGCTGATGTAAACACAGCCATCTGTACTTCTCCCTGAAGTGATCACAGATGTCATGTGATTCTGATATATAGGATCACATGTCTCTGTGATGACTTCACAAGTCACGCCCCCCACAGTTAGAACCACACCCCTAGGGTCACATTTAACCCCTTGATCACCAGTACTGTTAACCCCTTCCCTGCCAGTGTCATTTTTACAGTAACAGTGCATATTTTTAGCACTGATTACTGTAGTAATGTCACTGGTCCCCCCAAAAGTGTTAAAAAGGTCAGTCAGGGGTCCGATCTGCCCGCCGCAATGTCGCCGTCCCGCAAAAAAAACGCAGATCGCTGCCATTACTAGTAAAAAAAAAAAAAACACAATAAAAATGACATAAATCTTTCCCGTAGTTAGTAAATGCAATAACAAATCAAAATACGCTTATTGCAATTTTTTTTATTTTTTACCAAAAATATGTAGCAGAAAACAAATTGGCCTAAAATGTTAAAAAATTTAGATTTTTTACATTTTTTTTTTAGAGAATTTCATATAAAAGAGTGTGAAAAAAAAAAATATATATATATTTTTTTTTTTTTTTTCAAAATTGTCGCTCTTTTCTTGTTTATAGCTCAAAAAATAAAAATTGCACAGGTGATCAAATACCACCAAAAGAAAGCTCTGTTTGTAGGAAAAAAAGGACGTCAATTTCGTCTGGGTACAGCGTCGCACGACCGTGCAATTGTCCGTTAAAATCACGCAGTGCCGAATCGCAAAATAGGACCTGGTCATTGAGCAGCCAAATCCTCCGGTCTGAAAGTGGTTAAAATAAAGCAGATTGTAAAATTTTGGGATTAGTTATAGTATAGTTATAAAAGAAAAACAGGGCCTCTTCTCCCTTTTTTTTATACAGGCTTTGACAAACCAAAGGGGAACTCCGTTATTAATAGAGTGAAGATGTTTTTGCACCCCTGCCAGGTTTTTAATGTTGTTAATGTCTCTGTTTGGGAGATTCACCCTTCCTGTTTTCCTGGTTTCCTTCTTCTTCACTGGGACAAAAAATTATGGATAATTCAAAATGTTCTGATTGTCACAGGAACAAGATGTGATGGGAAATCTTCCAATGGACACACCTGTTCCATGAAGCAATTCCTAAAAGAGATTTCCTATCACTTCCTGTTATGTCTCCAGAGCAGGAAGTGTATGAAATCTCTACAATGGGAAACAGACAGCAGGAAGACCAAGGATCTGTCCATTCCCTATTCTATTCAAAATAAATTGAACGTTTTTAAGTATTTGTAAGGCCTCGCGCTCATGCTCATAGGGCATTTTGCAAACTCTCCTAGCAGTCTTTCCTCCTGGCAGCAGCGTGTTGGTAGAAAAAAAGCCTGATGCTTGGAAAAGTGTCTAAAGCCCCTACAAGCTTTTAGGCACATTTACAGGCATCAAGAACTTGGATGTTAATTCATTTAATTAGCCAGAATAATAATTTATTGGCCAGAATAATAATTTATTCTGGCCATTGAAATGCATTACCGCTCAAGTGTTAAACGCATTCAGCATTAAGACACTTTTAGACACGTTTATCAGTGTCCAGGGTTTTTTTCTTCCAAAACTCTTGCACTCATGGACACACTGGCAGTGGTGTTTTATTTTTGCATCTAAAAGCCCCTGCCACTAAATGCTGCTAAAAGCATGGACCCAGACTAACATGGTGGGGAGTTTAGAGGCAGGAAAAACGCCTGGCGTCCCAAAGAGCAGCTGCAAAAACATCCAGTGTGCAGGAGGCCTTCATTTATTATTATTTTTTTAAATAACAAACATCGTATAGAATGCAATAGAATTACACAGAGCGGCCCTGAACCCCCACTTTTCGGGTCCCCGGCTGGAGCTCCTGGCTCCTCCCCTCCGCCCAGTGCCCCCATAGAAAGCTACTTTCTATGGTAGCGCCCTTGCTGGCTGCATCTAATGACACAGACAGGGGGACTCGGCCTCATTTCCTGCTCCCTGGTAACCTGCGTTGACAACAACAGGATCCTGGTGCCTCAGCAAAACCAGTGAGACCAAGAAATGAGGGGAAAGAAGAGCTGCAGACAGGCACATCGAATGAGGGCTCAGGTAAGTAAAGGGGGGGGGGGGATACTGATGCCTAAACACTTTGTACCTTAATGCAAAGAATGCATTAAAGTGATTGTAAAGGCAGAAGGTTTTTTATCTATTCTATGCTGAGAAGCCGCTCGGCTGTCATTACAAGGAGCGGGAGGGGACGTGTAAACCCCCCCCCCCTTCCGCCGTCTTCGGCGGCTCAGCCGGGTCTCCCGTTCCACTGGGAGACCCAGGCAATCAGCCTGCACGGCCACCGAAGACCTCGATCAAAGCTGCATTCGGCTCTGATCGGGTCTCCATGCAAAAACCCGGAAGTGATGTCATGACATCACTTCCGAGTACTGCCGCCAGTTAAAAAAAATGACAGCATTCAAAACAGCCAAACTTAGCGTTTTGAATGCTTTAAGTGCAGAGGATGGGATTTGAGGTCTTTTAGACCCCCAGATCCCTCCGCAAGAGTACCTGTCAACTAAAAAAAATAAAAAAAAACATGTTTTTAAATGTACAAAAATATCGGCCAATATTGGCCGATACCGATACGTGATGACCAAAATATCGGTAACAGTATTGGCAATGAAAAAACTATATTGGTCGATCAGTAGCAAGTACACACTATATAGCTTTGTTAATATTTCATTTCTGAAGTTTACAACCACTTTAAATCCTCCTCTGTAAAAAACAGAACACCTTCTCCTTATGTCATGGAAATAAGTAGAGGGGAAGGTGTTGTAGTCCAAATCATAAGCAAGTAGTCTTGGGCAATCATCTTACATTATGGTAAGTAAGCATTTTACCCTAGGACAGGAAGTGAAAAATTAAAACTACTACAGCTACCACATCTACACATACAACATATTACATTTTTGTACTTGGGTTTATATATGCTTTGATTTACAGTTATATCATTTTTATGTACATCAGTCCTAATTTAAAACCCATCTTACAGGTTTCCAGAAATTCCGTTCTTTCAGCAGGAGAATGTGAGAAAGATCCTTACTGATGTACTTTTCTGCTATGCCAGAGAAAATGAACATTTGCTTTATAAGCAGGTAAGATAAATAATATTCGTATACAATACAATACAGCGCCTTATTGATTATTGCTGCACTGTATGCTACATTTAATAGGAAACATCTTGTTTCTTTAATGTGGTCAATAGAAATCAATAAGGAAAATAATCACTTGCATTTTCAATCCTCTTGCTTTTATTTTCTTAACCACTTCTATTCCACTGGACGTCATATGATGTCCTGGGCTTTGAGTGGGGATATCTAAATGATGCCTGCAGCCAGTGATTCTCTTCACCATAAGAACAATCATAGCGGCTGATCAATCGCTTGATTGTTCTTACAGGCAGTGGAAGGGGACGCCCTCCTTTCCACAGCCCTCCGGTGCTTCTACCGGCTCACCCGTGCGACCAGCGACCCGGAGAAGGAATCCGCCGGCAGCGGAAGTGCACCATAGAGAATGACTCGGGCGCAACGTTATGATGTCACGCCTGGCCTGGCAGTTGTAAATACTGCCGTGATCTCGGCTGGATAGCTGGGTCGTTTTTATTTTTTGATTTCAGGCTTTCCAGCTTGTAGGAGAGATCTGAGGTCTTACTGACCCCAGATCTCTCCACAAAGAGGAAAGAGGACCTGTCATGCACTATCTATTCCTATTACAAGGGATGTTTGCATTCCTTATAATAGGAATAAAAGTGATAGAAAAAAAACAAAAAATTAAATGGAAAGTATAAAAATAAAATAAACAATAAAAAAAAAATATGCTCACACGCAATGCATACGTACATTGCAAATAAAATTAAAAAATTTCCGCGCTAGTATGATAAGTGAAAAAATGATAGATATCAGCAGCCAACACAAAATCAACCAACAGTGACTCAAAATATCAATAAAACATAAAAGTGTAGCGCTAAAAATATTAATAATAACAGAAATGATAAATAGTGTCCAAATGAATGAAAACTAATAATCACAATAATGTGTATAAAAGAAAAAAGTGTCCAAATGAATGGATCCCAAAGAAACTGATGTGAAGTGAAATCATAAATCCGCATGCACAATATTCCAAGGGGGATTCTTCCCGTGACACCAAGGGTATGTGAAGGAAGGGAACACCTCTGTGATGGGATATGATAAGCAGCTTACCAGATTTCCATGGCTGCTCACCTTAATGAGTCAGCCTCTCCCAGCTATTAATCAAAACCACTGAAGATCAGATGTAACGTGGATACTTTTTCAATTCAAATGGACCGCCTCTCAAGATGCGTGAAAGGATCAATGTAGGATTGGCACTCCTCAGTATTTTTCATACATCATAAATGAATATGTAAAAAAAGAAAGCGAAGCCCATAGCGTAATCCCGTTTAAAAATAATAATCTTGTTTATTAAAAATGGTACTCACAATGTATCATGAATGGACAGGCATATCTGGTGGCTAAACAAGGGATGAAGGTGCGGCGTCCCGCGAACAGTCCCAGGTAGCAAATGGTGAAGGCCGGCGAAATTCCAGGGGGCGTGTGGACGTTGGGTCTGGAGTCGCCAACGTTTCGTCTCAATAGACTTTGTCTGGGCGTACATTGCGCCCACATACGTAAACGGCGTTCAGTCCACACATGTGAGGTATCGCCATGAATGTAAGAGCGCGAGCAACAATTCTAGCCCAAGACCTTCTCTGTAAGTCTAAATTGGTAACCTGTAAAAATTTTAAAGCGTTGCCTATGGAGGTTTTTAAGTACTGGAGTTTAGCGCCATTCCACGAGTGTGCGCAATTTTAAAGCGTGACATGTTAGGTATCTATATACTCAGCGTAACATCATCATTCACATTATACAAAAAAATTGTTTTTTTTTTTTTTTTTTTTTTAATTCATGAAACTGTTTTTTTCCCCCCAAAAAAATGCGTTTCAAAAATTGATGCGCAAATACAGTGTGACATAAAAAGTTGCAATGATCGCCATTTTATTCCCAAGGGCACAGGTGTTCATTCAAGGCCCACGGGCCGAATCTGGCCCACCAGGCCATTTCATGTGGCCTCGCACCCAGGGCTTTCTGGCACCCTGTGGTGAGTGGCTGGCTGTCTTGCACCCTGTGGTGGGTGGGTGGGTGGCTGGCACAGAGGCTGTGGGTGGCTGGCTGGTACAAGGCCTGTGGGTGGCTGGCTGGTACAGTGCCTGTGGATGGCTGGCTGGCTGGTACAGGGCCTGTGGGTGGCTGGCTGGTACAGGGCCTGTGGATGTGGGTGGCTCGCTGGCACCAGGCTGCTGTGGGTGGGTGTATGGCTGTGATACACTCCCCCGAGTCCAGTCCCGACTCCAGACGAGACTGTCCAAGGCGTGGGAGGCGGCCTAAGAAGGCAGAATTACGTCACAAAAATATTGGCCAGTTCCGGGGCCGATACCGATATATCAGGGAAAGTGCGTATCGACCTTGCCAAAAATCGGTCTATCCCTACCCTGCATGTACTCACGGTGGGGCACAGCAGTTCTGACCAATCATCTCCCTGCAAGTGAGAGAGACACGTAGCCACCAACACTGCCAGGAAGTACTAGAGCCAGGCAGACGAGATGAGAGAAAGATTTTTGGGGGGTGGAGGGGCACTCTACTTCGCTCACTCCTGAACTCGGCATGCTGCGTACTTCTAATCTGTGCACTCTGTACATAGCGCACCCATAAACACTGCATACTGTATGTCATACACTCCTCAACCCTGCGCACTCGTGAACTCTACACTCTGTACTAGGGATCGACCTATATCAGTTTGCCGATACTGATATTTTGGCCATTGCATATCGGTATCTGCCGATATGGGCCAATATTTTGAACATTTCAAGTTTTGCAGAATAAACACAATTTTCTACACAAATCTGTTACTGAACATGTTAATGTTTGTTAATTAGCATTTTTAACAATAAGGGCTCGTTCTTCACAATTTAACTGCATGAAAACTGATAGGAAAACCGCACTTGCAGGGGACATCAGTTTCACATCATCTGATTGTGAATGATGCAAAAACTGCTGCAGTAGTGCACTCACTCACTTCAATCATTTTAAATCACTACTGCAGTGCAGTCAGTGCAAAACTGCTAGAAAAAGAGCTAGACAAACAGCTAGACAGTGGATTGGAGTCAGTGGACTACCGCTGCAGTAGTGCACTCACTGCAATGATTTTAAATCACTACTGCAGTCAGTGCACATTAAACTGCTAGAAAAAAAAGCTAGACAACAACAAACAGCTAGACAGTGGATTGGATGAGTCAGTGGACTACTGCTGCAGTAGTGCACTCACTGCAATGATTTTAAATCACTAACTGCAGTCAGTGCAAAACTGCTAGGAAAAAAAAGCTAGACAGTGGGGAGTCAGTGGACTACTGCTGCAGTAATACACTCGCTGCAATCATTTTAAATCACTACTACAGTGACTGCACTGCAGTAGTGATTTAAAATTATTGCAGCAGTGAGTGGCGCACTACTGCAGCAGTAGTCCACTGACTCCAATCCACTGTCTAGCTTTTTTTCTAGCAATTTTGCACTGACTGTGGTAATAAGTGGCTGCCACCCTTTGGTTGGTGGCTGACTGCCACCCTTTGGTGGTTTGCTGGGTGGCTGGCACCCTTTGGTGGGTGGCTGACTGCCACCCTTTGGTGGTTTGCTGGGTGGCTGGCACCCTTTGGTGGGTGGCTGTCTGGCTGGCACCCTTTGGTGGGTGGCTGTCACCCTTTGGTGGGTGGCTGTCTGGCTAGCACCCTGTGATGGGTGGGTGGCTTGCTGGCGGGCTGGCACCCTTTGGTGGGTGGGTGGCTGGCACCCTTTGGTGGGTGGGTGGCTGGCTGGCACCCTGTGGTGGGTGGGTGGCTGGCTGGCTGGCACCCTGTGGTGGCTGGCTGGCACCCTGTGGTGGGTGGCTTGCTGGCACCCTTTGGTGGGTGGCTGGCACCCTGTGGTGGGTGGGTGGCTGGCTCCCTATGGTGGCTGGCTGGCTGGCACCCTGTGGTGGGTGTATGGCTGGCTGGCACCCTGTGGTGGGTGGCTGGCTTGCTGTCACCCTTTGGTGGCTGGCTTGAACCCTGTGGTGGGTGGCTGGCTGGCACCCTGTGGTGGCTGGCTGGTACCCTGTGTGGTAAATGGCTGGCTGGTACTGGCCCAGGGCCTGTGGCTGGCTAGCTGGTACAGGCAGCGCCTGTGGCTGGCTGGTACAGGCCTGTGGGTGTGTGTGTGGGTGGGTGGCTGGCTGGCTGGCACCGGACAGCTATGGGTGGTTGTATGTATGGCGGCTGTGTTAAACACACTCTGTGCACTGTACACTGCACTGTACTCACTGTCCCGAGACTCCCCGACTCCAGGCAAGGCTGAGGGAGGCAGCCTAAGAAGACAAAAGCTGTCCCAGTGCGCGGAGGCGCGTGTCGTAACATACGCAATGGCGTCATGACAATATCCGCAATATCGGTAACCTCCGTGGCCGATTCCGATATATCGGGGAAAGTGCATATCGGCTCTCGATATATTGGCCTTGCCGATAATCGGTCGATCCCTACTCTGTACACTACGTACTCCTGAGTATTTAAGTAGATGCATAGTCTTACAGATACAACCGGCCCCTTGAGGACAACCCTAATGCTGATGTGGCCCACAATGAAATTTCGTTTGACATCCCTGAACTAGGGTCTCTGCTAAAAAATATATATACATATAATATTTGGGGGTTTTGAGTAATTTTCTAGCAAAAAAATTATGCTTTTTACATGTAGGAGCAGAGTATCAAAATTGGCCCGGCATGGAAGTGGTTAAAGAGAATAGTAATTACAAGTAAACTTCAAAGCTGAATAACGGCCATGCTCTTTTCTTCAGTTTTGAATAGAGTGAAGGAGGGCTAGATCATTTGTTAGGTTAGGTATATTTCCCCTAGGAAGGTACAGAAATAAAAAAGCCTTGCACAGCTTCTAACCATTCTACCAAAAGAGTGCGCTTTTTATGCTTTATCTGACCCAGCTGAAGAGATTTCCCATCACTTCCTGTTTTTGTGACACATGGCCATCAAAGCAGGATGTGAGAGAAACCTTGGGATAAAAACAGCCCAAACCTGATTCAGGTTCTAATCCTTCTCCACTGCATCCAAAAGGAATAAAACATTTGATCCACAGATGTTCTTTATGGTAAAAGGGTCAGTATTCTCATAATTAATATTTTACATATTCATGGTTCTCGGCTTTATGTCTTCTGGAGAATTCATTGTTCTAGTAATCTGCTGGGACCATTGCAAATCCGAATGCATCCTCAGTAATGTCAAGTAGATTACTGGGAAGTTAGGCTGTGAGTGACAGCTTTACTATGCATATGTAGAAGTGAAGACATAAATTACTTTAAGGGTATCTCATCTCTGGATGAAATTCACCAGTGTTCCACTAACAATAACATTGGCCTTCAGGTACAAAAGAGTCCTGCATTTTAATTCATGTTGTAAAGCGCTGCGCAAACTGTTGGCGCTATATAAATCCTGTATAATAATAATAATAATAATTCACATTTCACGTTCATGTAAAAAATGTGCAGTGAGAAAGTTTAGCTGAGCCGATGTTCTTCTGAGGAGTGTCTATTTGGCTCCTGAGGTAAGCTGACAGTTTCATGTAAGGATTTATAAGAATTTGTTTGCAGGACATGAAAAGAGTGAAACTGATAAGAAGAATTAGAAGAGGGATGAGTGTGTGTGGGGGAGCTGACCGAGTCTGCAGCTTTCCTCACAGATAAGACATTTCTCCCAAACTGGCACACGTCCCTGTATCCACATCCCTGTATCCACATCCCTGTATCCACATCCCTGTATACCAGGGCTCGACAAACCCCGGGCGCCAGGTAGCATTGGCGACTAGAATTAGCGACCTGGCGTCTGGGGTGCACTGAAAGAGGTGTCCTGTCCCTTTTGCGCCCCCCCCCCAACCACTCAACGAGTGCACGGACTTCCACGCCGTCCGAAAATTGAGGCCTCAGCTTTTCGGCCTTCTTCAGTGAGAGAACGGGGAACTGGTGCCCTCTTGTGGTGGCCGGGAGTTTGACAAGCAGTAACTAATGGCTGTTTCCCCTGCCTGTCCATCAAGAGGAGATGAGAGGGAAGTTTTTGCAGGCTTCATCTCCCTGTCCACTTACCTTTGCTTAAAAAGGTAAGTGGACAGGGAGTGTGGTTATTATTAATAATTTATTTTTTAAATTAAAAAGAATTATTATTATTTTTCTATATTTTTTTTCAATTATTATAAAAAAAAAATTATATATTAATTTTCTTTTTCCTCATCGCCATGCCACAGCCGAAGGCCCCTTTCACACGGGCAGACAGGTCCGCCTGTCAGTTTCTCAGGCAGACCTGATCGGACCCTTCAGTCTCCTCTATGGAGCGGTAATCTGCCGCCATCTGATCCTGTCTGCCAAAAGCAGACGGATGGTGGTTCTATTTTCTATCCATCCCCTGGATCGGATCAGATGGCATCGGATGGAAACAGACAGACAGTCTGTTTTTCATCCGATTGCACTATAGAGGAGAGTGGGGTTCTAGTCGTCTTTATGTGTAAATTTAGTATGTTATTTTTTGGCAATAAAGCTTGGTTGTTTAAAAAGAAAAAAAAAAAACTGGCTCCTTACTTTTTCAGATGGCTCCTAGATTTCAGGAAAATTTGTCAAGCCCTGCTGTATACACATCCCTGTATACACTTCACTGTATACACATCCCCTAAGGCTTAAGCCCTCTGTATATCCAGATGATGAGAAGTTACTTGATGACCTTTCTATTTAACCCTGTGTTATCTAAACTCTGAACAATCAAAGTGTAAACTGACCACATAAAATCCCTATGTACAAAATAAAAATTCTTAACCACTTGACTCCGGAAGATTTACCTCCCTGCATGACCAGGCCATTTTTTGTGATACAGCACTGCATTACTTCACCTTCACTGGTCGTGCAACGCTGTACCAAAATAACATTTGTCATTTTTATTCCCCCACAAATAGAGCTTTCATTTGGTGGTATTTGATCACCTCTGCAGGTTTTTTTTTTTGTGTTATAAACAAAAAAAGACTGACAATTCTGAAAAAAAAAAAACAATATTGTTTTACTTTTTCCTTTGAACACATCCAAAAAAGTTAAAAATTTTGAATTTCTTCATAAATGTAGGCCAATATGTATTCTGCTACATGTTTTTGGTAAAAAAAAAAAGAAATGAAAACCCAATAACTGTATATTGATTTGTTTGTGTCTACAATCTATTGGATATATATATATTTACTATTATTTTTATACTAATAATAGCGGCGATCAGCAACTTATGCCAGGACTGCGATATTCCGGCAGACAATAGGACACTAACTGACACTTTGCAGGAATCAGTGACACTAATACAGTGCTAAAACTATGCACTGCCAGTGTACTAATGACACCGGCTGGGAAGGGGTTAAACATCTAGGGCAATCAAAGGGTTGACTGTGTGCCTAACCAGTGTTTATGTGTGTACTGTGGGAGTGATTTTACTAAGGGAAGTGATGGATTTTATTCCCTCCATCCCTTCCCCCTGTCATAATGGAGATCTGCCTTGTTTACAAAGACAAAGATCCATCCTGTGTCTCTGTTTGATGATCAGCTAAGTAGCCACAGCAGAAGCGGCATGCCCCCCTAGGCGGAAGTGCATAATCCCGTGTGTGTGTGTGTATATATATATATATATACACATATATACATGATTCTGCCCAGAATGGTTGCCCTGTAACAGTATATCTGCTAAGCAACAGTTGGGAAGTGGTTAATTAACACATCGCACATAGCTGGGCAGTGTTCACATCTATTTGAATGGTAACACTGTTGTATGAATACTGATTATTTAAAGAATACTCACAGTAAGGTTGGTTCACACATACAGGTAAGGAAAACAGGTACAGAAAGGAAAGAAGTAGGAAGATAGATGCGAAAGATAGATGGATAAAGAGAAAGATGGAAATAGAGCGATATAAAGAGACAGATGGAAAGAGAGAGAGGGATGGAGGAGAAAAGTGAGAGAGAGAAGAAAGAAAGAATAGAGAGGGGCGAGAGATAGAGGAGAACTAGGGAAATTTACTACTCAAAGTATACGTAACCCACCATAGTACCCACTAGCAGTACCAGCCCTGGAGAACAGCCAGTTAGCAGCCACCAGCCATACCCACCTGGGGGACAGCAGCAGCCAGCGATACCTGCAGGAACCCAATTCAATCCACGTAACAAAACAGAAGGGGATCTGTCCCCTTCTGTCTGGGCAGATCAGATTGGAGAACCCATAGATTAGAATGGGCTGTGTCCGTGTCTGCTCTGCATATACTGACATGGACCTATCATCTGATCTGCCCGCTCGGTTCATTGTGGCCCGCGACCGGTTACCAAGTCGCTAAAGTGGCTCTTGCTCCTCAAAAGTTGTATATATACACGAACACACACTTTTTTTTTTATTTTTGAGGTGGGGGGTGGTAATCTTGGGTGAGTTCCCTCACTTTTTTTCCCAGGACTTGACCCCTGGGCAAATCTCTGGCAGGCCCTGCTAGTGATGAAGCTTGCCTGACCCACACACATTCATTGGTTAAAGAGGCATTTCCATCTTAGTGATGAGCCTATAGGAATGATGCGGGCTGAGAGGGAGCAGGCAAGCTCCAGCACCACTTGTAAATGTTGGGCTTTGTGCAATCATCATTGTATCACATTCTAGCAAAGCAAGGGCAACTATGACTAAGACCGCTTTGTGCAGATACTTCTAGATGTCTACACGGTATACCTGCTAGAATATCTTGTACCAACAGACTCTTGTCAAGAAAGAGCAGTATGGACATACTTACAGGGCAATAGTGTCTAGAACAGCTGTTCACAAATTATTTCAGGTTTCGAGGATCCCTTGCTAAAACCAATTTATTGGGAGTCAGATGGAAAAATGCCTTATATATTGGTGATTTGTGGGAAGAATGCCCCCTTACAGCGATGATCAGAATGTCACTGTTACAGATCATTGCTGTCATGCTGCTGCTGGCTCTGCACATTGGCCCTGGTACTATGAAAACATTACCAAATAGGAGTTCAATCTGTCAAAGAACCCTATTAACCTTTGACGAAACCCTTGTTAAGAATATAGAATGTAAATGTATTTTATTGGGATTTTATGTGATAGACAAACACAAAAGTGGCACATAACTGTGAAGTGGAAGGAAAATATCTGAAAAGTGTGGCATGCCCCCTTTATTCAGCCCCCTTTACTCTGGTACCCCTAACTAAAATCTAGTGGAACCAATTGCCTTCAGAAGTCAGCGGATTAGTAAATAGAGTCTACCTGTGTGTCATTTAATCTCAGTATAAAAGGCTAAGGAACACACCAGACAAGTCAGGGGTAAAGTTGTGGAGAAGTTTAAAGCAGGGTTAGGTTATAAAACAAATATTCCAAGCTTTGAACATCTTACAGAATACTGTTCCAATCCATCATCCAAAAATGGAAAAAGTATGGCACAACTGCAAACCTACCAAGACATGGCCATCCTCCTTAACTGACAGGCGGGGCAAGGAGAACATTAATCAGAGAAGAAGCCAAGAGGCCCATGGTAATTCTGGAGGAGCTGCATAGATCCACAGCTCAGGTGGGAGAATCTTTCCACAGGACAACTATTAGTCATGCACTCCACAAATCTGGCCCTTATAGAAGAGTGACAAGAAGAAAGCCATTGTTGAAAGAAAGCCATAAGAAGTCCAGTTTGCAGTTTGCGAGAAGCCATGTGGAAGAAAGTTCTCTGGTCAAATGAGACCAAATTTGAACTCTTTGGCATAAAAGCAAAACGCGATTGTGTGGCAGAAAACTAACACTACACATCACCCTGAACACACCGTGAAACATGGTGGTGACAGCATTATGTTGTGGGGATGCTTTTCTTCAGCAGGGGCAGCGAAGCTGATCAAAGTTGATGGGAAGATGGATGGAGCCAAATACAGGGCAATCTTAGAAGAAAACCAGTTGGAGTCTGAAAAAGACTTGAGACGGGCGAAGGTTCATCTTCCAGAAGAACAAAAACCCTAAACATACAGCCAGAGCTACAATAGAATGGTTTTAACCTCAACATATTTGTGTGTTAGAATGGCCCAGTCAAAGTCCAGACCTAAATCCAATTGAGAATCTGTAGCAAGATTTGAAAATTGCTTCATCCAATCTGACAGAGCTTGAGCTATTTTTCAAAGAAGAATGGGCAAATATTTCACTCTCTAGATGTGCAAAGCTGATAGAGACATACTCAAAAAGACTTGCAGCTGTAATTGCAGCGGGGGTTGGTTCTACAAAGTATTGTATTTAAAAGCATTTTATCATTTTCCTTCCACTTCACAATTTTGTGCCACTTTTTGTTGGTCTATCACATAGAATCCCAATAAAATACATTTTTGGTTGCAACATGACAAAATGTGAAGTATTTCAAGGGGTGTTATTACTTTTTCAAGACACTGTAGCTGGTCTGGAATCATTGTTCCGGAATCCTTTTTGGAAATGAAATTTATATATATATATAATATATATATATATACTGAATATATAAAACACCATTGTGTTGTAATTTGCACCTCAGCTGACAATGCATACGTGTGAAAACGCATGTGTTTAACCCATTAAATCATAAACAACTTTATGGATCACAAATAAGTAAATCCCCAGAAACGATTCAGTACATTAAAAAGCAACTTGAGGAAAGTCTAACATAGGAAGTATATATTCCTAACCCATGTTAGAGAAGAGTGAGCAGAACTTTGCTATATTTAACAGCCATCAAAGTTTTGGAGGATCCTAGGGAGCCTGCTAGAAGAGCCTCATTTTCAAGTTAATGCCGTTTTTGTATTAGTTTTCGACAGAGAACATTGGGAGAAGACACTAAAGAACTTTCCAAAATCAAATTACGTTAACTAAGCAATAAACAAGTTAGAAAATGCATATTTCCTAGCTATGTTAACTGCAATGAAAAAGCAAGTCGTTAAGCCAAATAAAAATTAATGGTGAGCAATTTTTTTTTATTTTCTATTTTTTTTTCTTTATAAATTCACTTGGTCGTAATTATTCAACGGTGTCCATTCCCACAGCGTTAAGTGAATGCACCCCAGGCACGTCAAGCATTGAAGTGGGGAACCGATTATAATTTTAAACAAAGTCTGTCATTTACTGAACTAGAAAGTAATATTATTACTGGGTAAGAATTAAAACAGCTTAATTACCCCCTGCTTGGGTTTGATATCTCAGAGATTCCTTACAGAGAAATAACACCTTTCTGCATAAGGAATGAATATTTAAACTCAATAACATTTAAAAGAAGAGAAAAACTTAAGTCTCCTCACAAGCTGTTTAAGCCATTATTTTGTAGTAGGTGACACCCCGTTTAACATAGACCATATTGTTAATAGTTATAGGGTTTTATTGAATTAATGAGACTCTTATCATGCAGTAGAGTGTCTTGCTGAGTTAATTGAAACTGCATAGATTACATAAATGGTATTAATGAACTTTGACTGCCTGATGCTCCAGCTTTAATAAAGACTGCTTGGTGGGCTAAATGAACACAGGCATATAAAGAACAGGTTCAATTTTGCGAGCCTACAGGCTGTTGACAAAGAGAAAACTTTACCTCTGCTTTCTTTCTTTTCTTCTTTTGTTTTTCTGTTTGCTGCAGCCTTAACCCCTATAGTGATGTAGAAACTGACACCTCATGTCTATGTTTATGTTTTTTTTTTTTCTTTTTAATATGAATGCTAATATACCTTTGTCACTTAATTAATGCTGTTCCTACTGATAAGTAAGAGGGATTAACCATAATTGAAGTGCCTGATGGTAGTTATTGATTGACTATTTTCCTGTATGGTGTTTATGTTTCTATGTATTCACATAACTCTTAAAAAGACTATAGGCTTAATGATGCTGTGATAGGCTGAGTAGAGTTTTATTGTGTTTTTTTTGTTTTTGTTTTTTTGACGGTGGATGCCAGTATAATATTTTCAGTAAATAGGTGCAGAATGCGTAGGGTGGTGCTAGAAACAGGGACTTGTCTTGTCTATAGCTTAACCACTTTGGACCGGAAGGATTTACCTCCTTAATGACCAGGCCATTTTTTGCGATATGGTGTGGAAGAGATGGAGCCGCTCAGGTGTGTAAGTCCAACCTGGTGCTGGTAAGACCCGTCATCCGGATGAAGTGCAAAGAAGTAGTAGAACCGCACTCAGGTAGATGAAAGTAAAATAATGCTTTTTTATTCTTCAAATCATAGATGAACAGACAGTGCAGGGGAACAGGCAATCCAAAGGTTAACGCGTTTCACGGCACATACAGCCGCTTACTCATAACCGTTATGAGTAACGTTAACGGTTATGAGTAAGCGGCTGTATGTGCCGTGAAACGCGTTAACCTTTGGATTGCCTGTTCCCCTGCACTGTCTGTTCATCTATGATTTGAAGAATAAAAAAGCATTATTTTACTTTCATCTACCTGAGTGCGGTTCTACTACTTCTTAGCATTTTTTGCGATATGGCACTGCGTTACTTTAACTGACAATTGCACGGTCATGCGAGGCTGTGCTCTAATAAAACTGATGTCCTTTTTTCACACAAATCGAGTTTTCTTTTGGTGGTACTTGATTACCTGTGCGATTTTTATTTTTTGCGCAATAAACAAAAAAGAGTGACAGTTCTGGAAAAAAAAAAAAACAATATTTTGTTACTTTCTGCTATATATGGTGTTCCTACCTTGACTTTGGCAAGTGCCTCATCAGCACTGACACCTTGGGTATACGCAATAGTAGATATTAATTAGGGATTCTTGTTAAAGACTTAGGGCTCTTTCACACAGGCGGACCATACAGATCCGCCTGTCCGTTTTTTTGGCGGATCTGAACGGTCCCCCCATGCATCCCTATGGGGCATCGGATGTCAGCGGAGACATGTCTGCTGACATCCGATCCGTCAAATCTGGACGGATGGAAACCCGTCCGTTCCCATCCGATTTCCCCATAGAGATGCATGGGGAACTGACAGCTGTGTCTTCGCACACAGCGCGGAGACACAGCTGTCATCCTCCTGCTCAGCGGGGGAATCGGTGGATCGATCCCCCGCTGAGAAAAACGGACTCCGTCCGACGGACGGAGTGTGTGAAAGGGGCCTTAGGCCCCTTTCACACAACGTCAGTTGTCATCCGTTTTTCGTCAGTTGTTATCCGTTTTTCGTCAGTTGTTATCCGTCTTTCATCCGTTTTCACATAGAGATGCATTGATGTCCGTTTTTCATCCGTCAACGGATGGATGAAAAACGGACAGCGTGTGTGAAAGGGGCCTTAGGGTATGCATAATCTGACACAGCTGTGCAAAGTAACCAATCAACTTCAGCTTGTTCAATTAAGCTTTGACAATAAAACCTGGAAGCTGATTGGTTACTATGCACAGCTGCACCAGATTCTGTGTACACCAGTTTTAGTAAATCTCCCTCAATCTTTTAACCTGCTTTAGGACACATACAAACTTGACATATGCCCAAAACGCAGTAATGTGGGCTGGGCATACATCCCTGAATGCATACGCCCTTAAATGTGAACCCCACATAGTCATAGACTATGGCAGGCTGCAGGCAGAGACACTGGATGCCGCACCTTTGATTCCCAGGTCCATGAAACCGCCAGCATTTGAGGTACGAGGCTAAATGCCCATTGTGATTAGGGTAGTGATATATACTTAGCCCACATTGGGGATGTTTTCAGATCACATGACTATAGCCACCTTTAAATATCCGTGGTAACACTTTATTAGTTGATTATATCTGTGTGTTTTGAACTAGCAAAGATATGTAGAGAAAAATCATAGAACTGCTATTATGCACTTGCTGGTAAGAAGTGATAATTTATAAATAGTTTAATAAAAAACACTGGCTTAATTTTATATAATTACTTTTCATCTAAAGATTTTTGCAGAGCAAATTATATATTGATTTCAAAACAGCTGAATTTGCATATATACAAAGTTTAGAACTATAAATATACAGTGCTGAGTACCATTTAGGTTATTAAGTTTAAAATGATATTCATACAAAAGCTGTCCTATTATATATTAATTTTACCATTTTGTCTATTGTAAAATATGTTAATGTGGATGTATAGTAGCTGACTTAACAAATGGAGCCCCAGATGACCTGAGAAATTGTCTGTGGTGAGGTATATCTAGTGGGCAGACTCTGATAAAGGGCTCCAGAGGAAGACAAACCCAAGAACAGGAATATCTAATGTTTTGTGTAGTAGCTGTGGGATCTGGCTAGAGAAAAAGAGAGTGGGTTTCCCAATCAATGCTCTAAACCAGATGTTTTTCCTGCTGGGAATTCATATGTGTTTTCCAAAGCAGGAAAAGCAGGAAGCCACCGTTGGGTACAGGGTGAGTGAACACATGGTTTACCGACTAACGTTTGTTTTGTGTGGTTGTAGCCCTGCATTGAAAAGTCTTTTGATATACTTTTTTGGTCAGTAAACGTGGGCTAGAAAGCCATGGAATGGACACTGGTGAGTGGACTGACCGATAAATGCTGGGGTGTTTGATGCTAAACACTCACACCTGTTATAGCTATAGTTGGTTCATTCATCCATTCTTGTTTTGTAATGTTGAAGATGTTTCTCTGTTTATCCAAGCAGCTTTTTTAGCACTAACATGTCTGGGACCCTGCAGGGTCTATGAATGAAACATAGACAAACATCCACCCAATCAGCATGAACATTTGCGGTATATTCTCTAATAGATGTAGTTCCTATACACAATAGTTCCTATACTGTAAGCACCATCTAGTGAAACTAATGTGTTTAATTCCTGATTAAGGGTATTTCAGTAAAAAAAGACACATTATGGTTAACTAGAAAACTGGCACTGAAAATATAGGAGCTAAACATATTATAGAAAATGTGGCACATTTTTGTTATGACTATGTGGATGTCTGTTACATTCATACAGCAAAGGCTTTATACATAAACTCCTAAGTGTTTATTGTTTAAATCACATAGGCTGAAGGTGTTACTTGTTAAAATTGCTTTGATGGATTTGTGAAATTGGCATTATGTGTGGGTGATATTCAGTGTCGAAGATCCCCATCTCTGTTTAGGGATTGTGGCTCCAATTGTGACGCAGGTAGCCACTTTTACCACTCTTATGAACCAGTTGTCACTGTTTGGAGGTATGCAGGCTGCTCATTAGTTCTCTTTGCCTGTATTTAACTGCTTACTTTATGTCTGTCTTTTTTTTTAGGGAATGCATGAATTGTTGGCACCATTATTGTTTATACTCCACTGTGATCATCAGGCATTCATGCACGCAAGTGAAGCTGCACAGCCCAGGTATGAATATATTCAATTGTCTTCCATTCTTGAAGAGGATTTGTGTTATTTATTATTAATTTGGCATAAGGGTGAGAGGATTAGAGCCTCTCCCAGATTTTTATTGCTGTGTGTGTATTGGGAGATCTTCCATCACTTTCTGTCAGGAAGACATGGCGGAAGGTTTCCTTACTGTGGACACAGACAAAAACAAGGACACATTTTAGGGAAGAGGGTAGAACGTCTGACAGTATTTTGCAACTTTCTTTTCCCGGTGACAACTGTACCCCTCCTTTCTTGTACAAGTGTCACATGACAGGAAGTGAGGTAAAGGCTCCCAAATATGGCTACAGAAATAAAAACAAATTTTAAAGAAATGTTTATTCCTATCCACTCTACCCAAATCAAAATAAAAAATGTCTGGATTTAGTCATTAGCATAAATGTAGATACAAATGAAAGATTTTAACAATGTGGTCTAATAATTGCATGTCTTAAAGAGAATCTCAGGTTTACAAGGTTCATATTAGATTCTTAAAGCAGTGGTAAAGTCTATAAAAAAATAAAAATTCACCCTACAAGGCAATATCATAATGTACTAGTATGTGGCACATTATGAAAAATGTACCTTAAAACAAAGCCCTCCAGTGGCATGCTGTAACCGCTGCAGAGGCTTCCATCTTCACCCAGTCTTCCTCCTGGGTTCGTGGACTCTAGCCGTGATGATGTCACAGCTCTGAAGGAAAGGCATGGTTATGCCTCTCCTTCAGAGCACATGCGCCGGTGACGTCACCGACTGCTCCTCGCTGGAATATCTCCAAAAGGGTGCACGTTTAGGAGATATTCATTTTACCTACAGGTAAGATTTATTATAAGCATACTGTAGGTAAAAAAAAAAAGAGAGTTTACTATGACTTTAAAGCTGTTGATGCTAAGATAGCCCAAAGCAGCCCAATGCTTATTAGTTTACTTACTTTAACAGACAATTGTGCGGTCGTGCGACGCTGTACCTAAACAAATTTGACGTCCTTTTTTTCCCACAAACAGAGCTTTCTTTTGGTGGTATTTGATCACCTGTGCGATTTTTTGATCATGCGCTATAAACAAAAATAGAGCATCAATTTTGCAAAAATAACAATATTTTTCACATTTTTTTATATGAAATTCCCCAAAAAAATGTAAAAATCAAAATTTTTTAACATTTTCGGCCAATTTGTTTTATGCTACATATGTTTGGTAAAAAAATTGCAAAAAGCGCAAAAGTTATCGCGTTTACTAACAAAGGGAAAGATTTTTGTCATTTTTGGTGTTTTTTTTTTAACGAGTAATGGCGGCGATCTGCGATTTTTCTTGCGGGACTGCGACATTGCGGCGGACAGATCGGACCCTTGACTGACATTTTTGACACTTTTGGGGTTACCAGTGACATTACTGCAGTAATCAGTGCTATACATATGCACTGTTACTGTAAAAATGACACTGGCAGGGAAGGGGTTAACTGTATTGGAGAGGGAGGGGTTAAGTGTGTCCTAGGGGCGTGTTTCTAACTGTGATTGGATGTGGCTACTAGTGTAAAAACAGAGATCAACGGTCCTACATAGTAGAACCGTCTGATCTCCATTTTTACACAGGGGAGAATGACAGGCGGCTTGTTTACATTAGACGCCTGCCTTTCTCCCTTCCCGGCGAACGATCGCGAGTGACCGGCGGACATCGGGTCCGCCAGTCACACGCACTGACTTGTTAGGGAACGAGCCGGGGCAGGCGCGCGCCCGCTATTGGCTCACAAGCCGGTGACAGGCTAGTGACTTACCGGTACGTCACTTTGCCTGGCCGGGGCTGACCGCCGCAGTATATGTACTTGCGGCGGTAGGCAAGTGGTTAATAGAGGCAGTGCTTTGCTTCCTCTGTCAGAGCCTCTATCGAGGAGAACAGTGAGCAACACAAGTAATAGAACAAAATCTCACTCCAAATCTCCTGAGACTAGTAGTCAGAGGGAGAGCAGTACTTTAGATCTCACACTTCAGATATACAGCTATGAGGTTGTAGGCAAATGAATGCCTAGGCGCACATATACCAGAAGGTTTACTGCTATTTTTCAGGATGAATACCAGACTAAATATAGATTTCTCAGGGTACTGTTTAGGTATATTTACCGTTTCTAGATATTCCATATAACATAGCAAATCTTCATTTTTTTAAATTTTTAGTTAAGGGGCACTTCAATTACAATTAATATATAGTAGAAGTGTATAAAACTTTCAACATAATACGTAGCAGGTAACTATATAAATGTAACTAGGTTTAGTCCAACATTTTTATTTTTAATTATGTTTTATTGTTCATTTGTCAAATTTTTACATTTGTCATTCACCTATTTTGAGTGTCATTCACTTATTTTGAATGATAGATTTTTTAGCACAATAAATGTCACAATGTCTTGTTTACTTTCATGAGAAATGTTACCCAAAAATGCATAGCTTATTATCATGAGAACTAGTGTTTTGTGTTTGGACCAGTTGTAAAGTTGAACTTTAATCACTGTGCAGCACACATTTCTAAAATATTGCTAAGCCAGTTTTTGTTTGCCATAGAATGGACATAAATCAAACATCTCCAGGTATCAGAAAACTTGCCATAGGTTTATTTTTTGTCAACAACTGTAGATGGCTATTACACCATTGTTTGCACAGTGGTATTAGACATGCCAGTGATGAATAGGATTGGGGGAAAATATTATCAAAAATGATTTTATTTATTTTAAACTGACCTGTCTGCAGATAGCATAATATCTATAGATTGGTAATGTTCTCTCTGCCTTTAATATATTCATCATATCATATTTATATTATTATTTTTCTTATTGGAAGTAGCGTAGTGGACTGGACGCCTTCTTCTCAAATTCTTTACTTATCTGGCAGTAATAAATGCCAATGGTTGATTAATGTTACTTCATTTATTCTTCACTAATAACAAGAGGATTAATGATTGTCACAGGTGCTTGGAAGAAAAAGCTGCTTTTTATTTCTTCTGTTCCAAAACAAGCGGCTGAAAAATAACTATTCTTTTGTCATATAGAAGATACTGGCATTTCTGAATTTTATCTGTAAAAGCTTATTAATATGTATATTTCTGAACAAAAAAAAATAATACTTTTTATGCAGAATTATAGACAATGTTCGTTTTCCTTGTAGCACTGAAAGAAAAGATAATGGATATAGGAAAGGCACATCTATACAGTTACTTATTTCTAAATACTAAAACAGATTCCATCCATTATTTTTCGAATGCAGATACGAAAGTAAAAGCGGTCGTTTGATTGGTATCCCAGGCCATTGGTTTTGTTTTTTTTGTCACTGTAACCAGGCCAGCCCAAGGGAGGCTGTGAGCCTTCATTGTATCACATTGCTCCTGCATGCCACTGCCACCATACTGTCGCCACTGCAATTGGTGTGCAGTATATAGATAAGCTGGCTCTACACACTCAGGTTTTGATCTTTAGGTGAATAAAATTTACCATCATCTTAGGTAGGACATTATACTGCATTGTTAGTACATTTTGTTGACCGTAATGAAACTATAATTGTCTCCACTGGGGCTCTTCTCAGCTGTAAGTCTTTCAGCATAGAGATACTTATGCTACAGCCACATTTAAAATACAAGAGACTAAAATAATAAAGGATGGTGGCTGGTTAAAGTTCTGCACATAGTCCAGTATGCTTTTTTTCCCCTCTGATCTAAGTTTTTCCACTAGAATTAATGTTTTATGCTTTTTCCCTGAATCTCTGAATGTGAGAATGATGTGCTTATTAACAGATTTTTGTGTATGAATGTATTAAACACGTATTATGTGTATATCTTTTTTTTCTTTAGTGAAGAAATGAAGGTTTTGTTGAATCCTGATTACCTGGAACATGATGCCTAGTAAGTCGAAAACCACTCTTTAACAATCTCCTGACATCTATCAGATCCTTTCCTCCCTATTTAATACACTTCATCAAATAGCCCAGATTATTCTTGCTATAACTGACCTTTTGGTCCAGAGCCTGGTAATATAGTAAGGGCTGCGCAAAGTCAAAAACACTAATAGCTTTTTTATATTTAGTTTTTACCTACTAGCCATCTCTTGACATGCTTGGCTAGCAAGAGAGCTGTAAGATGAATGGATTTCAGGGGATGTCGAGAGAAGTCAAAATACTCACTATAGATCAGGAAACATAAAACCATACCTACTTTCAGTCATTTCTTGGCCTCTACCAGTGGTGATCAACTTGAAAATAATAGGGGGCCTCAATTATGGTCCCGCACACTTCACAAGGACAATGCAATAGTGGTGTGTTTTCGTGCAATAAGGTTGCATGGAATTAGGCAGGCCTCTTTTAAAATGAATGAGCTGTAACGCACCTTAACACCTGAAAGTTTTGCTGCACTGCACTTTTTGCAACGTACCACAATGCACACTGACAGGAAAGTTGGAGCAATTAGCATCAGTGGCTTCAATAAAAACCCCCAATATTGGCGTAAATGGCCACAAAAATAGCCTGCAGCGTTGGTGTCAACGACAGTGGTGTTAACCCCTTCCCGTCCCAAAGTTGGTGCTCAGTAGCAGTGCTAATTGACCCCTTCCCCCATTATTGCTTGGAGGTGGTATTTTTTTTTTTTTAATACAAACAACCCCCACTGGTGGTAAGTGCAGTGTGCACTATGCCTTTGTGCATTGAGGAGCCATTGAATGGCAGTGCAACTCAACACATTAGTGTAATTGAAGCCTTTTTGCTTTTTAAAATTTATATTATAATAATTTTTTTCTCTCTTGACACTGCTATATTGCCTGTGGCAGATGCATTATTTAATTAAACTGCAGTATGGTTTCACTTATTTATATATTTATATACATATGTGTACATCTCATTCTGAGCATGCTAAATTTTGCCAATGGGTAATATAGATATCATTGTTTTAGTGCCTTGTTTTCAAACCTTATGGGAAGCGCAGAGCCTTGGTTCTCCACATACGAGCAGGATTCTCGTAAGGTAAGAAACAAACCTCAATCCGTTAACTGTCATATTTATATTTCTGCATATTTTTCATTTACTTGCATTGATTTTCTTTTCTTTTAAACTGCTTAGTAGCAGCTTCCCACAGTTCAGTCTTCGTGGTAAACCACAGGCAGAAAAAAATATCCAATATAAATTTGAGGTTTTCTTAACAATATTCTTTTGTCATCAAATGTACAAAGAGCATTTGAAAAATAAGGATGCATTATCTACTCTTGTAAATAAAAATTGCATTAATGTTGATTTTGCGTACAATGGAATGAAGGAGGTGAAGATTTTTTAAAAAGCTATATTTCTGTTCCCTGATTTTGGAGACAACCTGTCTTGACTCGGAGTATGCTCTGTGCTTAATCTTGTGCCACTCTTCTTTATACCACCCTGTACAATAGACATGAACCCAGCCATACACACCTTAAAGCTGGGTAACAGCCCTACGTTACGTTGTCCAGTTGTACTGGACAGTGATGAATGGAGAATGCTGGCAATGTAGCTAAAAATTGTTCTAATAAACTGGTATATTTCTTTTTCGCATATGTACTGCATTAGACAGTCTGTAGTAAAACAAAAAATGGTAGTATGATTCAAGAACTTTTCTACTGGTTATTGAGGCTAAACATCAAATAACCAATAGAGAAGCTCAGAAAGCAGAAGGACTGTGCTCATCAGTGAAAGGAATTTCAATTTTTTTCTCATTTACTCAGTTAGAATTGGTTTACCATAAAGTTTAGATTTTGTCAAAGCAGCTATTAAAATTAAACACAGTGAATACTGTAAAACTGCACCTACCAAATTCACCCTAACAAGGTTTAGCTAAATTCCACTCAGGGTAAATATGTGTATGTTTAAACCCTAAGCGCTGGCTCCTGCTTGCCCTTTAAGGGGTTTGGATTGCTTGGAGGTGGGGCTTCTGGCTATGTAATCTCCTTGATTGGCTGTCATGGCGGTCACATGATCCGAAAACTGTGATTGGGAGCTTTCTGTGAGCCGCCAGAAAGGATGCGTGCTCTCGGCACAGCTCTGTTGGCGCCATAGCATGAAAATATGCGGCCACTCGGTGCCAAGGCTCGGCGCATGCATAGAACCTTTCTTTATCGTTCATTGACGGACGCAGTCTCTGATGCATATCATTAGGGTTATACTGCTCCCTACAGGAGTAGGACACTAGGCAAAAAAAAGTTCTGGCTCCGCCTATGGGCAGTCCCAGGGGGTATACCATCTCTCTTCCTGCATAGGATGCCAGATTTATTCTGCCTAGTCAGGAGTAAGAACCTAGTTCCTTACTGGGATCTCTGGTCCTGGCAAAAAGTTTTTTTATATAGATCAATTTTTAGCTAGCTTTTCTCCGGATTTGTTTCCTGTGAATTTTACAAGCAACTATGCCGGATCTGGGCGACGGCCTGGATGTATAGATCCAGTGATCACCCCAGCTGGTCAACGAACATGCACAGGCCTTAGCTCCGCGCTGGGTCGACCACGACATAGTCCCACTGGACGGGCACTGGCCCCCACGAGTTAAACGTCTCACCAGGTGGCATATGGCCGGGTCTAGGCCCGAGTCGCAGCGTTCCCTTTTGGCCAACAGCCCCCCCCCCCCCCCACTTCGGTGTAGAGGAGTCCTGTCAGGAGATGGCACCCGCCTGTGTTCCTGGTATGGTGAGTAAATGTTCCCCCCTCTTCCCCTGGTGGATTTTTGGGTGGACGCGGGCCCCTCCCTGAGACGGTCGGACCCTCACAATCCCAGGTTCCCCTCTGTCCTGTCACACACCCCCTCTTCTGCCTGCCCCTCCCCCCTTGCTGGAGGCTATTGGGCCTACTCTGGGGGCTGGGACCGTGTTTCCAGGGGGCGGGGTGCACCACCGGCAGCGGATGAACAATTGTTCCTTCAGAGCCCACCTGCTGATCTATCCCGCTTTGGAGTCTGGGGGGTCCCCACATTTTTTGACATTTTTGTCAGCTTTTGCTGATGGGTTCCCCTGGTGCAATGTGGACCCTACAGATCATGGGTCCCCACCTGACCCCCTTGGGGAGGCCGCAGTTCCCTCCAGTTCCCAACTGTCTACTGATGCAATTTCAGCAAACCTGAATGCGCTTGTGTCCCGGGTGGAGGTGGCTTTCAAAGGGCGAGGTGCTGAAAAAAAGCCCTTCGCCTACCCCTGCCTTATCCTGACTCAGCCACCGCAGACGTGGGTCTCCCTGCCGGGTCAACTACCTCGCGCCCTGTCTCCTCTAATAGTGAGGATAACATTTCTTCCTCCACTGCCGCTCAAGATAAGGCGCTGGTGGATGCCCATAGGCATAGCCAGATCTTTTTTTCTGCCTAGTGCCCTACTCCTGTAGGGGGCAGTATAACCCTACTGATATGCATCAGAGACTGCGTCTGTCAATGAACCTAAGAGAAAAGGACTTTACGGTAAGTCAAAAATCCAATTTTTCGCTATATGGATCTCAGTGCTGATACTGAAGTTGCAAGGATAGGAATCTATGAACAAAAGTATAAAACTCAGTTTATAGAAGTGTGTTGTTGTTCCAAAGCATACTTTAAGATGACACCTACATCCTCATATAGTTTGTATACTTCTTATCTGAAAAAAACAAAAAAAAGGGGGTGACCTTTTTATGGTGTCTTTAGACATATGCCCTATTGTCAGCCTAAAGATGAACTTACGGTAATCCCGTTTACTTTTTCTTTAAACCACTCTTACCTGGTGTGAAGGTTTTCTTCTGAAAGAATAGACCAATCCAGCGTTGTCCTGCTGCGATCCTCTGCCACTGGCCACGTCCAACGCCATCTTCCCTTTCTACATCTTCAAGAGCCAGCTGTCTCTTTGGTTTCTTGCAGTCACCCCCTTTACACACCTCTAGTTCTGTCTGCCAGCTGCCATGTGTCCCTGCTCCATCAGCCTCCTTAGATATGAGATACCGGTATACCAAGAGGATGCAGGAGCAGGACACACCATTTTTTTTAAAGAAAATTTAAAAATATTTTATATTTCTAAGGGAGTTGCAGGAAGCAAAAGTCTGTTTTTAGAATGAAGGTCCATGTTACGTTTTTATAAAACACTATCTCAATGTCAATATTGCTTGAGGGTACTGATCAAGATATCATTCATAGTGAGTGTGCCAGAGACCATAACTGTCTCTCCCAATGAGGCTGTGCCTAGGTGAGCTGGGGCACTCCTCTCACAAACCTCAAGCCAACTCAAGCCTTGGCCCTTGACAGAGGATCAGGTTTTTCAAATTATATTTAGGATTTCCAAAAAAAAAAAGCAAGAATACATTTTAAATCTGTATATTCAACTGGAGTTTGATTCAGTTTGAATTCTTCATACATTCACAGAATGTAAATCATTATTCCTAAAATTTAGACTTATATTTTTTTTTACTTTGCAGGAAAAAGATGCAAAGATCTCGGCTTTACCATTTGCAAGACCTCAAGACATTGGGCCTTCTATTGCTATTGTGACAAAGGTCAACAATGTTCAAGACTACCTGCTGAAGAAACATGACATAGAACTATTTATGCACCTCAACAGACTGGAAATTGCTCCTCAGATTTACGGATTGTGAGTACATGAAAACATAGACTGCAGTTATAAATTGTAACTATGTGTGTGCAGTAATTGTAGCAAAAAAAAATTATAATCTAGTTACCGAAATCTTTGAAAAAAAAAAAATCCTAAAGTTTACCTAAATTTAATAACTACGATCACCCCCAATTTGCTGCTCCCGACCCAAAAGTAAAATACATTTGCTTACTGTTGTCAATATGGAGAAACCCCTCCATACCAGCATCTGGCTGAATTCCCAATACCTGTGTCTAGGCCAGGAACAGCATCTGTGTGAAGCAGGGACACTGGCTGAAACAACAGGAAGAGTACAACCAATCCCTCTCTCATTTACAGTGAATGGTGGACTGATAAAAGACCGCTCGGGTGCTCCTATCTCATTGGTAGATATCACCAACTTTATGCACTGAATATCACATGTGAAATTACAGCTTACAATCCTGGTAAAACTCTTATGCTGCTTTATGATTGGAAGATATTTATTATAGCTTGTCGTAGTTAGTCACATTCAACTGGATTTGTTTTGTATGTTCTATGCTGAAGACATTTCATAGCCAATCCAAGCAACTTTTTCAGTTCTAGTAAATGTCATGAAAATAACCCAGCATTTATATCCACACAGGTAGCACAGATTTATTACTAGCCAAAGACTCCAAACCTGATAGGTAACTGCAACGTACAGTTAACCAGTTGTAGACATTGCTCATCCACTGATTGATCCTTCTAATAAAAGATCGCAGTACAAGTGTGCAAAAATTAACATGGATCTATAGCTTTCCATGTTGCTTGAAAAAAATTAGTTGGCAGTTTCCGGAAAATGCAACCAAGGCAATCAGTTCTTCCTCCTGAAAAATACCTGCTAAAGTTGGGGAGCAGCTACATAGATGTGAAGATATTCTGATCAGTAGGAATTGCTGGACTTGGTGAATATACTCTGATATCTTAAGACACCCTAATTCCTTACTCTGTCTCGTATTCAGTAATAAGTAGACCCAGATAATCCAAAAAGCAACCAAGTAGTTAGCCAGAAGGTATAGCTGCCTTCTGTCAGATTTGTCCCTCAACATTTAAGAGGTAGAGTGGTGCCTCAACTGGACAGCTGCATAGTCACTAGATCTGGCACTTTGATAGCTCTTTCCTCTTTCCAACAGCTAGCAGAACCAAAACGCACATAACATGATACAGTCTGACTGTAAATTTACTATTAGATTTTCCAGCAACTATGCAGTGCAAGGACCTACTTGGTTGGATCCAAAATGTATTGTGTAGTTAACTACTTCCTGCCTGGCCTATTGCAAAATGACAGCAGGGCAGGACTTTCGTTGTTCCGGGTGGACGTCATATGATGTCCTCCCAGGAAATGCCTTGCGTGTAGCTGTGATCTGTCAACTGCCGTGTCCACTGACCTATTGATATATACAATATATATATATATATATATATATATATATATATGTGTGTATTTTTTTTTACATACTGCTTTTAGTCCGTGTCCATGATCAGGTCCATAAAGACATGGATTAGCAAGTTTGGGGTGAAGGAGCTTGACTGACCTGCACAGAGTCCTGACCTCAACCCAATAGAACACCTTTGGGATGATTTAGAGCACAGACTGCGAGCCAGGTCTTCTCGTCCACATCAGTGCCTGGCCTCAAATACACTTCTGGAAGAATGGTCAAACATTCCCATAGACACACACCTAATCCTTGTGGACAGTCTTCACAGAAGAGATGAAGTTGTTATAGCTGCAAAGGGTAGGCTAACCACCCTACATTGAACCCTATGGACTGGAATGCCATTAAAGTTCATGTGCGTGTAAAGGCAGGCGTCCCAATACTTTCGGTATTAGTGCATTTAATTTTTGGTTTTGGGTTTAATACCATTTTAGCAATATATCTGTCACTTGGTCCACTTTAAAACTTGGTAAGCAAAGGCAATTATTTTTCCTGTCTGATTCAGGGGATCCGCTAATTTACATATCAGCCTACCTCCCAGCTCAGACAGAATTCTTATTTCAGACATTAACCATTTAGTCTTTAGAAGCTACAGAAAACCTTCTGTTCTATTCTTCTGTTTTATTGATAGATGTTTTATTCACTAATATTGGCAAAAAAAGTAAAGGAGAATGTTTGGCGTGCCTGTAATAGTCATAGATATCCCTACTTTAAAATAATCTACCCTGCCCAGGTTATATGCCAGTATGATTTATTACTAGGTCCTCAGTGCTCCTTAATGGATATTATTGGAAAAAATATTAAGTCTGCTATTAATGGTGTGGACCTAATGCAAATGTAAGAGCTGCTTCATTTCTGCAAGGAGATTGCATAAACCTTTTGAAAGTTTTACATTCTTCTACTGCTCGTTAAGCCATCTAGGTATTGTGCTTGCGTTTTTTTTTTTTTTTTCTCAAATGATTTATTTACTAAGACCAAGAATGTTGCACAATGCAAGGTTATAATACAATTCTGGTATACATACTGTATTCATGGGTATCAAAAATACTAGCCTTTTACCATAATACCATTTATTTGAGAGATTCAGAAAACATGGTACCATAACAATCCTAAACATACCTTCTGTGGTTCCTGGATCTGTAATAATTGTATTTTGTAAGTAAGAAAGAGAGATGGAATGTCTACCAGCAGAGGGCCGCTATGTCATGGTAGGGTCAGGATCACAATTGCTCACAGGCTTGGCTTTCAAATTGGGGATGGGGAGGAGGGAGCAAAGGGTGTATGGGAAGTGCTGTCTAATATGGGTCTGACAGACATGGGGATTTGGGATGGGATAGAGAGTGGGCCTAGTGTGGGTCAAGGGTAAAGGTACAGCAGGATAGAGGAGAATGATTAAAGGAGAGAACAGGGGTTTAGGGAGCTGGTAAAGGTGAGGGGGACTGTAGAGGTTTAAGAGGGGGAGGGCATAGGTGAGGGGGATACCAGAGAGGAAAGTGGTGGGAAAGCAGGTTCCCATTGGGTGTGCAACGGGGAGGGGGGCAATAGGAATAAGTGGGTGTCATGCATTAGAACCTTGCCCTCATCTGAGAAAGGCAGTGCAATAGAACCACGTGTTGCAGATTTGTTTTGAGAAGAAAGAAAAAGGTCTTGCAAATGTCTGATTTTCTCAACTTTATTTAACCACATGACTCTGAAGGTGGCATGGGTTCACACTATTTCAATAGAATTTAAGATTAGAGGCTGCAGAAAGCCTTATAAAGACTGCCTATTTTCAGCAGATCATTATCATTTAGTCCTTACCTCCCCAGCCTTAGTGTCCCTGGCCCACCCTTTTCATTCATTGGATTTCATTTGTTTTTCAATCATGGAGACCCATAGTCAAAAGTGTGCGTTGCCTAGGGTGGTCTGCATGCAAAGAAAGCCTGGTCCTCTGAACTGACATCAACCCAGCAAATCCTTTCAATATTTCCATCATTTCTCCCAAAAGCCAGCCCACTCCTTGCATTAGGAATAAGGAGTACCAAAGCAGGCAAATTTGATGCTTTTTAGAATACTATGTGTGTGATCTTACAAGCCATGATCTTTCTGCATTGCATACAAACCCAGCCAATGACATCTCCCAGTGGGTCTTAAATAAGGTGTGCAGTGAAAAAGGAAAGGTTTTATTTAAACATACTGATAGCATATTGATGAGGGGAAAATGAGGAGCTTGGGAATTCAAAATATAAGCAGATTAAAAGTGATTGTAAATCTTGATTTTATATTTGTTTTTTTAATTAATAAACATGTTATACTTACCTGCTCTGTGCAATGGTTTTAAACAGAGCAGCCTCGACTCTCTTCTTCTGGGGTCCTCTGCCGGCGCTCCTGGCTTCTTCCCTTCAGCAAGTACCCTCCTAGGGAGTGGCTCCCTAGGGGGGGCACTCATTTGATCCTGAGCTGCCCTGTCTGCATCTATAGACCCAGACAGCACAGCTTGGCCCTGCCCCCTTCTCCCTCATCACAGGATTTAAATGACAGCAGCAAGTTTCAATGGCCCCCGCTGCTATCTAACTGCCCTGCACTGAGGGAGATCAAAGAGACCCGCAGT
Source organism: Pelophylax lessonae (assembly GCF_965119305.1). Lineage (NCBI taxonomy): Eukaryota > Metazoa > Chordata > Amphibia > Anura > Ranidae > Pelophylax > Pelophylax lessonae. The sequence goes on along the minus strand of NC_138772.1, from coordinate 143,989,287 downwards.
GCTTGTGCACAGTGCTGGATCGGGATCGGGCTCGGGCTCAGGTAGGTATAAGGGAGGCTGGGGGGATCCTGTGGTACAGTAGGTTTTTTCCCTTAATGCAGAGAATGCATTAAGATACAAAAAAAAAAAAAAAAGCCTTGAGTCTTTAGAAAAACTTTAGCTTTAAAGAACCACTTAACCTTGCTAAAAAATGTAACAAATAAATACTTATCAGTTGTTAATACTTAAACCACTTTCAGTTTAAAAAACAAAAACTGGGTATTTCAGTGCACAGCTATTTTAGCAATTCAGCCAAATGCAAGAGGGTTTAAATGCTTTCACTGTGTTCACAATTGAACCTTATCTTAGCAGTGAGTTGAAGGTGGGTACTTCAAAGCAGATGGTGGCAGAGCTGGGAACTGCATGAAAGAGACAAAAAGGCTGGGTTCCTATAGAAATCTAGGGATAAGCCAGCTGCTTTCATAATCTGAAATAACCCAGGGGTTGGCATTAACATAAATGACACTTATATTGAGAGACGATTAAGGCCAGCGTTGCTTGCTTTGCCTTTAAAAATGCTAGTTGCCTGGTTGTTATGGTGATCTGAAAGTTTTTAATGGTTTTTGAGCCATAGACCCAGAACAAGAATGCAGATCAGATGTTTTTACTTCACTCTGATCTAATCTGCATGTGTGTTCCAGGTTAGTGACTCTAAAAGCATTTTCAGTCAGAGACAGCCAAGGTAATATTCTTAGAAGCTGATCAGCATCTAGGCAGGTGGAGGCTGCAGTATATCCTGCAGGTTAATGGTGACAATGTGCTGTTTCTACAGGCTGGCAGGAGCCAATTGATGACTAATTGTCTTCTGCTATGGGTTACAGGAAGCCATCCTTGGTGGACAGCAATCCAATTGCATACTGAAATCTTGTTAGATCTGTGGTGTCATTTGGGCGTGCCTGCAGCTTGTAGGATAGGAAAATAGCCCCACTGGCTATGGACAGAATAGGTGTAATGCACAGAATGGTTCCTGACGAGAAGGGACAGCCTGTCGCAGCAGGAACCTGCAATATTAGTGCCATCTAACAGAGTCACCACCCCTTATGGAAGCGCTCCACAACAAACTTGATGTATTTTTCTAGGTCAAACATATTCTTTTTTTATACAGTACATCTGAGAATTAAATCAGAAAAAAACATATAGATAGATAGATATATACAACCCTGTTAAAATGTCAGGTTTCTGTGATGTAAAAAAATGAGACAAAGATAAATAATTTTTGAATTTTTCCCACCTTTAATGTGACCTATAAACTGTACAACTCAATTGAAAGGCAGACTGAAATCTTATTTTTTTTTTTTTGGGGGGGGGGGCTGGGGTCAAAATAAAAAAAGAAAATAATGTTGTTGCATAAGTGTGCACACCCTCCTATAACTGGGGATGTAGCTGTGTTCAGAATTAAGCAATTACATCCAAACTCATGTTAAATAGGAGTCAATATGCACCTGCCATCATTTAAAATGCCTCTAAATAAATCCCAAATAAAGTTCTAGTAGGCCTTTCCTGACATTTTCTTAGTCACATCCTTCAGCAAAAGCCACGGTCCGCAAAGAGATTCCAAAGTATTAGAGGGATCTCATTGTTAAAATGTATCAGTCAGGAGAAGGGTACACAATAATTCCAAGGCATTAGGTATACCATGGAACACAGTGAAATCAGTCATTATCAAGTGGACAAAATATGGCACAACAGTGACATTACCAAGTACTGGACATCCCTCCAAAATTGATGAACAGACAAGAAGAAAACTGGTCAGGGAGGCTGCAAAGAGGCCTACAGCAACATATCTGAAACATACTGGCTGTGTGGTACATGTGACAACAATCTCCCGTATTCTTCACATGTCTGGGCTATGGGGTAGAGTGGCAAGACGGAAGCCTTTTCTTACGAAGAAAAACATCCAAGCCCAGCTACATTTTGCAAAAACACATCTGAGGTCTCCCAAAAGCATGTGGGAAAGTGTGTTATGGTCTGATAAAACCAAAGCTTTTCGGCCATAATTCTATAACATATGTTTTTCGCAAAAATAACACTGCATATCACCAAAAGAACACCATACCCACAGTGTAGCATGGTGTTGGCAGCATCTTGCTTTGGGGCTGTTTTTCTTCAGCTGGAACAGGGGCCTTAGTCAAGGTAGAGGGAATTATGAACAGTTTCCAATACCAGTCAATATTGGCACAACATCTTCAGGCATCTTCTAGAAAGCTGAATGTGAAGATTAACTTCATCTTTCAGAATGACAACGACCCAAAGCATACATCCAAATCAACAAAGGAATGGCTTCACCAGAAGAACATTAAAGTTTTGGAATAGCCCACCTAGAGACCAGACCTGAATCCGATTGAAAATCTGTGGGGTGATCTGAAGAGGGCTGTGCTCAGGAGATGTCCTTTTAATCTGACAGATTTGGAGTGGGCAAATATTTCCAAATCAAGATGTGCCATGCTGATAGACTCACACCCCAAAAAGACTGAGTGTTGTAATAAAATCGAGAGGTGCTTCAACAAAGTATTTGTTTAAGGGTGTGCACATCTATGCAACCATATTATTTAAATTTTTATTTTTACTTCCCTCCACCTAAAAGATTTCAGTTTGTTGTTTAACAGTTGTGCAGTTTATAGGTCACAAGGTGGAAAAAGTTCTGAAATGATTTATCTTTGTCTCATTTTATTACATGACAGAAACCTGACATTTTAACAGGGGTATGTAGACTTTTTATATCCACTGTAAATATTTGTCAGACATTTTTACTCATATACATACAGTGATATACTTGTGAGATCACTGGTCTGTTTTATTTTCACACAATAATAAAGGTTTTACTAGCAGGCTAAAGGGGATTTTTTGAGTTACTGTTTCCCGCTGCTCTGATTGGAGTGTGTGTATTGTTGTGTTAAGCGGTCATGCTGCCTATATGTTAAGTTTTAGCTATAGATTGGGTCAGTGCCTGGCTTTACACCAACCAGCTATAACATTATGAGCACTGGCAAGAAAAAGTGAATAGCATTCATTTTTATTAAAATGGCATCTGAAAGTGGGTGGGATATATTAAGCAGCAAATAAACATCATGTCCCTGAAGTTGTGTTGAAAACAGAAAAAAATGGGCAAGTGTACGGATTTGCCCAACTTTGACAAGGGCTAAATTGTAATGGCTATACAACTGGATCAAAGTATCCTCAAAACTGCAGCTCCTGTGGGGTGTTCCTAGTCTGCCGTTTGGCAGGACCTACCAAAAGTAATCCAAGGAAGGAAAAGTGGCAAACCAGCGACAGGATCATGGGCGGCCAAGGCTAGTAGATGCAAATCTGGAGCGAAGGCTAGTCCCTGTAGTCCAATCCAATAAATGAGATACTGTAGCTCAAATTGCTAAAAATGTTCCTACAATGGGCACGTAAGCATCAGAAATGGAGCAAAGGAAGGTGTCTTCAACGAGTTAACTTCTCCAGATCTCAATCCAATCTGCCATCTGTGAGATGTGCTGGATAAACAAGTCTGATCCATGGAGGTCCCAACTTACAGTTTACAGGACTTAAAGTGATTATAAACGATCACCTTGTAAAACAATCCATTCAGTTTAAAATAGAAATGAAAGTCAAAACATTTTTGTACACATATAAAAAACATAAATAACTTTTTCCCCTTTTTTTTTTATAAGTGATCATATTCCCTTTGTTCTCAGCTGCATAAGAGCTGGTAGGAGGAGAAGCAGCAGCACCGAGCTTCCCAGTGAATGGTTGTGCAGTGGGGGAGTGTCAGGACAAGTCTGATCATTGGAGGAGAGCAGGCTGAGTTTCCGGCATAGCTAGAGAACTGACCACAGTGTGCTCTCCTGCTTAGTTTGGTTTGCTGAGGGACTGGCAGGAACACCAGGAATTTCACATGAATGAAGCAATACAAAGAGAACAGAATACTTTTTCATACAAGTTACAGCAGACACCTATCAGGAATATGAGGTGTTGGGATAGCAAACACTTTAAATTATCTGCTGCTGACGGATTGGTGCTAAATTCCACAGTATATCTTCAGAGGTCTAGTGGAGTCCATGCCTCGATGGGCCAGGGCTGTCTTGGCAGCAAAATGTGGACGGTGATAATACAATGGCTGATCAGTGTATATGTGTATTGGGTACTTAGTCTAAAGTGGAGACATTTGTTTTTGGTGGACTGACTCTAAAGGAGGGGTATTGTGTAGGTGGGGAAGTTTCAATATAAATGGATAAAATGAGTAACAATGAAGAGGTTAATTAAAAATTATTTATTTGCTGCTACAGCTATTTTGAGTTGTTTCCCTGAAGAAGTCAGAGCCCTTGGGTTTTTTTTTTTTTTTCATTTTAATAAAATAAACAGTGGTTACCTGTAAGTACAATATGTATAGGATAGACACATTTTTCCCTGGTATGCAAATAAACCTCATTTTAATTATAATCTCTTTGCTCTAGGCAGAGTGCACTCTACAATTTAAATAATTTACAAAATATGAACTTACAAAAAATACATGTAATTATCCAAAAAGAATAGTATATAATTCAGCCCTAATTTGTGTATTTTACAGACTACTCCTGATTTAATGCTTCAATCAAATTAATAGCCAATCTTGAATTTGATTGGAATCAGCAATAGTTTACCATCTCTTGTTATATGACTCTGCAGTATGCCTGGAATGTACAATGAGTTATTAGAGAGAGTGCCTGATTCCTTTCTTTTAAATTAGAGGTTGCAGAAATTTTACTTTGTCCACATGGGCAGACATACAGAAGTAGCTTTTTTTTAATTTATTTACAATTTGTAGAGATTTTATTTTCACTGCAGGTTACATCTTTTGCTGATATGGCAAAACATTTGAAATGAAAATACAGATGTTTGAGAATGGTTCCGTGGCTCAATGTGGACATATACTGTGGGTCTCTAAACTACTGCTTCTTTTTTGTTTTATATATATATATATATATATATATATATATATATATATATATATATATATATATATATATATATATATTTGAAGCATTCTGATATATGGTATTTACTTTTTTTCTGCAATCTTAATTCTTTTATTCACAGACGCATTTTGATGTAGATGGTAAAAGCTGCGTATTTCTCTTTTTTATTACATTTTTTACAGCCAGAATGAAATATGTGACAACATAGAAGAAAAATAAATATAAAAAATGTATAAACAAAAGAGAAAGACACATATATATATATATATATATATATATATATATATATATGGCACATATGTAACATGCTATGCTGTACTGTGAAATATAACAAAAACGTGATGAGCAAGCAGTTTTCCCTATACAGTAGTGATGGAACAAGAGATTAAAAATTCAGCAAAAAGGTCACTCCAAGAAGCTGCAGGTTGAGTACTGTTTTAGACAGGGAGAAAATGGACAATATGTTAGCCTCATATCCTGAGACGACGCTGGTTACAGAGAAAAGTACGCGTTGGGAGGGGCCTCACATGTTACGTTATTCTGCAAGTCGGCCTGACCGCTTAGACCTGCTGGTTGTTTGTAACATATGTTGTATAATTCCTTCAAAATTGTATGTGTGGTTTTATAATTTTATTAAAATTTTTGTAAAATACTATATTATGTGAATTTTCCTCTGCACTATAACTACCTCCATGGAGTCTATCTATGAGCTCATTTAATCACTTGTGGTGATTCCTTTTGGGAACACTCTTTCTTCGGTGGTGCACATTATCATTATTCCTTCGTGGCAAAGATAGAGGGACTATTGAAGTTTAGAAAATCTGAGTACCTTTTTGCACTATATATATATATATATATATATATATATATATATATATATATATTGTTTTATAACATATTTTTTTGCACATTTTAGATGGACTTTATTTGCACAGATATGTCAATTTAGGATGAGTTCATCATATGTTTAATGCACTTTTAGTGTGTCTCTTATGTGATGTATTAACTTATACCTAGCACAAGAATAGAACACTTTTTTTGTTTGGTTGAACTTTTTATTGCATTTGTTTTTTTTTCACTAAGGTTTGCAATTTGTTTGCAAGCACAGGAATATTATTGTGGGTTTAGTGGTTTGTTATGATCACAGATAAATCACTGTCCTAAAGTGGAAGCTTCCAACGTTGAAAGCATAAATAAAGTGTATAGATATTGCTGAATTCTTTAATATTTTCTTATTCCCACTTCAAGGTGGTGGGATACTATGGATGTAGGGTGTGTGAGCACTGGCCTGGCAGCTTCTATATGCCAAAGAATTTCCACACCTTGTGCTCTAACAGGAGAGTTAAATGTGGAGTTGATGCTTTATGCCTTGATGCTGTAGCCCAGATACAAATTCTAAAGTAAAAAAACTGTACATAAAGTCAGCACATTTGGGGGGCTAATCCTTGCCTCTTTTGTCAGGGCCCAAAGGATAGGAAATCGTGTGGACTTGGTAAGGATCAGTTATATCTTGAACAGCTGATTAGGACTGGCACATGCTCATCAGAAGCTAGTTGCAGCACTGATAATGTTTTTAATAGTTTATTGTAACTAACCCAGAAGGAAAAGCCATACAATGTTAAAGCTGAAGATTAACCTTCTTATCAGGTTTAAATAAACCTTCCTATTTTCATTACATACCTTATTTTAGATCTAGTGATGTCATCGCTGGGTCTTTGTGCTTTTCTGTGCAATGCAGGCAGTCCATCTCTGGTGGGACAGGGTGCTGTACATAGTTTTCTGAAAACATCACAGCACCCTGCCTTGGGCCTTCTGCCCATGATACTCCTGTTGGAGCATCTGCTTTTTCAGACTTTTTTTTTTATGTATTTGCGCGTAGTTACACGCATTTTCGCATATATGCGTTCACTCAAATGGACGAAAACTTATTCTCGCCTTCTTGTTCTGCACAATATGTAAATGAGAATTTGCGCACATGGGGCCTAAATTACTGACCAAAAAAGGCAGATTTTTCTTACTGAAGAATGCACAGCTTTCGCGCATGTTTACGTGCCTGTGTGCATAGGCACATTACAATTAATTGGCTGTATTTGAGCTCTGTAGAAAAAAAAGCTGTACTGAGCTTTTTCAAGCTGCAGTGTGCAAGAGGCCTCAGCTACCTATAAATGGTTTGAAATTGGTCTGGTTCAGCAGGGATCGGCTGAATTTCAATCAGTTTCAATGTATGAGCACTGTAGTTGTACAGAAGTAGATCTACCAATCCACTTCTGAACAACCACCCTGCTAGTAAAAATTCCAATCAAAATATCTGTGTATTCTGATGGTGGGGAATCAGGTCAGTTTTTTTTTTTTCGTTCAACCCTCTGGTTGAACAAAAAAAAACGGACTCGTCTATGGCCATCTTTAGTACTCCTCCTGAGTCCTTAGCCCCAATGCAAGTAGTGGGCTGACTTTCGGGAGGAGTTAAGCAAATATCAGAATGCTTTGTTGAGTGGATGTCAGTCTAGAGGGTCGGGTGTTCTAAGGAAGACTGGTTTTGTATGTAGACCGCTATAGGTAACAATCGCATGTAGGGATGCACGGATACCGGTATCGGTGCCGATATCAATAATTTTCACTCGTACTCTTGAAAATGCTCCCGATACCAAAACCAATACTTTGCGGTGCAATTTGCTTCAATACAAAATGAATGGGCGTATATCACGCTGCAAATAATAGCATGCGATTTGAACAGGAATGTGGTGCTATTCCTGTCCGTGTTGCATGCGATTTCCCCCTCCGCTCCTGTGTGTGTGTATAGAAAGGGAAAAGCGCCATCTAGTTCAGCAGTTTATTAAAAATGTTAGCACTCACATTACGTACAGCTCAAATGCTAAATCTGCACAGATAGAAAATCACGGCCGCTGAAGGAGATGTTTAGGCGGTCCCATCACTTCCACCCTATACCCACGGGGGTACCAGAACTTCTCCTCCAGCGGCTGTGATTTTCTGTCGTTGGCAGGACCGGGACACCTATGCAGATTTTGCATATGACCAGATATGTATTAATGTGAGTTCTAACATTTTTAATAAACTGCCCACTAGATGGTACTTTTCCCTTTCAATATATACGCACACACACACATACACACAGATACGGTGGAGGGAATCGCACTGCATTCCTGTTCAAATCACATGTGTTTCTTTGCAGTGCGATTTATACCCAGTTATTTTGTATTGATGCAAATCGCACCGTAAAGTATAGGTACTCTGTATCGGCGAGTGCTTGACCGAAAGTATCAGTACTCGTACCTGCCGATAAAAAAACAGTATGGTTGCAACCATGATTGCATGTATTGCTGAACCTCCATAAAAGTTGTGGGCTAGAGACAGTAAGGCTGGAGTGGAAAGGGTTAGATGATGCTGGACAACGAAAATTGACTGCACTGTACCTATGGGGGAGCAGTGCTGTAACGCTGGGCTGCTCTCCTTATTTGGATTACAAACACTACCCCCTCTCACATAACATACAGTAGCTGCAAATGCAGATGACATTGGTGAGATTTCAGTTCAGTGACCAGGACTGGAAAAAATAAAATAAAATGAATGTGGCTGTCATATCTAAGCTAAAATATTTTACCTTTTTTCCTCAATTTTAGTATACCTTGACCTGTACTGAAATCTTGGGGAAAAAATGTAGGCACATTGGAAATGGCTCCCACAGATTTGTATATGTGCCATTTTAAGTGCCGTACAAAGTTTCTGAATTTTTCTAAGCATTGTGCAACCTATATACCTAGGTAAGTTAAAAAAAGCAATTGCCTCTTTATAAAAATTCATTGATCATTTGATTTTATTAATGAGCTTAGTTCTGAAGAATAATGCTTCCTGTGACCAGGCGACCTCCAGTCTGAATTGTTAGACAGCAAATAACTTTAATGTGTTTGAATATATCCTTTGGATCATGGCCTAAAAACGATTGACCTCAAATGTAATAATGATGTATCAGCCCCAGTAAAAGAATCATTGTCTGGCACTTTCAGGCTGTATAATTAGGAATTTAAAGAAGATTTCTGGTCAAGTTAAAGGGTCAGTGCACCCAAAATGGGCATTTTAGACTTTATTCCTTAATGCTGTCAATGTAGTCACCTGATGTTCTCACTATGTGTCAGGTGTTTTAGCATTGAGGTGTATATATATTTTAATTCTCTTGGCCGAAGAGTTGCTGCTATCTACAAGGGTCTCACCTTTTACTGTTGGATTATTCATTCATGTAATGCATAGGGATTGGGAGAGCAAGATGGGTGGAACTCTGAAATGATTAGGAAAAGTCTAAGATAATAGGTCAGGGATTTCTTATTGCTGCATTCCTTAAGAAATATTGGAAGACAGAGACTAATTGTACCCACTAGTTGTGTGAACTGGCCCCTAAAGTGGTTGTAAACCCTTACATATACCCAGTGAAGTGACTGGCCTCAGGTGATAAACAAAGATGAAACAAATCCTCCAACATAAGTTGTACCTCTTTATCTACAGCTGTCTTTCCCTTACACCCATTCAAAGTGCCAAATTTACACAGGATCTCTCAGCTCTGAAAAGCAGGGGGCAGAGAGCAGAAGTTTCATTGGTGGGTAGAGCTCTGAGAGCTGATTGGAGGGAAGGGACACACCCCCTTCACAGAGCAACCAGGAGCTGAGCTGAGCCTGTCAATCACAAGCTGTGCCCTCCCATGTCACCATTTTTCTCTTGGTGTCAGGAAAACTTGTCAGAAGTGATTCATGCTTATAGCAGAGAAAGGAGACACTATACAGAAATTACTGTGCTCTAGATTGAGACAAGTACACACTATAGAGGGATATGCTTTGTTCAGATTTCATGTCTGAGGTTTAGAACCACTTTAATATTCCCAGCAAACACCTTTTGCTCCTGTGTTATCCCACCCAGTGCATAATCTAAAACTAAACCTGTGCTTTGTAGGGCTAGCTAACTGCAAGGCTAACTGTGCCTAGAGTGGCAGGTTTGCTAGAGGGCAACATGCAGCTACCCAAACATTATGTTGCAAACTGTCAGTAGCACATTCTCATGTGATGTTTAGGATTATAGACATAGACTGCTGCCAAAATCTTCATGAGTGTCGTGTGGCAATAATGTGTGATGTTGTTAGGGCAATACTAAGACTAGCCAGTTGACTGGAATAAGAAGGAAGCAGCATAACACAGTTGGTAATAGTGCAGAAAGTGTAAATCTGGCCATGGCACTTTGCTAATTCAGCAGTATCTTAAATCAGAGCTACACTCCGCGATACTTAACTCCCTTCAATAGTCCGACATCAGTTGTCGGAGCTGGCATTATTTACCCAGCTTCTTCCAGGTGCCGGCTGTGGCTATTCTCATTGGCCCGTGCAAAATTACATTACTCCTGTGCTTGCTGGAATTTATATTAAGCTGCCCGCAGCTGTAAGTACATTCCACTGAAGACTGTGAGCAGGCAGGTCAGTTTATTTTATTGTAGAAGATACATTACATGTCTCTTCTGCAATAAAGAGCCTGTCAGCTTGCAGTTTTCACTTTAATTCCGCTCTAAATACCTACACTCTTCTTTGCATATACTTACCTTCCCTCTGTCCTCCATCTACTTGAAGTAAAGAGAAATACCCAATACTTCCAGATAGGAGGAGCACATGACCTATTCTCCTTCTTCCCATGAAGCAGCACTGGGAGTGGCCAATCACAAGGCCTGAGTACTGTCATGTGGGAGAGAGTCCTTATGCCTGTGTAAGATAATATCATAATGACCTAAGCCTACATTTAATTAAATCTGTTTTTCTCTGAGTTCATTGACAGACACAGCTCCATTTTCTTTACCATAAGGTTATGCTGCCCTCTACAGGAGTAGGACTAGGCAGAAAACACAAAAGCTTGGCTATGCCCTGTGGGCCGTCCTCAGCTGGGATAATCCTGCTTAGAGATACTCAGTTTTTGTTTGCCTAGTTCAGGAGTAGGACCTAGTCTCCTGCTGGGCCCTAAGTCCTGGCATTTTTGTCTCAGCCTGAGTCGCAGCATTCCTTCTGGCCAACAGCTCCCCACTTTGGCGAGGAGGTTTCTGTCTTAGGAGTGTTACCTGCGCGCTTCCCTGGATTCGGTATTACGCGCAGGTACTCCCTGGGGTTTTTGGTCCCTCCGGGGTTCTCTTCCCCCTTCCTGGGTGGCATTGAGCTGGCTTGTCTGCCATGCTCATGGTGGTGGGGGGGGGGCAGGTGCCCAGGCTACGGGCACGCTGTCACCCAAAATTTAGGCAGTGGCTTTGTGTCCTTCTAGCTGGACCTTGTATGGGGCGACCCTAGTTGTGGTGGCTAAAGCCGCCATTGTACCCCGGGACACCCATCTTGCCTCCGCCCCCTTGCCTTTTTAGGGTGAGCACCTGTTTAGGACTACCCTGGATGACATCCTTAGGAGTCTGATGGGGGGTAAGAGTACCTTCCTTCAAGTCTGGGAAGGCGAAGGTGCCTCGCCGGCGGTGTGGGGCTTCTCAGAAAAAGGTTCCAAGCCCTTCAAAGCCTCTTTTAGAGGTTTTTAGCGGCCTTGGTCTGGCAATCAGAAAGCAGGCAAGGCTGACAAGGCCCCTTCGGCATTAAGGTTTGCCCCATCCATGTCTGGAGTGGGGAGATGTCTTTGCTGGTTCCGGGGCCGTGGACCTCCTGGGTCAGCGACCAGTGGGTCCACGAGGTGATTTTATCCTGTTCCAAGATGGAATTCCATTTCTTGTCCTCCAGAAAGGTTCTTTCTTTCCAATGTGCACCTGCCCCTGGATCACCTGCAAGCTCTGTTGTGGGCAGGGCAGGACTTGTTGTCCCAGGGCCCGATCGTCCTGGTTCCAGTGTCGGCACATTTTCAGGGGTTTTATTCATATCCTTTCATGGTTCCCAGAAAGGAGGGCAAGTTTGTCTGATTCTGGACCTCAAGGCCACCCTGTTTTGTTTGGGTGCAGTAATTCAGGATGAAGTCCTTTTAGGCGGTGGGGGCGTCCCTGCATTAAGGGGGTTCCCTGGCTTCTTTAGATGTCAGACACCTACCTGCACATTCCAATTTACACCCGACATCAGCATTTCCTCTGCTTCGCTGTGAGAAAGGCGCACTATCAGTTTGTGGCAATTACCCTTTGGTCTAGCCTCCGCTCCTCGGTTCTTCATGAAAGTGTTGGCCCGGTCTTATCATTGCTGCATCAGCTGGGGATTGCTGTGCTGGGGTAACTGGACAACCTCCTATTGCGAGCAGAGTCTCTGTCGGCTCTGACAGCCGATGTGGAAATTACTCTCCAGACTTTGCGGGAGATCGGGTGGCTTCTAAATTTTCAGAAGTCTGCCCTGGTTCCGACCAGGAGATTGGATTATCTGGGGCTGACTCTGGATTCAGCTCTAGACAGTGTTCCTTCCTCTGGAAAAGTTGCAGAGGTTGCATTCTGCGATTCAATTGTTAGCCCACAAGTGGTCATCCCTTCGCATTGTTTGCGAGTGTTGGGCCTGATGGTGTCCACCTTCGAGGCGGTTACGTTTGCACAGTTCTACATGAGACTCCTTCAAAGGGAAATTCTGGTCAAATGGGACAAGTGTCCCAAGTCAACGGACAATGTGATTTGTCTGAGTCAGCCGACAAAGAGTTCTCTGGTCTGGTGGCTTGCTACAGTGCAAGTCCTTTCTCCTCTTGTACTAGACAGCGGTCACGACAGATGCCAACCTGTCCGGGTTGGGAGAGGTCCTGGGGCTGAACTCTACCTAGGGCTGTTGGAGGTTGGAAGAGTCCAGATTGCCCATCAGTGTCTTGGAACTTCGAGTGATCAGGCTTTTCCAGGACCATTGGGCAGAGCAGCTCTGGGGGATCTTGGTGCGGATTCAGTCGGACAATGCCACGGCCGTGGCTTATATGAATAACCAGGGCTGGCACAAGGAGTGTGTTAGCAGCCCTGGAGGTGTCCGGTGAGCAGATTTTTCTTGCCCTGTCCACTATGCACATTTCTAGCGTGGATATTGGCAGGCGGATCACCTCAGTCGTCAGGCGTTGGACCAGGGGGAATGGTCCCTTAATCCGGACATGTTTCATCAGATATGTCTGCCGTGGGGCACCCCTGAGGTGGCTCTGTTGGTGTCCAGGCTCAACAGAAAGGTGCCGAGATTCGTGGCCAGTTTGCGAGATCCTTTGCCTGACACCACGGACACTCTGGTGGCTCCATCGAGCTTGTACCATCTGATTTACGCCTTTTCTCCACTCCAGCTTCTTCTGCGAATTCTACGCAGGATCGGGGACAAAGACTCCGGTCATTCTAGTGGCTCTGGACTGGCCTTGCCGGTCTTGGTACGCCGGCCTGGTGCGACTGGGTACCGAGATCCCTTTCCTTATGCTGTCACAAAAGGTTGCTTTTTTGGTGGCTATCACCTCCGCTTGCAGGGTGTCGGAGTTGGCGTTATTTTCTTGTCGTTCTCCCCATCTGGTGGTTTACAGGGATAAAGTGGTTCTGCGACCACTTCCGTCATTCCTCCAAAAAGTTGTTTTTGATTTCCATGTGAATGAGGACATTGTGCTGTTGTCCTTGTGTCCCAGGCCGGCTCATCCCAGGGAATTTGCCTTTTATACTCTGGATGTTGTTCAAGCTATTTGGCAGCCAATGAATGCTTCGGGGTCAGACTCATTCTTTGTGATTACGGGCAGGCCGCTCTCAGATCAGATCTCAGCTTAGCACAGCCACAGAGCAACCTCTGATCTCTACAGATCACAAGACCTGAAGAAGGGCCCCGCCTGAAACACGTTGTCAGGACAACAGATTGTTACAGCCAGCTTCTCTTGGGTTCTCCCCCCTCCGCACCTGCGATCTGCGGTCCATAAGTGGTCTCAGCCAGCCACCATCTGTGGCTCAAGCCTCACTTGGGCTGGCTCCCCTCACAGAGCCTAGTGTCCACCAGCAGTTTTAGCATGCTTCCTTTTTGCAGCTCAATCCTCATCTTGGTTGGATTTTTTCCGAGAGTCTGACGTCACGTCGGGCTCTCTCGTCCTGGTGCGAGTCCAGCGCAAAGCTGTGGAACAGTCATAAAGATGTTGCCAACCACATCACACTCCTCCCTCCCCATTTTCTGTTTGGATCTTGTGACTTGGGACTCCCTCTCTGCGCTCCCTTCCGTGGACACCTTCCATCTCTACAGCCAGGACCAGAGGAAGGCCCACCCACACAGCTTCATTAACCTGGTTTCTGACATGCTCCCCCCAGCGAGCCAGCTGTGAGTCTATTTCTCTCCCTTGAGTTCTCCACCGTGTTCTATATTGTCCAGTGCATACCTTTTATTAGACGATTTTTACACATTGCACCATCCTTGATTTTGTGTGCTGTTCTCCACATCAACCCTTTTTTTGGTTCATCTAGCGCTACTATGGGATTATTTTTGGTTCTTTTACATATTTTAGCATCCATCCTGGTGCTTTTATCTCACACAGCTGCTTTTTGATTCCCTATATGCCATCTGTTTTTTTAATATTGAAGGAGCGCAGGTTTTGTGATTTTTGGGTGCCGGGCTATAATTTTTTGTTCTTCTAGTATCACTTTAAAGTAAATCTCTCATAAGGAAGATATATGGGGTCTGCCTTTAATGACTTTCTTCCTAAAATGCTTGTTACCTGGCTTTCTGTAGCTTCAATCATTTCTTTTGTCTGAATCACTTAACCAAATGAGAATGCAGCAAGGAAAAGTTGGATAAAAGTTAGAATACCTTATTGATACTGTATATTTATTTCAAATAAGGGTTAGAAAGTATTGAATTCAGTCTCAAGCAACTAGCAGTTTCTAAAGCAGATTTGCAGCAATGGCAGCCTGCATTGTGACATCACCTCCCCTTTTTCCACCTCGTCCAATCAGAGAACGCCTTGTGTTCCAAAAAATACTAGGCGTTCCGTGAATTGCAGTGGTACCGAGCAAGCAACCCCTTGTATTCAGTGTGCTGAGGGGAAGTTGCCTGCACAGAACCTGAAAGATCACAGCTCTCACTGTATGTAATGCAGACTACTATAGTTATATACAGCATCCCCAGGGGCCAAGATGGCCCAATGTAAGCATGTAAAAAAAATAATTCCTGGAGTTCAGCTTTAAAGGGGTTCTAAAGCAGAAGGTTTTTGACCTTAATGCATTCAATGCATTAAGGTTAAAAAACCTTCTGGGTTTACCCATACTTAGCTAAACCCCATCTTGATCCAGCAATGTGCATGAGAGCAGTGGCTCTCTCCGGTCTATCTTCTCATTGTCTCACACAGCAGAGGGAGCCCTTGGCTCCTGCTGCTGTCAATCACAGCCAGTAAGCCAATGAGGAGAAAGCAGAGGCGGGGCTAAACTGCTCTGTGTGTGAATAGACAATGCCCATTCACAATGTCCATTCACAGGTGCATGGTTTAGGAGCTAGCCCGCTCAAGTGCCCCCATAGCAAGAGGCTTTCTATTGGGAGCACTCAGCAGGGGGGGGGGGGAGCCAGGACAGCCAGGGGGGTAAAAAAAAAGAAGAGGATTGGGGATGCTCTGTGCAAAACCATTGCACAGAGCAGGTAAGTATAACATGTTTGTTTAAAAAAAAAAATGAGTCTTTAGTTTCCCTTTAACTGTATCTATTTAAAACAGAAAGGCATCTCTACATGAATCATCCCCTTAAGAAGTGAAAGCAGTCCTTAAAGGTTTGAAAAGCCCTAGCACAGATATAAATGACCCATCTGTAATTATGTGTGCTGGGCTAGCATGATCATGGCTCATAGCACCGTGCTTAAACTTGTAAGTACTTTTTGTAGGACAATAATCCTACTAACAGAGAGATAAAGTGCTATACCAGTATGGATAAAATGTAATTTCCGTTTTGTAGAATTAAAGTAGTCCCTCCATGGCCCCCACTCTCTCTTTACTGGCTAAACAGAAGGTATTATTCAAGTTAGTCTCCCCTGTTCCCAGTTTCCTCTTGTTGTAAAATATTACAGTGATTACACATCATAAAGCCTATCTGTAATAAAACGCATCAGCTGGCCAAGGTTTTCATCGCTCACTCAATAATCCATTAATACAGCAATGCTGCCCAGGCGTCTTTATAATACCAACTCGAAGGTAATTTTAATCAGCTGCACCAGCTGGTATTTAACAACAGCTGCTGGAGTCGCCACAAATATACTCAGTAGCTGGCATCTTTATTTGCAGTATTTCAAGGGGAGAAGAGATCCCCTTGTGGTTAATTGGTGTTGTGTGTATATACATATACTATATATATATATATATATATATATATATATATATATATATATATATATATGTGTATATATATATATATATATATTGGAGTAAACAAACTTATTTGTAATGTCCAAGTTTAAATAGGACCAGTATCATCAAATGTAGGGTTAGGTAATATTTTTCCACCTAAGACCGTCTATGTAATAGAAAATGGCATTTTTGAAAGGGGGTTATTTGTTTGGTTTTTTAGTTTTGGATATACTAGGGAAGGATTACAACCTTTGCCTAGTCTTTATTGCTGCCTATTTCCGTGCTGGGAAGATCCATTCCTCTGCTTGACCTGGTGGCCAATGCCACTGTCATTGTATGGAAAGTGATGAGGCATTCCAAATGTTAACATCACCAGAGCAACTTTCACAGGACTTGAAGGATAAATCTTCCAGTGGGGTTCCAGTGACACATATCTAAGGCTCAATTCACAGCTATGCATGTTGCTTTTGAGCATTTCTGTAGTGCTTTTTGCTGTGCTTTCCACGTTTTTTCCTGCGATTTTACAGGGATTTGCATTCATCATGCTTTTTTTAGGGGGAAAATTTGTTGTTAAAAATGCAAATCGCCGCAAAATAGCGGTAAAAACACAATGCATGCTTTTCTGCAGCTTCTCCATTGAAGTCTATTGAACCAGAAAAGAAAAAACAGTTTTGCATTTAAAAAAGTCCCTGACCATTTCCTAAAACACAGAGGCACAAACATGCATTGATGTGAATGTGTTCCATAGGTAACCATGTTAAAAAAATGTCCTGTATTTCTGCAAAAATCATGAAAAAATGCATTGGTGTGAATGGAGCCTAATATAGGAATTCCCCTAACTTGTATACTTTTCTTTCATGTGCTATTGTGTGTCCTGGACAAGAAGTAAAGGGAAATCCCATGAACCGGACACTGACCGCAAAATATAAACTGACACGGGTATATATAATTAAAAAAAAAAACCTTTTGGCTATATATATACTTGCTTTGCGTCTGTTAACTTCACTACCTAGATGTGTGGATCAGTGTGTCCATGACCTTCATGACTACAATGGCAATGCCTATATGCTTGTCCTGACCATTCTGTTTCAGAGCTGAATACTTTTACAAGCGATTCATACTACATGTTGCATTAACTACATGTATTATCTTGCATTAGGGCAGCACATTGATTTTGAATGGGCTGGTAGCGTGCTTTAATGCACCAAAAAATGGACATTAATCACTCTACTGCACTGCACTCAACTGTAATAGTGCATTGAGATGCTTTTCAAAATGAATGCATGCCACCGCAAACCACCACTAACCACCACTGTTCACACACACCCGCTACGTATAAATGTGAAAGTGCCCTAATTTAAAAGGAAAATATTTTGCTTTGTCAATTTATAATTCACTATTTTTTTGTTTTTAGCATTTACACAACCTTTTCAACACGGAGGAACCCTTGAAATAGCATTCCAGTCTCAGGGAACCCCTACTAAAAATGTACTATATCTACAACTCATGATACATTAGAGATTGATGGTCAGTTGGAAGAATTCTCCTTACATTTGTGGTCATAAGTCATGGTCATAAGAGTCTGAGAAGCAGAAATTTTATTCTTTCTCTAGCTTTGTTTAAACTTCAGTTTGTGTTACTGCCAGCATAGCACAGCCATTTCCTGTCCTGGCCACTGTTTCATTTACTCCCCACTTTAGTTTTTTAATGGGAGGTGTAATTACATTACCCTGGCTTGTGATGTGTTTGGGCAAAACAGTGGGTGTTACTATGTCCAAACACATCACAGCCACATGCCTCTTGTATGAGTCACTAGGTCTTCTGGGGCATGTGGTCCCTATGCAGTTTTGAGCTCCACTGCTCCGGCCCTCACTGAAAGCCCAACACTCACACTTTTTTAGAGTACTTTTTATAGTTTTTTTTTTCTAAACCTTAGTGAATATTGATAATAGTTCTGTTTGCAAAATAAAAGCACTATCATATTACATTGCTGTAGCATCATCAAAAGATAACTATGAGCTGCATAAATAAGAGGAAAAAGTATATTGATCACTATTTGATTTGTTTACATCAAACGTCTCCTTTGTGCCTTAATAACCGATATTTTCTAACCCAGTAGGGCTCTTGCATACAGCTGTGGTCACCATATTTCTCGCTTGGGAGCCACTGGTGCTGCATACAGCCACCCCATAGACATGAGTGACTGTATTTGCTCAGGTAGCAAGCAATTGTGCTACAAGTTTGAAAATGACTTGCTAAGCTATTGCTAGGCTTGCAAGGTTTCACAAGTTTGTTGCACAATTGCAGAAAGTCCACATTGCATGACTCCAGATCAACTTTCTTTACAAACTTTCTCCAAGTCTGCTGCAAGTTCTGGTTTATTTTTGTTGTGCAATGGTCATCCCACCACAGGGGTCGCTGTGGCTGAATTTTCATGCTGTAGACTTGAAGAGCTCTTGCTTTAGACTCACCACTGCGACTTTGCTCTTGCTAGAGACTTGCCACGCAAATTTGCTACAAATTGGAAAAGTGTCAACTAGAACTTGTGCTTTAAGTGCTCTGCAAGAGTACAACGTGCCAGTGAAAATGTATAGCAAGTTAAGAGACTTAAAATTCAACACTGCCACACATTTGTGGCAAGTTGTCCTTGCCATCTGGATGACAGCATACACCAGTACTTATGTTAACCCCTGCATTTGTGCAAATGGAAAAAACCCTGTATGCATATGTGAGTTTACTAGGCACAGGGAGTTGGCTCTTAGGAAGGGAGAATTTAGAGTTAACGTCATCATTGTGCTGATGCTCTTTCTGTATGCAATCACAGGCTAGGGTTGTCTTTGACCAAGCTGTTTTGCTTCAATGATAGTAAAAAAGTGAGGTCAGAACTTGGCTGTGATGTCTAATTCAATGAAGATTGAAGGTATTTACACAGTTGCTAACTGTGATGTGTTCTTCTATTTTACAACTATGTAAAGCATTTGTAAACCTCTGCACAGCTAAAGCAAAGTAGGGAAAGTCCCTTTTAGCAGGACCAAAAATATTATTGTGCCATTTGTGATGATGTCATCATGACTTCTTTTGCTGAGCTTCTTCGAAGAAAAATAGTTAACCAGGGGATAATAGTTATCCAGATGTACCACCTGGTTACCACTGCTTGAACAAATGTAATGTATTGCTTATGCATAAATATACAGTATCTCACAAAAGTGAGTACACCCCTCACATTTTTGTAAATATTTTATTATATCTTTTCATGTGACAGCACTGAAGAAATGACACGTTTCTACAATGTAAAGTAGTAAGTGTACAGCTTGTATAACCGTGTAAATTTGCTGCCCCCTCAAAATAACTCAACACACAGCCATTAATGTCTAAACCGCTTGCAACAAAAGTGAGTACACCCCTAAGTTAAAATGTCCAAATTGGGCCCAAAGTGTCAATATTTTGTGTGGCCACCATTAATTTCCAGCACTGCCTTGACTCTCTTAGGCATGGAGTTCACCAGAGCTTCACAAGTTGCCACTGGAGTCCTCTTCCACTCCTCCATGAGAACATCACGGAGCTGCTGGATGTTAGACCTTGCGCTCCTCCACCTTCCCTTTGGGGATGCCCCACAGATGCTCAATAGGGTTTTGGTCTGGAGACATGCTTGGTCAGTCCATCACCTTTACCCTCCGCTTCTTTAGCAAGGCAGGATGCCCCACAGATGCTCAATAGGGTTTCGGTCTGGAGACATGCTTGGCCAGTCCATCACCTTTACCCTCCGCTTCTTTAGCAAGGCAGTGGTCATCTTGGAGTTGTTTTTGGGGCCGTTATCATGTTGGAATACTGCCCTGTGGGGGGGGGGGGGATCATGCTGTGCTTCAGCGTCACAGTACATGTTGGCTTTCATGGTTCCCTCGATGAACTGTAGCTCCCAGTGCCAGCAGCATTCATGCAGCCCCAGACCATGACACTCCCACCACCATGCTTGATTGTAGGCAGGACACACTTGTCTTTGCCCTCCTCACCTAGTTGCTAACACACACGCTTGACACCATCTGAACCAAATAAGTTTATCTTGGTCTCATCAGACCACAGGACATGGTTCCAGTAATCCATGTCCTTAGTCTGCTTGTCTTCAGCAAACTGGTTGCGGGCTTTCTTGTACATCATCTTTAGAAGAGGCTTCTTTCTTGGAAGACAGCCATGCAGACCAATTTGATGCAGTGTGCGGCGTATGGTCTGAACATGCTGACCCCTCCCCCCCCCCCCCCACACACACACACGACTTCAACCCCTGCAGCAATGCTGGCAGCACTCATTTGTCTATTTCCCAAAGACAACCTCTGGGTATGACGCTAAGCATGTGCACTCAACTTCTTTGGTTGACCATGGTGAGGCCTGTTCTGAGTGGAACCTGTCCTTTTAAACTGCTGTATGGTCTTGGCCACCAGCTCAGTTTCAGGGTCTTGGCAAACTTCTTATAGCCTAGGCCATCTCTATGTAGAGCAACAATTCTTTTTTCAGATCCTCAGAGAGTTCTTTACCATGAGGTGCCATGTTGAACTTCCAGTGACCAGTATGAGATAGTGATAACGAGAACACCAAATGTAACACACCTGCTCCACATTCACACCTGAGACCTTGTAACACTAACGAGTCAAATGACAGCGGGGAGGGAAAATGGCTAATTGGGCCCAGCCAGCCACCCACAGCCGCTGTGCCAGCCACCCACCCACCACAGGGTGCCAACAAGCCAGCCATTAAGCATTAAACAAAAATTAACATGTTCAGTACCAGATTTGTGTCAAAAATTGTCTTTATTTTTCAAAACTTTAAATGTACAAAATATTGGCCGATCCCGATATGTTGTGACCAAAATATCAGTATCGCCCCTGAAAAAAACATATCCCTAGTTATAACCCCTCTGTTTTCTTTTTTTTTTGTGTGTCCCATTGGGGAGATTTACCTTCACTTCCTGACTCAAATTAAAACAGGAAGTGAGAGGAAATCCCTACAAATTAAGGGAATCTCAAGTCACCAGAACTAGTGTCCCCATTGGAAAATCCCCCCTCTTTTCGGGGGACAACCCACAATTTTTTTCACTTTTATTTTTAATGGTAAGGCCTCTTGCACACAATACTCCTGTTTGAGCATTTACTTTTTCAGCCATTTTTTTATATGTATGTATTTGCGCGTATTTTTGCGCATATGTGCTCATTCAATTTTGCACAGATTTTTGCGCAAATGCGCGAAAACGTATACTTGCGTTCTTGTTCTGCACAATATGTAAATGGACATCTGCGCACATTTGTAAGCAATCACTCGTATTTGCGCGCATGAAGAGTAAATTACTGACCAAAATTGCAAATTTTTCTATTTTTTTTTCTTTTACTGAAGAATGCACAGCGCTTGTTTACACGCCTGTGTGCATAGGCACATTACAATAATGGGCTGTATTTTAGTTAAGTAAGAAAAAAAGCTGTACTGAGATTTTTCAAGCTGCAGTGTGCAAGAGGCCTAATCGTAATCAGGACAAATAGAGGGGATGAATCTCCCTAATTGGGGACACAGACAACAACAAAAAAAACCTAATGGGTGTTCTAATATATCTCCCGTCTGTCTAAAACTGAAAAAACTTTTGTTAATCTATAATGAACCCCTAGTCTATGATTTTCGAGTCACATGTGGCTGTCTGCTGCATTTTTTATGACACCTGCACCTTCACTGAGGCTGGATTCACACAGGTCTGGCTGCGGTTTACAGTCCGGTGTCCTGTGCCTTTGTGTTCACGGAATCGGGTACGATTCAGGTGCAAATTGTTCCCTGAATTTGCACCTGAACCAGACCCAAAAACGCACAGGACCCTTTTCAGATTCGCACCGCAGCCACCCTGGACATGTGTAAATTGGCTCCATTGAAAACCGGTCACACTCACATGTTATGCAAATTGAATGCGATGTAAAAAGCATCCAATTCACATGTGAACCCAGTCTAAAAGATGAGCATATTTCTATCAGTATGCCTGTTGCGTTATAAGCTTCCCATTACCTAAAGTTGTATTAGGCTGGGTTCACACTGGAACGGCTTCAGAGTCGCCCGAATCTGAAGCTGTCCCCTGCAGCGCGACTTCAGCGGGGCTTGCAAATGACTTCTCTAATAGAAGTCAATGCAAGTCGCCCCCAAAGTGGTGCAGGAACCTTTTCCTAAGTCGGAGCGACTTGAGTTGCTCCGATTAGAACAGTTCCATTGCACTGAATGAAGCGCGACTTGTCAGGTGGCTAAGTCCCCTGACAAGTTGCCCCAGTGTGAACCGGGACATAATGCTATATTTTTCCTATGTTGTGTGGCTTGATGTTACTAAAAATATTTCAACTTTACATTTGAACTGACAAAGGCAGAGGGCCTGTAAAATAATAATTTTGAAAAGTAAGTGTAGTGGTCTGGTAGATATTTCCTCTATTTAATTTTATAAATGTTTATTCATTTTCTAAGAACAATAATACAGACAATGTCAGACTTGTGTAAGGATACAATCTAATGTACAAAGCTCAGAACCATAAAAACAGTTTTGTTCTTGCGATACAAGCAATAGCTTTGTAAAATATGGTATTTCTTCTATTTATTTATTATGATTAGAAATTTAAAAAAAGTAAAATGTGAAAAAAGTCATAGTAAAAAAAAATAAATGCATTTTAACATTACGTAGTCTTCCATCTCTCCAGCAGGTGCAACGTTAGGTTTGTTTTTAACTGTTAGAACAAAAGAAAGGATAAAGGAAAGAAAAAACTTTGAGGTGCCAAACCTTTCACAAACAATTCTTTTTAACTGTATCTAAAGCTAACATCCTTTTTCTTTTTAAGGTTTGGATAATTAATTGGTTTTCTTGTCTATCCGTGTCTTAATGGGGATATTCCCCTTAACTTCCTGCCTTTAGTCCAGTGCCTGACCATTAATAAAGACATAACAGAAGTTCTAACCCTTCATCGCTGTATCCAAATGCCTCTCCACCCTGTGTAAAGACCAGTACACATGGTGGGAGAATCTGATGAACAATCATCCGGTTTTCTTCCATGTTTCACAGCAGGTCGAAACTGAGGATGGTACTAATTTTACAAAAATTCACAAAAGACCAAGGCTTTTGTTTATTGTTTCTGTTCATGCAAAGTCTTTCGTATCTGATTTTTCTTGTACAAAAACCATACGAAAAGAGTACACATTAAACCTAATTCGTTAGTTCTGTTCACATACAAGAAAAAATTGGACATTTGCCTCTTTGGAAAGTCTGAATCGGATGTTGAAAGTTGTGTACACACTATAAAAAAATCGAACGATCGTGCCTCGTACGGAATTTTTCTTCAGATTTTCATATAGCGTGTACCCCATTTAAGATTGTAGGCTAATAGATCCAAAGGGCATCTGCCGTACTGTCTCTATTGTTAAACCTTAGTGCTGTTGTATAATTTGTCATGTATTAAATATTTAAACTACTACATTATATGAAGTCAAGAAAATATAAAAAATCAAAAGAAAAAAAAAATTTAACAAATTTGTCCCAAAGCCCTTTTAGTTATTCTTTAATCTTTGCAATAGATAACAATAAAGTAACATTTGTCAGCTAAAAGGTTGCATAATCATAGATTTCTGTGCATTTTCTTTTTTTTTTTTTTTTTAGCTTTTAAATACCGTTTTTTTTTTGTCTTAAACTCAAACTTATATTTAGACTTTTGCTAAGAGAGACATTGTGTTACATGATGTAACAAATGTCATCTTATGTAATCCCAATTCCCCTTTCCACTTCAAAAACTCCCATGGATTTCTTCTTTTTTCTCAAGTCTTAAATACAGTGTCAAGAAACATTTCTGTTCCTGTGCAGAACACATTGCTAATTCATCTAAAAGTTACAGTGAAACCAGTTGTTTTGAGTGCGTTCATTTATCAGTACAAGCGATTTTCAAAGCCTCAGCCAAATATGGATCTGTCTGCTTTGGACTATGATTGAGTACATACAGTTAAATCTTGCAACAAAATAAATTACTGGAATAGCAATTTGAATACAAAAAATACATGGCAAGCACTTTCTCTGTTATTTCTAGTGAAAACAGGCTGTTAAAGTTTGTTTAGTGTGTTTGACAACAGACAGTATGATGTATTGCCGGGCACAGCGGTAGGTTGGACTTGAGTGGTATTAACTCCCTCTTTTGATTAATGGTAATTGTTTCAACGAAAAAGCATGTTTTACATACAACTCATAGTGGTGGAAAGCAGAAGTTGACTTGCGAGATCCATAATTAGCGTTTTGAGTTAGCATATAAAAAGATCACGAAGAACATGCAGACATAATATGCTTAAGCCTCTATTGTTTTGCATTGTGCTGCTTATAAACTATTCTTTATACAAAATTAAACCTGGTTGTTTATCTTTTGTTCTCTGTTACAATGTGATTTATGAGCTACAGTGAAAGCCCACAGTTCTTTAAAAAAAAATTACACACACAAAAAAAAAAAAAATGAAATTGTACCTGTTTATGATGAGAAAGGTAATCAGATATTGCAGTATGTCTAATTACTCTAGGGGGAAAAAAAATATTTAGCAACAGAAATCGAGAAAAAAACGAAAGTACATTGTGCATGGTAAATTAGAATTGTAAAAAATAACTATGACTTAGTTGGGGTTTCAAGGCGACTCATTTTTTTTGGTCCCGCTTTTTTATAGTTATTTCGTCATGTATGCTGTTTTTAAAAATAATAAAAATCAAGCTTTATTTTGATAGTCAACAATCAGGATTTATGTCCTGCAATAATTTCACATGAAGATAATATTTTTAATAGAAAATTTTTTATTTATGAATGAGTTTAAATAAAAGAAAAATGACTACCAAATGCATTTTCCCCAAAAAAGTGCTCAGTAATATATTATTACATTTTATCAGTTCTCCAGTGTACAGGCAGAATTAACAAAGGGACTGTGAATTGTGGTTAGCTTATTGTTTGTGTTTTTAATGTTCCAGCTAACAAGGTAGCTTTGGTTGTCAGGGATTGAAAAAAGAAAAGAATATAAAACTAAATTAATTGTGTCCATGCAATGTATTTCTCAATTTCCTAATGTTAGAAAACATTTAATTTCATTATAAGAATTATGGTCAACAAAGTTTTAAGAATTCCAAAAGTTATTTTTTTGCTTGTAATCAGTTAAAATGAATAGCCACACGCATCTTAAAGTGCATTTCCATGCAAAACAGGACCCAAATCCTTCTGCCTGTTTATTTTTTGCCTTGTGAAGCAAGATATACTCACCAAGGTTCAGTGTCTGGGTCCCTTGCCAGCACAGTTTCACAGTCCCTTCTGCTAACATCACTCCTCTTCTGAATTGTAAAAGCCACGCCATTTGACAGCCAATAGAAAGTATCCACGTCACACAGGCAGTGACAAGGACACCCAAAGAAGGAACCGGACTCATGAAAAACTTCTCAATTTCCTAATGTTAGAAAACATTTAATTTCGTTATAAGCATTACGGTCAACAACGTTTTAAGAATTCCCAAAGTTAGTATTTTGCTTGTAATCAGTTAAAATGAATAGCCACACGCATCTAAAGTGCATTTCCAGGCAAAACAGGACCCAAATTAGTCTGCCTGTTTATTCATTAATTTTTTGCCTTGTGAATCAAGATATACTCATCAAGGTACAGTGTCTGGGTCCCTTGCCAACACAGTTTCCCAGTCCCTTTTGCTAACATCACTCCTCTTCCGAATTGTAAAAGCCCCATCATTTGACAGCCAATAGAAAGTATCCACATCACACAGGCAGTGACAAGGACACCCAAAGAAGGAACCTGCCTCAAGAAAAAAATAGGAGGAAAAGACTTTGGGCTTGAATGTCACATGACCACGAGTTTAGGTATGTGAAAAAGGTATGTGGATAACATTTTATTTTATTTTATTTTCTAACAGTTAGAGGAGTGTGGGAAGGGGGTTATAATTTTCCTAAAAAGAGGCTTTAAGGTCCTGTGTTGATGTACTTTGGGCTTGTGTCAATGCCATCCGTTTAGGACACTTCTGAGAACATTCGTAATTAATTGACAAGTGCATTTGACCTGAAATTGATTTCCTTCTAACCTGCATTGGATCTTCTCTCCGCATTTTGTATTTTCATATACTTTTATGTAAAGGGAGAAGCGCCCAGTGTCCGGGGTAATGCCACACACTTGGTAGGAGAATCGAGCCAATGCGTTTTGGGAGAATTGTATACCTCTTTTTAAGGGCTGTTGGTGCACGCAAACGAAGGTGGATGGGCTCCATGGTGGTACCTGGATTTCTAGTAGATGCAGATGTCGGCTTTCAAATGCAGAGACCGCTTAGCTTCTGTATTTAAAAGCCGACATCTGCTTCTTCTAGAAATCCAAGTACCATCGCAGAGCTCACCCATCTCCGTTTGCGTGTACCAACAGCCCTTAAGAAGGATGCAATTCTCCCAAAATGCGTTGGCTTGATTTGTACTTTCAATAAAAGATTATGATTTTCCCACCAAGTGTGGCATTACTCCAGACACCTAATACTCTTCCCTCCCCTTCAAATATCTTTTCTGCTGAAGCGATCTCTTTGTCCTACCAGTAAGGTAGCAGCCCATACCTCCAAAGGGAGTTTAACATTGCCAGTTATCCATGGAACCATATATATATATATATATATATATATATTATATATATATATATATATATATATATATTTGATGCAGAACTTATTTTGAAAGCACACAAAGCCTTTCAACACAAGTCCTAAGGGCCCTTTCACTCCAGAATGCTGTGTAGAAAACTTTGCATTTTGTGCACATTTTCCGCACCACATTCATAATACACTGGGTGTGCAATCTGCTGCGGGTGTCAAATGACACCCCAAATGTGGATCGTAGACGCAGTACGTTTGCCTGCACTGGATCACATGGTACCACAGTACCGTGCAATCCGGTTACATTGTGTTTTCAAAGTAGTGCATGCACTACTTTTGATGCAGTCCAGTGCAATTTCAGCTCATTAAATTAATTGGCTGTAAGTCATTTTGCACAGAATAGTTACATAGTTACATAGTTAGTGAGGTTGAAAAAAAGACATCAGTCCATCCAGTTCAACCTATGATGTGTGTGTGTGTTTGCTTTTAGCCGTACATTGTATACCCCTGTATGTTGTGGTCTTTAAGGTATCCATCTAACAGTTTTTTGAAACTATCAATGCTCCCTGCTGATACGACTGCTTGTGGAAGAGAATTCCACATCCTTACCGCTCTTACAGTGAAGAACCCCTTACGCACTTTAAGGTTAAACCGCCTTTCCTCTAGTTTTAGTGAGTGGCCACGAGTCTTATTGTATCTCCTTTCTCTGAATAGTTTGTTCCTTATGCTCGGGTCGCCAGTACAGTATTTGTACATTGATATCATATCCCCCCTCAATCGTCTCTTCTCCAGAGAGAATAAGTTCAGGGCTTGTAGTCTTTCTTCATAGCTGATGTCCTCCATCCCCCTAATTATTTTTGTTGCCCTTCTCTGGACTTTCTCCAGTTCCAGCACATCCTTCCTGAGGACCGGTGCCCAGAACTGGACAGCATACTCCAGATGTGGCCGGACCAGAGTCTTGTAGAGCGGGAGAATAATCTCTTTATTTCTGGAGTGAATCCCCTTTTTTATACATCCCAGTATTCTGTTGGCTTTGCTTGCTGCGGCCTGGCATTGCATGCCACTGCCAAGCCTGTTGTCTACCAGTACCCCTAAGTCATACAGGTTCTGGTGTGAACTAAAGGAAATGTTCCAGTAGGGACTTTTTTTTTAAGATTTGTGAAAGTTTTGCTCTTTAATATCCTGTATGTATTTTTTAATGTCTTATCATGAAAGGACAAGCAATAGCAGTTACTGTTTCTCAACACTCCTGTACTTCTGCTGTATATGCCCACCTAGCTAACTTCCTGGTAATGTGTATTAATTGGCCAAATGTGTATTTTAATTTTCCACTTACTGTAGAAAAACATTGAATTTGAAAGCTATAACAAGCGTAACTTTGTTTTTTAAAAGTTTTTTTTTTTTTTTTTGCTGTTGGTTATATAGTTTCTGTTATACTTTGATGCCTTTAGAAATGATTTTCTTTATTATATTAGTTTTGCAAGCTTTCTGTTTTTGCCTTAAATTATGAAATTATGTTGGTATGACTGAAAGTGTGACATGGATATGTTATTTGTGTAAACATTTTGGTGATATAGTCACACCTTTCCCTTTCTTTGAAAATTTGAATGTGTATCCCTGTGTTTGGGGATGGTACAGAGGTGTTTAACTTACTTGTGGTATTAGCCAGAGAGAAAGTCATATCTTGCATAAGACATACTTAACATCAATCAATGGAACCCTTCACCTCAGATCTCTGTCCAAAATCTGGAATTATTTCTCTTACTCTGCCGTTTGCAGGGCGATGGGGTTGTTTAATTTTTTTTTTTTTTACTGTATAATGTTTTATCAATTTTTTGTTTTATTAGACTCCTAATGTCACCTCTGCCCTCTAAAGGAGTTGATTAGCTTCTTACCTGGCCACAGTAGCCGGTGAATGACCGCTATGATCCCAAGAACTTAAAAGTGATCAAATTCTCATCGCTCTAAAGTTCATACGTGTCAGAGAAGTTTGGGAAAAGAATGTTCCATTAGCTTCTCCCACTTGGCATCCTGAAACCATTTACAGTGGTTCCAGGTTCCCCGAAGGAAAGAGAGCCCAGAACCACTGTGGGGGTGGGAGGTATGTAGGTATGGTAGCCTTCACAGTATCATAAAAGTGAATAGTTAGGTTTACAGCGGCCCAGATTACTTTTACTAAAAAAACTAGGGAGTAAATTTAAAAAAAAAAAAAAAAACCCTACCAAGCTTGTTTAACTACTTTAACTCCAGGCCGTTTATGAAAGGCAAGTGGTTAGAAAAGATTCCATTAAAGATCATGTCTTCACTCATGAATGATCTGTGTGTTGGTTGTGTTAATTTATATTATATATTTACTGTACATATGTTTGATATGGCACAATGAAACCTGTTGTATTGTATTCTTGTGGTTTGGGTGAAGGTTTTTATGTGTGAGGGAGGGGTGCAGAGATTGCTTAGGTTGTATGCAAACCAGGCTGCAAGAGGTTAGAAAGATTAAAGCAGTAGTAAACCGTGTAAAAAAAAAAAAAAATGGTTCTCCTGCAGGTAATGTGCTAGTATGCACCACACACTAGCACATTATCACGGACTTGTCTAAAAAAGGCATCCCTCCAGCGGGCCACTTACAGGGATTCCATCTTCACCTGGTCGTCGTTCCAGGTTCGCTGGCTCTGGCTGCTTGACTGAGCCACAGTGACATCACCCCTGTGCATCACAGTCACGGTCGTGACACAGCTCTCTCAATGGATGGCATACTCGAGTGTGCTGTCCAGTGAGAGGGCAGTACACATGTGTCAGTGATGTCACTGGCTGCTACACATGTAAATGTATCCTAAACAGTGCACATTTAGGAGATATTCACTCTACCTACTGGTAGGCCTTATTATAGGTTTATCTATAGGTACAGTATCTGGATTCCTCTTACACTCCTCCATGATGACATCACGGAGCTTCTCCATCTTTGGTTTGAGGATGCCCCACAGATGCTCAATCGGGTTCAGGTCTGGAGACATGCTTGGCCAGTCCATCACCTTTACCCTCAGCTTCTTTAGCATAGCAGTGGTCATCTTGGAGGTATGTTTGGGATCGTTAGTATGTTGGAATACTGCCCTGCGGCCCAGTCTCTGAATCGAGGGCATGAGCTCTGCTTCGGTATGTCACAGTACATGTTGGCATTCATGGTTCCCTCAATGAACTGTAGCTCCCCAGTGCCGGCAGCAAGCACACATGCAGCCCCGGACCATAACACTCCCACCACCATGCTTGACTGTAGGCAAGACACACTAGTCTTTGTACTCCTCACCTTGTTGCCGCCACATGTACTTGATACCATCTGAACCAAATACGTTTATCTTGGTCTCCTCAGACAACAGGACATGGTTCCAGTAATCCATGTCCTTAGTCTGCTTGTCTTCAACAAACTGTTTGCAGGCTTTCTTGTGCATCATCTTTAGAAGATTCCTTCCGGGACGAAACCATGAAGACCAATTTGATGCAGTGTGCGGCGTTGGGTCTGAGCACTGACAGGCTGACCACCCACCCCTTCAAACTCTGCAACAATGCTGGCAGCACTCATATGTCTATTTCCCAAAGGCAAGCTCTGGATATGACGCTGAGCATGTGCACTCAACTTCTGTGGTCGACCATGGCAAGACCTGTTCTGAGTGGAACCTGTCCTTTTAAACAGCTGTATGGCCCTGGCCACCGTGCTGCAGCTCGGTTTAAGGGTCTTGGCAATCTTCTTATAGCCTAGGCTATCTATATGGAGAGCAACAATAATTTTCTTTTTTTTTTTGGATAATCAGAGGGTTCTTTTCCATGAGGTGCCATGTTGAACTTACAGTGACCAGTATGAGAGAATGAGAGTGATGACACCAAATTTATCACACCTGCTCCCCATTCACACCTGAGACTTTGTAACACTAACGAGTCACATAATACCTGGGAGGGAAAATGGCTAATTGGGCCCAATTTGGACATTTCCACTTAGGGGTATACTCCCCTTTGTTGCAAGTGGTTTAGACATTATTGGCTGTGTGTTGAGTTATTTTGAAGGGACAGCAAATGTACACTGTTATACAAGCTGTACACTCACTCCTTTACCTTGTAGCAAAGTTTAATTTCTTCAGTTTTGTCACTTGACAAGATATAAGAAAATATTTACAAAAATGTGAAGGGTGTACTTACTTTTGTGAGATACTGTACAAGATAAAAAGCGTAGTTTACTGCCACTTTAAGAGGATGGCTGAACTGAATACCATACCATTATCAGCATCTATTTGTGCCTTATAGTGGTTGTAAAGTCTTATATATACCCAGTGAAGTGACTGGCCTCAGGTGATACACAGGGATGAAGCATATCCTCCTACATAAGTTGTACCTGATAACTTGCAGTCTTCTCTTCTCTATATCCATTAAAAGTCCAGAATTTATACAGCTTGTCTGAACTTTCAGAATGTAGGAGGCGTGGAGCTGAAAATAGGTGAATGGGTGAAAGTGGGATAAGCGTTGTTCATATTTCATGTCTGAGGTTTACAACCACTTTACTTTAAAAATAAAACAGAAAACCTTAGAATTTGTGGAAGGTGTCATCTTGATTGCTAAAACAGTATATTAATTACTTAAAAAAACTAGGAAATTACCCACTAGTCTGAGGCCCAAAAATGTTTCATTTTTAAATTCATATTTATAATTAAATAGGTGCACTTGTTCTTTAAATATTATATACTATTAGCTATAATCCAAAAAGTGCTAGTGCTTAGGTAAACAATAATATACATATTTAATATAAACCATACATAAATGTGGGAATCAGTAGTGCAAACTGTTTTTTTTAAATATATGCAAAGTCCATGCAATATATTTTCAAGTGCAAGCTACAAGCGGCAGGTGAATATTACTCTACCTGATACTCCCACCCTGAAAACAATTTAGGCCCCTTTCACACAGGCTTTCCAATAAGGTCAGGGGGACCTGATCGGATGCTCCATCTCGCTGACACCCGCTGCTATCGGTCCGATTCTGTCAGTGAAATCCAGACAGATGGAAATCCTATTTCTCTTACGTCCTCCGACAGTCGCCGCCTCCTCTAAGTCATCACTGTTGGGTATTGAATTCCGCTCCGCAGGAGTAGCTAGGCATATAGACTTAGTCAAAAACAAATGGCATTTGCATATACACACCCATGGGAGCTGTCCCATCTGGTCAATACCCCCCTGCAGTGATCACTCCCAACTCAGTTTTAATCTGCCTAGCGTCAGGAGTAGTTAGGCTTCCCTGTGCTGGGGCTACAGTCTCAGCCTATCTAATCTTCTCTTTCATTTTCTTTGAAAATGTCAGTTTTTTCTTACTTTACTAGCTGTTTATTTTGTCAGCTTTAGTTTTAGTCGACTCTTCGGAAGAAGATGGACTCATGCGGCGCTGGGATTCGGACTGACCGCCCTGGGTCTCCAGGGCAGAGGGTCAGATGGACCGCCATTGAGCGTTCAGCTATGGTTCGCCCTGGCATTATGAACGACCCATCCCTGCTCGCTGCAGGGATGCAGCCATGAGGTGGCTACCTCACTGGACGCATCTGCGATGCTGCAGTGCAATGTCCCTGGCTAACGGCATTACCTGTCAGATGAGGACAGCGGCTTTCCGTTTTCTGAGAGGCTCCCCACGCCATCTGGTACAGGTAAGTACTTCTGTGTGGGGCCTCTGTGTGGGGTGGCAGTCTGTGTTGCTGTGTGTGTCCCCATGTCTGTGCCTGTGTGACTCCCTGATGCGATCCCTGTGGGGATCGCTTGTACATGCGCTGCGGCGCTGTGTGTTTTTGGGGGTCCCCTTCCCTGTTTCACTTTGGTGCTTGGGGGTGCAGTATGTGTGGTGACCGCTGCGGGGGAAAACCACGCGGTCCACCATTTTAACTATAGGCAGGCATGTTGGCTTCTCTATGGGCTATACTACATGCTGTTTTGGCGCCATCCGCCGCCATTTTGCGGTAGCCGAATGATCGTTTCGACCGCATGTTCGGCGGCCATTTTGGCGGAGCCTTCCATGCAATCCTATGGGGCAGCCATTTTCCCTGGGTCAGGCAGCCTATAAGTTCAGCCTACTTCAGCAGCACTTCCTCTTCCTCTGGAACAGACATCGGTGGCAACACTCTGCGGAGCTCTGCAGGTTATCGCTCTCAATATTTTTCTGTATTGTCGCTTCTAGCTCGGTTTTTTCTTCTCCTGTTTGGGGGTCTTTTGTCACTGTAGCTGTAGCGGTGGGCTGCGCACTCCGCAGCGCTCTTAAAGGGGCAGTACAAATTTCTTGCACTGTTCTTTTTTCTCACATTAGGCAATGGATTCTCAGGATAGCAAATTCCCCCCAGCTCTAGTGGGGGTCCCCAGTTCTCCTGTGGCCCCTCTGAGACCTGATTTGGCCGCTGTAGTGGTAACTTTGGTGTCAAATATGGAAATGCTGATGGCTTAACGTGCTGCTAGAAAGAGGCCCAGATTATCTATCTCCTCTGATTCAGATGGTGATATGGCTGCTGCGAGCGTGCCCTTTTCAGGGTCCCGCTCATCCTTGGACCCGCTGGGGTCTGAGGGGGAGGCAGAGGTGGAGGGGGTTGATACCTCCTCCCCGGGGTCGCCTGAAGAGCGGGCG
The DNA here is from genome assembly GCF_965119305.1 of Pelophylax lessonae. Lineage (NCBI taxonomy): Eukaryota > Metazoa > Chordata > Amphibia > Anura > Ranidae > Pelophylax > Pelophylax lessonae. Next base: position 143,955,776 of record NC_138772.1, on the reverse strand, counting down.
ACCATGGATGAATTAATTGTTTCTGTTAAGGAAACACTGCATTTGGAGGATGAGCCCAGTCCTCCGGGCGTTGTGTCCTCATTTGGGACGCACAGGACCCGCAAGTCGGCGCAGGTTTTTCCCTGTCCCGCTGAGTTTCATTACACGGTTAATGAATTGTGGCGCACTTTAAAAGCCCATTCGTGGTGCCTAGTCGGTTCAAATTGCTTTATCCCTTTGCACCGGCTACGGAATCGCGATGGTGTGTGCCCCCACAGGTGGATCACACTGTGGCCATGTTAAACAAGGCTACCTTGGTTCCTACGGAGGATTCCCCGGTTTTCAGGGATCCCACGGACCGGCGGTTGGAGTCTCTGGCCCGCCATTCCTATACGGTGGCGGGCTCGTTGCTCAAACCCATTTTCGCGTCCGTGTTGGCTCAGGCGGTTGCTGATTGGACTAAGGTGCTTCGGTGCAACCTCGTGTCTGATGATATTCCGCCTGCCCGGCTGGAGATGGTGGATCAAATCCACCAAGGAATCATGTATCTGTGTGATAAGGCCTTAAATGAGGCCCCCTTAGTAGCACGCCTGTCTAGTGTCTCGGTACTTAACCGGCGACTGATATGGCTGAAGAGCTGGTCGGCTGACCAGTCCTTGCGGAAAACAGTTGCTGATTTTCCCTATGCTGGTTCTCGCCTTTTTGGCGAGGTGTTGGATACCCTGGTAAAAGGTGTCACGGGGGGCAAGAGCACCATGCTGCCCCAGAACCCGAAGAACAAGTCCTTTCGGGGCAAGCGGGGTTCTGCGCCTAGATCCAATCATGGGTCCTTTCGTGGCTTTCGGAACCAATCCAAGGGCAAGCCCTTCAAGACCCAGGGCGGCCAGAAGAAGCCCTGGGCGGGTAAGCAGAAGTCCGGCAATGCCGGCTCGGTGGGCCAATCCGCCTCTGCCTGAAGGGGCGCCCTCACCCGTTTCAGGGGTGGGGGGGACGTTTGCGCGGCTCTCTCCAACCTTGGCTGCTCCGGATCTCGGACAGGTGGGTTCAGGAAATCATTCGATCAGGGTACAAGATCGAATTCCTTTCCCGGCCGGCGGACAGATTCTTTCCCTCAAATCTTCATTTGCCTCCGGGGCGTCTGCAGGACCTGCACCGAACGGTTCAGGACCTTCTGGCTCAGGGGGTGATTGTCCCGGTGCCTCATCGGGACAGGTTTCAGGGGTTTTATTCCAATCTGTTCACTGTGCCCAGAAAGGAGGGCAAAGTGCATCCTATTCTGGACGTAAAAGCGCTGAACCGCTTTGTGCGCGTTCGGAAATTCCGTATGGAGTCTCTCCGCTCGGTGGTGGCCTCTCTGAGCCCAGGGGAATTCCTGGCTTCGATAGATCTCAAGGATGCGTACCTGCACATCCCCATTTTCGAGGGTCATCAGCGGTACCTTCGGTTTGCTATCGCAGAGGACCACTACCAGTTTGTGGCGTTACCTTTCGGTCTCGCTTCGGCACCAAGGGTTTTTACCAAAGTGTTGGCGCCAGTTCTGGGCCTGCTGAGGGCTCAGGGCATTGCGGTCTTGGGTTGCCTGGACGATCTACTTTTGAGATTGCGTGTCAGCCAGGACCTAGTGCGCGATCTGTCTACCATGGTACAGACACTCCAGGAGTTCGGATGGACCATCAACGTTCAGAAATCGACGTTGTCTCCATCGGTTTGTCTTCCCTATCTGGAAATGATTCTGGACTCTGCTCAGGCAAAGGTGTTCTTGCCGGAGGAAAAGCTCCAGACCTTGCAGGACGAGCTCAGGTCCCTCAGGGACAACCCGTCCTCGTCACTCAGGGCCTGTATGCGGGGCCTGGGGTCAATGGTGTCGGCCTTCGAGGCGATACCCTTTGCTCAGTTTCACACGCGGGCTCTCCAGGCGGAGATCCTGGCCAGGTGGGACAGACTGCCTCAGTCTCTGGACCTGAGTGTCTTATTGAGTGGTCAGACCAGATTGGCTCTTCTGTGGTGGCTCCAGTCCCCGTCGGTGGCGGAGGGCAAGTCCTTCCGTCCGTTGGTGTGGACGGTGATTACCACGGATGCCAGCCTGTCGGGCTGGGGTGGGGTCCTGGGCAACCTGTCTTCCCAGAGCACTAGGTCGGGGGAGGAATCCTCTCTCCCGATAAATGTGCTGGAATTGCGAGCGATAAAACTCTGTCTCTTCCAGTGGTCGGACCGTCTTCGGGGTCGTCCTGTTTGGGTACAGACGGACAATGCTACCGCGGTGGCTTACATCAACCACCAAGGGGGCACCAGGAGTGCTCGGGTGGCCCGGGAAGTGACCGACATTCTGTCTTGGGCCGAGACTCACGTCCCGGCGATCTCAGCAGTTCACATTCCGGGTTTAGAGAATTGGCAGGCCGACTATCTGAGCCGCCAGACCCTGGACCAGGGGAATGGTCCCTACACCCGGAGGTCTTCCAAATGCTGTGTGCGAAGTGGGGATCCCCGGATGTGGATCTGTTCGCATCTCGGCTAAACCGAAAGATGGAAAGGTTCATGGCAAGAACTCGCGATCCGCTGGCGGACGCCTCGGATGCGTTAGTGGCCCCTTGGCATCAGTATCGTCTGATGTATGCCTTTCCTCCGATTCAGTTGCTGTCCAGGTTCCTCCGCAGGTTAACCTCGGAACCGCACGTAGGAAATCTGGTGGCGCCGGACTGGCCCCGCCGGTCCTGGTACGCCGACGTTGTTCACCTGGCAGTGGCGCCTCCGTGGCGACTGCCAATGCGGGAAGATCTACTGTCTCAGGGACCGATCTTCCATCCTGCTTTACAGTCGCTGGCTTTAACGGCCTGGCTGTTGAGACCCAGGTCCTGAGGGACAAGGGTCTCTCCCCTGAGGTTATCCCTACTCTAATCAAGGCTAGGAAAACCTCCTCTGGTAAAATCTATTACCGTACATGGAAAGCTTATTTCGCCTGGTGTAAGTCCAGGGGGTTCTCCCCTCGCTCTTACTCAGTGTCGAGAGTTTTGGCTTTCCTCCAGTCTGGAGTGGATCAGCGCCTGGCGCTGGCCACATTAAAGGGCCAGGTGTCTGCAGTGGCTATCCTTTTCCAACGCCCTGTGGCGTCTCATTCCTTGATTCACACCTTCATTCAAGGTGTGCGACATTTGGCTCCTCCCAGGAAAGGAGCCTTTACCTCCATGGGACTTGAACTTGGTTCTGTCCGTGTTACAGTGTGCTCCCTTTGAAAACATCAGAGAGATATCGTTGCCTCTGCTGTCAAAAAAGGTTGCTTTTTTAGTGGCGATCACTTCGGCTCGCAGAGTGTCGGAGCTGGCATCGTTGTCTTGCCGCTCCCCTTACTTGATAATTCACAAGGATAAGGTGGTTTTGTGACCACCCCCGTCCTTTCTTCAAAAGGTGATCACTGAGTTCCACCTTAATGAGGACATTGTCCTGCCTTCACTTTGTACGAAGCCTAAGCATCCGAAGGAGATTGCTTTGCATTCCTTGGATGTTGTCAGGGTGATCAGGGTTTACCTGTCGTCTACAGAATCCTTTTGGAAGACGGATTCCCTATTTGTCCTTCCTGAGGGATCTCGGAAGGGTATGGCTGCGTCTGCAGCAACTATTGCCAAATGGATCAGACAGACCATTGAGCAGGCTTATGCTTTGAAGGAACGGGTTCCACCCTTCCCTGTTAAGGCGCACTCTACCAGATCGTTGAGTACGTCCTGGACCTATTGGCATCGGGCCTCGGTGGCCCAGGTGTGCAAGGCTGCGACTTGGTCGTCGGTGCACACCTTTTCTAAATTCTACAAAGTAGATGTTCTGGCATCAGCTGATGCTTCCTTTGGCCGCAAGATTCTCAGTGCGGCAGTGCCATGAAGGACCCTTGAATTTTTTCTGGGTCCCTGGCTGTTGGTATTTGCTTTCCTGGGCTGTTGCTCCTGTTGAGCATTGTTTTTTTCTGTTGCCCAGTAGGTTCTCTTACAGTGCATGTAAGATTCCTTTCTCTGATGTGGGTACTGCGTTGCATTTTCTACGGTTGCGTCTCCCACCCCTCATGTCTATACTGCTTTGGGACATCCCAACAGTGATGACTTAGAGGACGCGGCGACTGTCGGAGGACGTAAGAGAAAAAGGAATTTTTGTAAAATCTTACCTGTAAAATTCCTTTCTCTGACAGTCACCGCCCCCGCCCCTCTTTTGGGGTTCTTATTACCTACTGCTATGCTACCAAACTGAGTTGGGAGTGATCACTGCAGGGGGTATTGACCAGATGGGACAGCCCCCATGGGTGTTTATATGCAAATGCCATTTGTTTTTGACTAAGTCTATATGCCTAGCTACTCCTGTGGAGCGGAAGTCAATACCCAACAGTGATGACTTAGAGGAGGCGGCGACTGTCGGAAGACTCAGAGAAAGGGATTTTACAAAAATTCCTTTTTTTCATCCGTCTGGAGGATCAGATAGGATCAGATGAAAATGGAAAGGTGGTCTGTTTTCATCCAATCTCCTATAGAGGAGAGCGGGGATCTGACAGGTCCGTCTCAGCACAGAGAGCAGAGACGGACCTGTAATCCGCCTGCTCAGCGGGGATCGGCAGATCGATCCTCCGCTGAGCAAAACTAAGTCCACCGGGCAGAATGCCTGTGTGAAAGAACCCTTAATCTTTTACCAGATGAGGTTGATCCCCTTAGTGAATTCATAGGCTGAACATTATCTCTGCTCCAAAAACAGAAGCCTCCATTACAGTAAAGGTATTTTGTAACCCCTGTCATGGCTCATTAAGAAAGGATACAGTGGCCTTAGTAGATGTAGTCTACGTCTGTCCAACAAGTGTCCCTGGAAGGTGTATTCAGAATTTGTCAGTTGAAAAACACAAACACACACACACACAAGTTAATCTCTCACTGCAACAAGAGCCCTTCACCTAATTAAATATTTTATTCCTAAGAAGTCTGAACAACATTAATTTGCTGATATAAATGTGTTAATAATCCACATTCCTCACCTCAGGTCCTTTAGCCATCCCTGGAGATTCCCAATTAAGGTCATACCACTGATGAGATTGAGCGTTAAGAGCTCAGAAATGTAAAAGCTTTTAGTGTTTGGTGTAGTTCAGATGCATCTGAAAAACCTCATACTGCATTTATCACGTGTAAAACCTTCATTGACCGATTAAGAATATGTAACCTTCCAATATTTATTCATCTAGGAAAATATCAGTAAAATCCAATCTACCACAATGTACTTCATTTTATTTGTAGCTTATATTCAGCCAATGGTTTGTTAGTTTAGATAGTTTAAAATAGTAACCTTTTATATTACAAATAAATATTCCTGAATAATTGAAACTAAAAGGAATTTTTAAAAGGTTTTTTTTTTCTTTACACCGTATACTTACTTGCCTTGTGCAATGGTTTTGCATAGAGCAGCCCCCATCCTCCTCCTCTCAGGTCCTCCACTGGTGCTGTCCACTCCTCCCCTTTTCTGAATGCCCCCATAGTAAGCTGCTTGCTATGAGGACACTCATGCTGGCTTGATCCCGACCCATGCTGTGTGTGTGTGTCCATTGACACACACAGTGTGGCTTGGCCGCGCCCACCGCTCACTCCCCACAGGCTGTGATTGACAGCAGCTGGAGGGAATGACTCCCGCTGCTGCCTCAATGGCCAGTGAGAAGAGAGAGAATGGAGAGAGCCTCTGCTCTCGAGCACAGCACTGGATTGAGATTGGGCTCAACAAAAAGTAGAAGGGTGGACTGGGGGTGGTCTTCCTGTTTTAGAATTACTTTAAAGCCATAATCCAGTCTCAACAGTTTTTCCTACCTCTGGTAATAATGGGATTCAGGCTCTAGATTTCTAGAGCTTGTATTGCAAGTGTGGTCTTCTCTTTACTACGAGCAATTGAAACTTTCTTGTCATTGAATGCTCAACCCTTCCTACAACCAATGCCATGCAGCCCTTCTTGAGCTTCTGGGTTCACCTATAAGACACAACTATTCAATACTAAATACAATACAAAAAACTTCCTTCCTTTAGATTTAGCTTTGCAGTGAAAGTTTTGAAGCATGGGGTTGTGGAACATGGGGTAATAATAATATTTTGTAGGTACAAAGAGACAAAAGATGCCAGCATGTGATTTAAGCCACAAGTCTCCAAAACATAAATTAAATATCAGTTTGACATTGCCTGACTTATTAAGGGCATTTTTTACCCAAAAAACAATTTTATATAGCAAATGTCTATAATACCGAATATATTATAAATCATCACTGTTGTAAATAAAAACATTCCTTAGGTATTCACAGTATATAAACCTTTTTAAAACACCCTTTCGTCAATATGCATTTTTGCAGTCTTGCTGTTTAAACGGACTAAAAAGTCGTCTAGCTATTTTTTGTTATTACAGAAATAGAAGAGAAATGGGAGTGTACTTTTAACTTTTTTAGTATGCTGTAGTGTTTCACTGTGGCATCTTTTATGGAAGGGAACTTTGTTTAAGTAGCATAAACTTGTTAGATTAGCTTCAATTAAGTGATGATTTGTTAATGCAAATGTGTAGAGAATGCCTAGTGGTACATCTGTCTCTTCATCAATAGGCCATTACTGAGCCACATTAGTACATGATTGTAAAGAAACTGGAAATCATTAGCTGCAGATAGCACAAATTCACTCACATCTGACCTTATGCCTCAAAAGCTTAAGGCAAAAAGAAAGCTGAAATGGTGATATGAAGCCAAGCTATAAATGTATATATATTCTTCCTTTATGATCAATAATTATACATTATAGGTGACACGGCAGAAGCTCTTGGATTGATTGTCATTACATGTGTCTATAGAACGACACCTATAATGTATGACCTACAGAATGGATTTAGAAGAAAGCTGTCACCTCGTTTACAGCACCACGTTAAACTGTCATTTAAAAGTTTCACTGCTCTGTAGTTTCTACTTCTTGTAATACATTAAACAGTTGAAAAAAAATATCGGAGGCTGCATCCAGTTGGGAACATTTGTGTTACATGTTACGTAACATCCCTGCACTGCCTCTAAAACTTAGTAAATAAATGAAATAAAGATGCAGTCTGTTCAAACATGAATTTTTTACATTAAACTGACACAGGGGATTCTGCCTAACTTGGTACTGGCTCTGATTTCTATCTGGATATCCATCTTCTGCACCTGGATGCAGTATTAGATAAATCCCTTTGGTTGTTTGTACTCTTGTCATCTCAATGGCCCGGAATTTACGATTGTGAAAATGCATAGCCATGTGTTCCCTGAATCCAGCAATGGCCTTTTTGTAATACTTCTAATACAGTTATCCCTTTTAACGTAGCAAGTGTACTGGTGGGCATACATGTGATTTATGATCGCTCTAGGTACAAGTGATCACAAACACTCCCTCACTAATTAAATATCAAATGATGTAAACAATATCAGTGAAAGATAGACAAATTCCAGTCTACATAGAACTATTGGCACTATTACAAATTCACATAAGAATATACATATAAGTCCCCCAGTACATACAAGTTCCCCATTAGGTATGACTGGGAATATTTTTTTTTTTTTTCTAGCATGCTAGCCCTTCTCCAGTTGGTGGTCTGGAGGAAGACTAATTCTTTAATTCTTATCCCATCTTTCTCTTTTTTTTTTCTTCCCCTCTCTGCTATTTTCAACTGTTTCTTCCCCACCAACCCCTTTTCACACCACACCTGCCCAAACTTTACCATAAAACAAAATCAAGAAAAATTTTCTAAAAGCTTAACACCAAGACTTTAGCATCATCTAAGGTACATCAGAACCTCCCTGTAATAGCATATTTTACTGTGTGATGACGGTATTTCTGCCTACACAAAGTAGGTATCCAATGTACAAATTGCAATGACATAAACAAATGTATTGGCTTAAAAAATAATTAAAAAAAAAATATATTAAATAATGCAACATACATGGTATTCTTCCACACTTTGTGATCAACTAAAAATATTGATATTGAAAATAAAATCAATCAAATTCAAATATCTAATTTGCCTATTTTATGTTGAATCTGTTTTATTAGGTTTTTAAACAATGCATAGAATAAACATGAGAGTGTTAGTCTATTTCAGTGGATGTATAAGTACACATTAATACTGTAGTAATAAGAAACCAAACATCACAGGGTTATGATAAAATAAAGGATTCTAAGGCATGGTAATAAATTCCCTATTTTAAACAATCATTCAACTGAGCTGTACAAAGACCAGTTGTCCAACGCATAGACAGACATTTATTAGATCAGTCAGAAGTGATTGACAAAATTCCACAAAGGCTGATCAACTCAGCAGAGACAAAATCAATAAAGGGCTCACTAAAAATCAAGTGGAGGGTCTTTGGTTGGCAATTTTGTATTCGGTTTGATCAGTTTAGTCGCACTATATGATCAATAGAAGGCTCAAATCTTGCACTTAAGACTTTGAGGATGGTCTCTTGGAGCCAACGTTTAAAGGATGAAGAGGTCTGGTTTCAAGGAGCATGATAGGTTATTAATATGCAATATCACATAAAGGAATCTAGTTTAAAAACAGGTAGATTAAGCAGCTTTTATGATACCAGGGACTTCACAAGGCCTTCTGGGTAGAATGCTAAGGTGAAAAATACAAGGATAGCACCACAGCAATTGCACCACAAGCAGATGCTACCTTTACAAACACAGAGAAACTAGCAAAATCATCTTTTTGTGACTCTCGATGTCATCTTGATTATGAATTAAAGGTTTTTTTTTTTTCCAAGATGCATAGTGTGGCACTATTATTGCTTTCTTCGCTTTACGAATTTTAAAGAATAACTGTTTTAAGTGTTGTAATTATAATTTAACCACTTTAGGACTGGAAGGATTTGCCCCCTAAATGACCAGGCCCTATTTTGAGATTAGGCCCTGCGTCACTTTAACAGACAATTGCGTGGTTGTGCGACGCTGTACCCAAATAAAATTGACGTCCTTTTTTTCCCACAAATAGAGCTTTCTTTTGGTGGTATTTGATCACCTGTGCGATTTTCATTTTTTGTGCTATAAACAAAAAAATAGCGACAATTTAAAAAAAAATACAGTATTTTTCACATTCTGCTATATGACATTCTCAAAAAAAAAAAAAATTGAAAAATCTAAATTTTTTAACATTTTAGGCCAATTTGTTTTCTGCTACATATTTTTGGTAAAAAAAAAAAAATTGCAATAAGCGTATTTTGATTGGTTTGCTCAAAAGTTATCGCTTCTACTAACTACGGGAAAGATTTATGTCATTCTGCGACTTTTGGGGGTACCAGTGACACTAGAAATATGCACTGTTACTGTAATCGGTGATCAATGAATGTGAGCCTAGGGGAGTGATTCTAACTGGGGGGCGTGGCTTATGAAATGACCATAGAGACATGGGATCCTATATAGAAGGATCACATGAGCTCTGTGATAATTTTAGGGAGAAGTACGGTCAGCTGTGTTTCTAACAGGCGACCGTCCTTCTCTCTCAGCGGGGAGAGATCGTGGGTGTCAGGTGGCAATCGCAGCCGCCTGACCTGTGCATCGGCTTCCCCGATTTCTGCCACGTCGGTTTGCGCAGGAGAGTCACCCTGCCGCAGTAAAAAGGCGGCGGGTGGTCGGGAAGTGGTTAAAGAACATGGCTTAGCCTAATATAACTATGCTACAGCATAGTTGTTTATGGAGTTACTTGATCTTGCTTCCAATTAATAAGCCCAGCAAGTACAACTCCGATTCATTAATAATCTAGCAAGCCCCCGCACTAAATGCTGTGCTCCATGATCCTTTATTTTAAATGTCAGGTACCAACATGTAAGGCTAGGTTCACACATATGGGAATTCGATGCGTTTTGAACCGCATCCAATTCACATATGTGAAAGAACATTGGTTTCTATTCTGACTGTTCCCATATGTCTAATGTAGTTGGAGTGCTGATTCAGTGCGAATTGAAAAGTTTGTCAGTTTTGTGAGCAGTGTCATGTCAGTTTTCTGAGCAGTGCGGTCCGGTTTAGGTGCAAATTCAGGCCCATTGACTTCTATGGGAGCGCCTCTGAATCACACATGTCATTCAGTTGTGAACAGGATAAAATCCTGACCTGATCCTGATGTAAACCTGGCATGATTATGATACAATCCTGACCTGGTCCTGATTTAAACCTGGCCTGATACTGATGCAATCCTGATCCTGATGTAAACCTGACGTGATACTGATGCAATCCTGACCTGATCCTGATGTAAACCTGACCTGATACTGATGCAATCCTGACCTCATCCGGATCAAAAACTGACCTGAAACGCTAAACAACTACTTTGTCAATTAGCTGTGAAAACGGAGCTTCAATTCGCACCGCACATGTGTGAACCCAGCCTCAGAGACACAGAATCGAACATGTTCACGCTAAAAAACATGTATTTAAAAAGCTATTTTTGTTTTAAATAATCATCATCTTTAATTAGCCATTATTTGTGGGAAATACTTAATTTCTGGGTTTTTTTTGTACCTGGATATATAAAATAAATACCTTGGAATACAACGTGCAGGCTGGAGGTTTTCTATCACACTGTTGAATATTCAGTAAGCAGGTATTATGGAAAAATACAGCAGCTGATTCCTAAACAAAATGCATAAATAAACAGCATTAAACCATCCTCTAAGGTATTCTTAGAATGTATATGTATGATCCTGTAAAGTGAAGAAAAAAAATGTTGTTCTATACTGAAAAAAACACTGACTGTGACAACTTAACTGAGAAGTGAATACACAAAGGAATTCTATGTTTGCTTCCACAAGAGTTTTGCATTCTTGTGTTACCAACAATGGGCCTCATTTATCGAGTATCGAGGGAAAACCATTGCAGCCATCTATGTTGCCCAGAGCAACTGGATTCTCTGCTTCTCCTTCATTGTTGAATGTGCTGTGCTTGGTGAATGCAAGGGATATATATTCAAAATAGGATTATCTGTCCTTCTATCAGACCCTTTGATACATGAGACCCAAGGTAGTTTATGTATTTACACAATAATCACAATAACCCAGTATGCTTTACAACAAGTAAAAGACTTGAATTTTTATATGGTATCAACTGCTCCCTACTACAGGGATGCCTCTTAAGATGCTTTTCCACCACATATGGGACCCTATTCTGTTTCTTAGATATACTTTGTGTGCTTAGTTTGTGAGATTTTTCAGCAACACTCACAACAGTTTTGATATTAATTCTCTTTAACATATTTATACAGGATTAAGTTTTGAGACATAATCACCGAGCATGACTCAAAGCACTGTAATCCGGTCTGTGGAAGATGTCTCCACTTTAAAAGCTACCATGGATATACAGTGTGATTGGGAAACTACGAGGGTGTTCAATTCAAACCGGGACTTTTGGGTTTATTTAATAAAAGAGCACATTTCAAGGAGTGGAAACTGCATTTATTTACCAACATACTCCCTTGCTACATTTAGACCCGGTTCACACTAGCGCGACTTGGTCGCCTGACAAGTTGCAGTGGGTCGCCTGCCATAGATTAGCACAGGACCCGTTCTAATAGGAGCGACACAAGTCGTTCCGACTTAGAGAAAGGGTCCTGTACTACTTTGGGGCGACCTGCATTGACTTCAATGATATGAAGTCCGTGCAAGTCGCGCCGAGGTCGCGGTGCACACTATGCACCGCGACTTCACAGGTCGCCCCAGCAAGTAGCGTCGCCTCTGTGTGAACGGGGTCTTATACATTTCTCCCAACATTAAACTAATTGCTAGAAAGCTTTGGCATGAAAAGGTTTGTCAGTACGCCTGAACCATCCTAGGACAGCCTGCTTCGCTTCATCATCAGTGCTGAAATGCTGACCCCGTAGGAACTCTTTTAGGGGTTGAAATGACTCGGAACGTAAGGGGGATGTGGTAAAACCTCCCAGCCGATTTGTTGTAATGTGCATGTAGTGCTATGTGCAGTATGAGCCCTTTCTGTGCCATGGAGAAACAGTACGCCCTTAGTGATAAAACCAGGCATTTTCTTCTGCAGACGCGTATGCATATCACTCAGAACATGACAGTAATATTCACTTTTATAGTGGCAACACAGGGTAGAAAATTCACATGAATAACGCCACGTATGTCACAGAAAATACTTACCATCACTTTGACTTAGCACACATTTGCAAACACATGTGTAAGCTGCAGGGCCGCTTCACAGGACCCTTTATTACCTGCAGTCATAACTCCTGTAAATTTATGAGAGTCTCCACAGTGGAAGCACATGCACTCTAATGGAAAGATAGGGGACAGGTGAGCCTTGAGGTAGCCCAACCCACCTTAAAGGCACTTGGGGGCACAGTGGATGCCCAGCTCATAGCACAATGGCAGCAAAGGCATCCAGTGTGTCCACTCACCAGTATACATCAACAACAAACAAAATGGCTCCTGCCCCCATCTATAACTGGCCTTCATAGCAAAGAGCACATGGAAGGGCAACGCATGTGAGACAAAAGTAAGCTAAGTACTTTCTAAGTCCACTTTTATGCTACTGCAGGACATACAAGGTGGTGGGGGAGCAGGTATTTAACACACCTCAGATGTGTCTGATACCTGCAGCAGCTGGGGATTAGCAACTAGGTAGTGTTTTAAAATATAGGCTGTCACAAAGGTCAGCATTCAGCATCTTCTTTACAGGGTTGGATTAGTTTAGCTTGGACCATGTAGTAACAAAGTCTTGTTGAATATAAATATACAGTTTTTTAGATAACCATTCAGATAAAGGTTTCCTGGAACTAGAAAGAGTGCATCATTTATTTAAAGGTCATTGCAAAAAACACAAGATTAACCCTTCCAGTTAGTAGAAAAAAGTGTAATCTCCAGCGGTGAAAAGGGTTCTTTATTGTAAGGGTCATGTCCTTGAGTCACCACATGGTTTCTCTGTGCTTGGCATATGACCTTTACTGTAAGTGTCAGTGTCAGTGCATCGTAGTGTCATCCATGTCTAATTCAACAGAATTGCCTTCATTTGGTTGCTGCCTTCACTTTGGTCCAAGCAGTTGATAGCTGTAAGGACCCATAGTAACAAACTCTACATATTTTGTGAGGTTGAAAAAAGACATCAGTCCATCCAGTTCAACCTATGATGTGCGTGCGTGGTTCTCTAAGTAGACAGTGAATTTTCATAATTTCCAAGCTGACCCCATCTTTGGCTTTACCATGTAGGGACACCCATTCAGGAGATCCACCTTCATTAAAGCTGAACACCAGGCAGATAGAAAAGTCATACATTAATGCAATTCTGTATTCATTAATACATCATTAAATATATTTTGAATGTAGGCAGTGTAAGAACCTGAATTTGACTTGGTATTAGCATCAGTCCTTTTAACAGCAGAATTATGAGGGGAGAAAGCAACACAAGGAACCAATAAGTTCATGGGCTGACAAGGACCATGTTGATTGGGGGAGAAGGCAGGGTGACTCATCATTGGGTTTCTTCTCCTTCACTGTGCATGACAACCTGGGATGATAGGAAGTGGGTTGAATGATGATGCAGAAAAGAAGTTCTGCTTTAACTGATGCCAGGCCTCATAGATTCTGTAGGTACCTTTTGTTTAAGCTTTCCTATCAATAAAAAAGTGATGAACACATTCTAGAATGCCCCCTTTTCCCAGCCAAGCATCCTGTGCTTTATCCATGTGTGTTTCCAGAGGAATGTGTGTGAGATTAGATAGCTAGATATAGATAGATGGATAGACGGATGGACAGACGGACGACCTTTGTCTTTACATGCCACAATATTGCATGTGGTAAAAAGCAAATTTTACTACAATCAACACATTCAGTCAAGATGACTTGTCTCTATGCATAATAACATTTTTAATGATAGCTACATAAAAGACTAGAATGAGTTAAATACAGATAATAAGGAAAGAGGTTAATGAGCTCATTAGGGGTGATTTACATAGTGTCTGGTTCTGTCAGACTCTGAGATGAGAGAAAAAAAAATGTGTGAGCCCGTTTATTATGTAGACTGTGACCAATATCATAGATACAGTATATCAATAACACAGGATTTTTTCCTTTTTCCTCATATGACTCCTGGTTACCCATAATGTGCCTGCCGATACAAATTTAATGTGTTGGAAACAATAAAATAGCACTAATATTTCAAACCTACTATCCCTAATAATAATATTAAAAACTCCCACCTTTGTTTTGCCCATGGGGGATTCTGCCTCATGGGATCTCAAACTCCTCTACATCTGTATTTTACAATTATTTACCACCTTCACTGTGACACATCCAACAAACGTGCCACATCCATGACCACCACAACATGTCAGGCCACTATAAGTCCACCTCCAACCCTCAGTAGGAATGTGGACAAAGCTGCTAGCTGCAAACAACTTCCATTTGGGCTCCCCAACAATCCCAGTAGCTCACCTCCCAATTTGGTTGCATGAATGTGAGCAAAGACCTAGCTAAACACACCCTTGGTGAATTACAAAATTAAAATGGAGGAACTGTCCATGTTTTAGGCCAGGGAGAGACTGGTCAACTCCTGTCATGCAGAGAGGTCCAGATTTGAACTGGACCAATGCTATATACACTCCCCCATTGGGTTATAGAACATTTTTCTTTTTTTTTTTTTTTAATGATAGTTCTACTTTAACTCCATATTTCTGCCTTGTAGTCATGTGGTAATATCACAACCTGATGGCATTATCCAACATATTACTAACTGGGCTGTCTAGAGACCATATCAATGTTCAGATCACTATTTAGCCCAGTGCTTATAGGGTGCACTTTGGCTGATTAAAAATGATTGTAAAGGCAGAAGGTTTTTTATCGTTATGCATTCTATGCATTAGGATTAAAACTTTCTGTGTGCAGCAGCACCCCCCCCCCCCCAGCCCTCGTAATACTTACCTGAGCCCATCTCGATCCAGCGATGTTGCAGGAGAGAAACCCTCCTCATTGGCTGAGACAGCAGCAGAGCAAGAGGGGGCGGGACCTAGCCATGGCTCCATGTCTGAATGGACACACGGAGCTGCGGCTTTACTCGGGTGCCCCCCATCAAGCTGCTTGCTGTGGGGGCATTCGACAAGATGGAGGGGCCAGAGGCATTGGCGAGGGACCCGAGAAAAGGAGGATCCGGGCTGCTCTGGGCAAAACTGCTGCATAGCGCAGGTTAGTAGAACATGTTTGTTATTTTTAAGCAAAAAAAAAAAAAACAAGACTTTAGTATCACCTTAACTTGATTTTGAGAGTCTATTTCAGAATATTCTTTGTCTTTTGCATTTCTGTTTAAAGGCTAAAATTATCAAGCTTAAAGTGAACCTGTGATTTTCTCATACAGGGCATCAGTGGGTTATTTTTTACTGCTCTCTAGCAGCAAACACCTACTTTATTTACACTGCTCCACTGCTCTTTTTAGTCATCTGGAGCAAAGTCCTGTGTAAGTTTTGAGTTACCAGGGTTAAAGCCTACACAGGGCTTTTTATTTATTTATTAAAGGTGCTTATATAGTGCTTTCAATTTATGTAGCACTTTATATATATACAGTGTATTATACATTCACAGCAGTCCCTGCCCTCAAGGAGCCTACAATCTAAGATCCCTAAAGTCTATTACTCACGGGCCGATTGTGGGGCGGTATCAGCTGGCTTCTGTCAAAGGGGCATGACCGAAAAAGGTCTGCCGATCGGCTCCCAATCAGCACTCACGGCCAGTGGCTGTCCTCTTGTCAGAATACAATAGAACAGCAGGGAAGATCGCTTTACTAATGTCCTGAGCTGTGAGGTTTTTTTTTTTTTCATTCAGGCATGTGGGGTTGAACAAAAAAAATCTACTAGTGTGTACTAGACTTTACTCACATTCATACTTACGCATACTAGGGTCAATTTAGACAGGAGCCACTTAACCTACCAGCTTGTTTTTGGAGTGTAGAAGGAAACCGGAGTATCTGGAGGAAACTCGCATAGGGTGAACATACAAACTCAGTGCAGGAAGTGCCTGGGTAGGGATTCAAAATGACGACCCTAGTGCTGCTGTGTTAGCCACTGTGCCACTGTTTTGAGTAATCCTGGTGAGGCAGCATTGATTGGCCCAGTGTTGTCATATGTTCCTCCGTTACCAGGTAGTATTGGGTGTTTACTTCAGCTCCTGGTGCTTTTATGGTGTGGCTGGGAATATGTGTGTTCATCCATTGCAATATCTCTTACCTTTTGAAAATTTGATGGGCCATGTTCCCGTTTTACCTCTAGTGCCCCCCCCTCCCCCATTCTTCCCAGTGTTACAGGTAAATAAAAATAATTACTGCCCTTTGAGCTCCTTTGCAGCAGCTTTTTAGCCTTGCACACGGTGCAGTATTTTAAAAACCTTCTTCTGAGTGAGGAGAGGTGGGACTAGTAAACTTAATAAAGGGTAACTCCAATTTTGTGGGGGAAAAAACAATATAGCGTATACAATTGCAACACAAATCATATTGCAATTGAATGTTATTAAAAATGACCTTTCCTTTTCAATCTGCAGCTGTTGTAATGTTCTGAAAATGCAATACAATATGGCTACCTGGAGGTGTTCTGTACACAGAATGTACTGACCACACCCCAGAAACATAATTTCCTGCTTGTGTGATCGGCTCACCAATTTTCTCAGAAGTCTGCCTAAGATACAAGTCAGATTTCTGGCATCCCCTGCAACAAAAATATAATTTTTGGTGAGATACTCCCAATAGGAACACGTTTAAAGGGATGCAGGCCCAGCAGCTTCCCTAATTACAGTCCTGCAGCTGCCACAGCTGATAAATTATTATGAAACCACTCCCATTTGACCCACTCAGCACAGAGGAACAAACAATGATTTTTTCTGAATAACAAAATGTAGGAATCTGCAATAAAGATTGTTAAAATCCCTGCAATGTACATAGATCACCCAGAGGGGAATTTTTTTTTTCTCAACCAAAGTGATGTTACGCTTTAAGTTTTAACCAATAACACGAAGCACTCACTATAGGAGGGACATAATCTTCGCAAGATTACCACTTCTTTTTAAAGACAAACCGAGAGCAGATCTTAAACCATTACAATAAAGCACAAGATATTTACTGTAAACTTCTTCAAACTGTAGATAAAATCTGAAAGTTCTATTTTTTTGCCTCAAAGTACTGTGCATTGATAGACACTTAACCAACTACTTTGTAAAGATCTCTGGTTTGATGGGTAATCGCATACGCTACTTGACATTTGTCCCCAATCAGACCGGATGCTACATGAAAAATTTACTCAGGCAAAAGGGCTCGCAGGAATACAGCGTTCTCTAGTGTCGCTCACTGGGGACTCTGCAAGGTGAGCGGAACTTCAGCTTGTCACGGATGCACTGTTCTGACAAACATAAGTAGATGCTAATGGCTAAATCGTGACAGAATAAAGTCCCACCACCATATGGCTAATTGCCACAACAATATCTTCAGTGTTATTAATCAAGTTTTCATAGTGTGCCATGATAATTGGAATAATTAGAAACAGCATTGACTCCTTGCCTCTGCCACACATCGTGTAAACAGGGACCTGGAAGAACTGCAATCACACTTTCAGACCTACGTTGTTTTACTGCCTTTTTTCCTAGCAAATAGCGAGGTTAATTAATATATTAACCACTTGCCGCCAAAGCACATATTTGTGTTAAGCCCGTACACATCCTGTGCCGTTATTCTTTCATAGACCACGTCTGCTTACTTTTAAAAATCCATAGTAGAGAGAAGATTTAGAAAATTACAGTAGACCTGTATTTAATAAAGCTGTATATATTCCAGGCAGCCCCGCTCCTAGAATGGTGACTGACCTAGTGCACCTCAAGGGAAGAAATTGTGTGGCATATTGTGGCGATTTGTGTGTAGGTTTAGACTGCTCCCACCATTGGAGGGTTTAGAGTCTAAACCTACTTTCTGTATACACTACTAACATATTCCACAGACCTTGTACCCACAAAATATACCTTAATTACTGTTCCACAAGTTACAGTTCCACAGACACATATACAGTATCTCACAAAAGTGAGTACACCCCTCACAATTTTGTAAATATTTTATTATATCTTTTTATGTGACAACACTGAAGAAATAACACTTTGCTAAAATGTAAATTAGTGAGTGTACAGCTTGTATAACAGTGTAAATTTGCTGTCCTTTCAAAATAACTCAACACACAGCCATTATTGTCTAAACCTAAAAGTGAGTACACCCCTAAGATAAAATGTCCAAATTGGGCCCAAAGTGTCAATATTTTGTTTGGCCACCATTTTTTCCAGCACTGCCTTAACCCTCTTGGGCATGGAGTTCACCAGAGCTTCACAGGTTGCCACCGCAGTCCTCTTCCACTCCTCCATGAAGACATCACAGAGCTGGTGGATGTTAGAGACCTTGTGCTCCTCCACCTTCTGTTTCAGGATGCCCCACAGATGCTCAATTGGGTTTGGGTCTGGAGACATGCTTGGCCAGTCCATCACCTTTACCCAAGGCAGTGGTCATCTTGGAGGTGTGTTTGGGGTCATTATCATGTTGGAATACTGCCCTGCGGCCCAGTCTCTGAAGGGAAGGGGATCATGCTCTGCTTCAGTATGTCACAGTACATGTTGGCACTCATGATTCTCTCAATGAACTGTAGCTCCCCAGTGCTGGCAGCACTCATGCAGCTCCAGACCATGACACATCCACCACCATGCTTGGCTGTAGGCAAGACACAGTTGTCTTTGTACTCCTCACCTGGTTGCCACAATACATGCTTGACACCATCTGAACCAAATAAGTTAATCTTGGTCTCATCAGACCACAGGACAAGGTTCCAGTAATCCATGCCCTTAGTCTGCTTGTCTTCAGCAAACTGTTTGCGGGCTTTCTTGTGCATCATCTTTAGAAGAGGCTTCCTTCTGGGACAACGGCCATGCAGACCAATTTGATGCAGTGTGCGACGTATGGTCTGAGCACTGACAAGCTGACCCCCCACCCCTTCAACCTCTGCAGCAATGCTGGCAGCACTCCTATGTCTATTTCCCAAAGACAACCGCTAGATATGACGCTGGGCACATGCACTCAACTTCTTTGGTTGACCATGGCCAGGCCTGTTCTCAGTGAAACCTGTCCTGTCAAACCGCTGTATGGTCTTGGCCACCGTGCTGCAGCTTAGTTTCAGGGTTTTGGCAATCTTCTTATAGCCTAGGCCATCTTTACGTAGAGCAACAATTCTTTTTTCAGATCCTCAGAGATTTCTTTGCCATGAGGTGCCATGTTGATCTTCCTGTGACCAGTATGAGCGAGTGAGAGCGATAACACAAAATTTCACACATCTTCTCCCCATTCACACCTGAGACCTTGTAACAAGGAGTCACATGACACCGGGGAGGGAAAATAGCTAATTTGGCTCAATTTTGGACATTTTACCTTAGGGGTGTACTCACTTTTGCTGCCAGCGGTTTAGACAATAATGGCTGTTTGGTAAGTTATTTTGAGGGGACAGCAAATTTACACTGTTATAACAGCTGTACACTCTGCTTAACATTGTAGCAAAGTGTAATTTCTTCATCGTTGTCACATGAAAAGATATAATAAAATATTTACATTTAAACATCCAAATGTGACTGCTTAGCGGACTGCCCTGCTCCCTTTTTTTGTGCGCTGTTTGCGATAATTACAGTAAGTATAGGGTACAGTATGAAAGCAAAGGTGTCACGACAGGAATTCAGTCCTGTTGACCTACATACTGTTTGTTTGTTTGTTTGTTTATTCATTTATCTAGAAGTGGGTCTTTGTGCTCCTTTCTGTGGTAGACTCGGCATCTGTCTTTGGCCTCAGTAACTTGGGCAGGTTGATACTATGTTAACAGACTCTCTATCACATACATCAGGGGGCCTTACCTCATCATCAGGTATTTAGCCCAATATCTATTTCTATGGGGAATCCTCTTCTAGGGTGTTGGGGATACTTGGATGCATGTGGATTTCTCTTTTTTATTATTTTATTTTTATTTATTTATTCATTTATTTTCTCTTTTTGTGGCTTTTCCTTTTCTTTTTCTTATTTGATTTTGTGGTCTTTCAATGTATGTCTTAATTATTTGTGTATATATAATTTTTGTTCTATGCATTCAAGATCAAGCAGCCTTTTACACAATGCAGAGGAATAACCCCTTAGGTTCCACAGTGAGTATAACAAGCATGCTTTACTGTATTGTAGGGGATCAGACTCAAGGCAGGGACACACTCACAGTTTCTTTAGAAAAAATGTCATGTTTAATCCACACTCAAGTTCATAACAAAAGAAACGGACTCCTGGCCACAACAAACAAAAGTGTCCATAGTCCGTTAAAGTCCTTGTTCAAAGGTAAGTGCCCTTTCCAGAACAAACATTGGTATCCAAGTTTTCAGGGACAACCCTCTCACTGAGATCCAGGTCTAGCTGCCTTAATCAAGGCCTAGCAAGAGACCATCAAACTGTGGTCCACGGAATTGGGAATCTGTCCCACCCAGAGCACTATCAGATTACCAGTAAAACCAGCCCCGGGACAGACTTTACTAATAAAGGGTAAAGAACTAGCACTCTTTACCATAATGTCTTTGCTGATTTTACCTTAGATCGAAAAATCTAAGAAACCGTGGAGGAACATAGATCCCATCAACCACTTCCCCTGCCATTTGGAGCTGTTTTACCAGCACCCTGCTACAGTATATACAGTATGATTTTACTGTTGTGGGTTTAGTAACAGTTTAATAAAGCCCAACTTGGGAAAAGTAAAAATCCTCCTTTGCAGTGGGGCTCACACAATGCACAGTTTAAATGCTCATTTATGTCTAGAAGATGGAAAAATTTAGTTTTACTTACCTGATTCTCCAATCCCCTGGCAGATGGCACTTCCCTGTACTCTGGCTGGGGACTGTGCTTTAGTGCCCTTACATTTAATGTAGGGCTACGGACTCAGCATTAGTCTAGATGATATCAGAGGCAGAGTTGTATAAAGTACTCGAAACCCATACTTTAGTAAAAGTACAAGTGCTCGATCAAAAAGTGCCTTGAGTAGAAGTGGAAGTGCTTGATCAAAAAGTGACTTGAGTAGAAGTACTAAAAATATTCAACATTTTTTGTACTTAAGTATTGCAAGTAGTTTTTTAAAAAATTTTGCTACTCAAGTACTGAAAGTAAAAGTACAAGTACTGTGTTATGTAGTTATTAAAGAAAGAAGTCAAAAGTGAACATCATATTGTTTTTTATTATTTCAAATGCAGCTTTTATTTATGCATACAGTAGCATTTATTTTCGTATGCGCTGATAATACACATGTTTTGAGCTTCATGAAACCTGCCATCTACTGTTCTGGCAGTGGTAATTTTTATAATTGTAACGAGTAACTATGCAGCACAAAAAAAAATATCGGAGTAGAAGTATTGAAATCATTGAAAAAATGTAGTGAAGTAAAAGTGGAAGTAGGAGAAAAAAATTCTACTCTAGGAAAGTACAGATACCGCCTTTCGGTACTTAAGTACAGTAGTGAAGTAGTTCTACTTAGTTACTATACATCTCTGATCAGAGGGTATCCAACTGCCAAGTATAGAGGAGAAAAGGCTGCAGGGACCAGGAATGGTGGATAAGGTAAGGATCAGTGCTTTTACCAGTCCCCTAGATGTAAATGAGCGTGTGCGAGGGTAGTCCTACTTCAAGGGAGAATTTTTACTTTTCCTGGAGTTCAGCTTTAAGTCTAAGGGTGCAGAATAAAAAATGACTTTCTCCTGCAGGCTCCTTCCATCTAAGTGAATGGTCTTCAAATCTTTCTCAGTAAGACCTGGTTGCAAGCTATTCTTCTCACATTCAATGCAGAATTATAAGCTTTGTGTTGTATGATAGTCCTATCTCCAGCGCTAGAATGTGCAAAGTTCCTTAATCAACAATCCTTTTCAAGTGATCTTTTCGCCAATGTCTCTGTGTTGAATGTTATGATGCTGAGGGACCACCCAAAGCACAGAGCATGATGGGAGAAGAGAACAGCACAGAAGCGTGCTGGAACAATGGATAGGGTAAGTTATACAGCTTCTTCCGATACCCCTAGACTTAACGAGCAAAAAACCTTTTCACTGCAGAAGGGTAGATTTTGTATACTTCCAAAGTTGGGCTTAAGTGTAGATTAACATAAACTTTTTTTTTTTAGTTTTGGATTCAGAACCTCTGTAAATATATATTTTCTTTTTGCTGTCTCTGTCTTGTTAATGAGATTTAACTTTGCATTCTGCCAGAGATACTACAGGAAGTAAGTGGAGATCTCTGCAAAGTGAAGGAAATCCCCTTCTCAGATAGTTGTCCTCATTGCAAAATTTCCCTTCACATCCTGTTCTGCTGACAACCAAAATTCTGAATTTTCCATCACTATGTTTCTTTGTGACAAAGGTCACCAGGACAAACATAAAGAAGTCAATTGACCTATCTGGGGCAGAGACCACAATAACATTCCATGAGGGTTCTAATTCATTCCTACAATTTTTCAGGCAAAAAAATGGCTGCAGATGGACAAGCAGTACCATTGCTTTTTTATATCAGCTGATGCAACCTGTATTTTTACAGAAATTTAGATGCAGCAGTTATATAAACAACTAGAAAGCTGCTATTGTCTCTAGCACTTTACATTTCATACGTATTTATCAGGTCAGGTATGAGACTCCAGTAACACTTGCACATTACAGCTAATGCTGTGCTGTTGCCATTAGGACATTATTTATGAGAATGTTGGTCTGCCTGCTAGGAAACACATCTGATGGTCTTTTTGTTTCTTTGCTGGGTATAATTGCCAAGAAAGACTGATAAAATATGAATTATTGTATTATTGCTAGTGATAAAACGCAGCGTTATGAACATTTCGTTGTGCAGGTGTAACAGATGCAAAACAAGATTAATAGGACAGAGTAATAATTAAACCACAGCCAGCTGTCTTAAAAAGAATAGGTTTCTCTTGTCCCTTTCTATCATTCCGGGGATACCTAATATTTTTAAATGTCAGTGAGATTACAAAGATTTCCTGGGCTGGTAGAAAATACCCTTGGAATGTAAAAGGATGTCTTAATTACAATAGATCAAATCCATCTGTACTGCTTTTGTACCAGTCCTGTAGAATATATTATGAAGAAAAGAGCTTTAAATTACATTGTTTAGGGGATGGAATTAGAAGGTAATAGTGGACTGCTAGCTTGATGATCTGCCATATGAAAGTCAAATTCGTTTTTGTTAACCTGTTTCTTTTTTGATGGCCATGCAGTTGTGCTATATTGTGCTGTGACGTTTATTTTAAAGCAGACCAATTGTTGCCACTATAATAATAACTGGGTATGAGTACCTTGAGTACCCGTACTGCCTAAAATCCTTTCTTTTTGGATTCTGCACAAGGCTGTCACAGCGCTTAAGAAAAGGAAGAGGTCTGGGCGGGCGCACTCTGTTGCAACTCACATTTATTGGAATGAATAAAGTCCACACAGCATCATAGAGGTACAGGAACCAGAAAACTGACGCGTTTTGCACCTTCACTAGTGATTAGTCATAGCTACAGTTACAGTGCTATGGGCACCTCCATCTTGGATTCCTCTGGGGTGGGTGATAAATGTCAATCACCGCCCACTCTCCATAGGTTCACTTTAAGGCAGCATTATGACACATGATCTGCAAAAAAGTAATGGACCTATTAATGCTTCTAGCAGGGAGCAGTTTCTGTGTTGCAGATATTCTTCTGTGGCAAGTTTTGTAAAGAATGATCTTGATATCAGAGCTCCAGTGTTTCCTTTTACTTGCTTCATCAGAGTCCAGGAAAGCCAAGCAGCATGATATCTAAAGATGGCCCGGCATTAGTAATCTGAATTATAGTGGAAACTTTTGGATATACAGTACGTCTGGAAAATATTCATAGCACTTCACAACATTTTGTTATGTTACAGCCTTATTCCAAAATTGATTAAATACATAATTTTCCTCAAAATTCTAAAAATAATACCCCATAATGACAACCTGAAAAAAGTTTGTTTGAAATCAAAAACCGAAAAAAATCACATGTACAGAAGTATTCACAGCCTATGCGCAATACTTTGTTGAAGCACCTTTGGCACCAATTAGTCTCAAGGCTTTTTGAGTATGATGCTACAAGCTTGGAACACTTATTTTTGGTCAGTTTCTCACATTCTTCTTTGCAGGACCTCTCAAACTTCATTAGGTTTGGATGGGGAGCGCTTCAGTGCACAGCTATTTTCAGATCTCTCCAGTGATGTTCAATTGAGTTCAAGTCTGGGCTCTGGCTGGGCAACTCAAGGAAATTCACAGAGTTGCCCCATAGCCACTTCTTTGTTATCTTGCTGTGTACTTAGGGTTGTTTTCCTGTTGGAAGATAAACCTTCGCCCCTGTCTGAGGTCCAGAGAGCTCATGAGGGATGTCTGTACATTGCTGCATTAATCTTTCCCTCAATCCTATCTAGCTTCCCAGTTCCTGCTGCTGATAAACATTCCCACAGCATGATGCTGCCACCACCATGCTACATTGTAATAATGGTATTGGCCAGGTGATGAGCAGTGCCTGGTTTCCTCCAGACATGAAGCTTGCCATTCAGGCCAAAGAGTTCAATCTTTGTTTCATCAGACCAGAGAATTTTGTTTCTCATGGTCTGAGAGTCCTTCAGGTGCCTTTTGGCAAACTCCAGGTGGGCTGTCACGTGCTTTTTACTTAACAGTGGCTTCCGTCTGGCCACTCTACCATACAGGCCTAATTGGTGGAGTGTGGCAGAGATGGTTGTTCTTCTGGAAGATTCTCCTCTCTCCACAGGGAAATGCTGGAGCTCTGTCAGAGTGACCATCCAGTTCTTGGTTGCCTCCCTGACTAAGGCCCTTCTTCCCCCGATCACTCAGTTTAGTCGGGTGGCCCGCTCTAGAAAGAGTCCTGGTGGTTCCAAACTTCTTCCATTGATTTAAGGATGATGGAGGCCACAGTGCTCAATGGGACCTTCAATGCTGCATAAATGTTTCTGTACCCTTCCCCAGATCTGTACCTCGATACAATCCTGTCTTAGAGGTCTACAGACACCTCCTTGGACTTCATTGCTTGGTTTGTGCTCTGACATGCACTGATAACTGTGGGACCTTTTAAATACAGGTGTGTGCCTTTCCAAATCATGTTCAATCAACTGAATTTACCACAGGTGGACTCTAGTCAATTGTAGAAACATCTCAAGGATGATTGGTGGAAACAGGATGCACATGAGCTTAATTTTGAGTGTCATGGCAAAGGCTGTGAATACTTATGTACATGTCATTTTTAATTTTTTTTATTTTTAATAAATTTGCAAAGATTTCAAACAAACTTCTCTCATATTGTCATTATGGGCTATTGTTTGTTGATTTTTGAGGAAAATAATGAATGTAATTCATTTTGGAATAAGGCTGTAACATAAGAAAATGTGGAAAAAGTGAAGCGCTGAGTACTTTCCGGATGCACTGTACCTATGCAAACAGCATACAAATAGTGATGTTACACTGGAAATTGCTTTCAGACTGCAGTTGAATAATAAAAACTGGAAAAGAAAAATTTAGAACCAAAGTACTTTGTAGAAGGGTAATAGCGACTAACCTAAAACGGTGTCTCGTTTTTCTATAAATTGAAAGTGAAACCTTAGGCATTGCTATTCGCAAAAATGTCACTTTTGACATATGTTTTTTTCTCTGGTTTTAAAGAATCATCCCCATTATCTGTATATTGTAAAATATGGAATGACTGAGAACCCATCTGTAGTAGTATGTTACTATGTTAAAACGAGCAGCAAAACTTGGCAGGGATAAACCTGTATTTACATCCTTCCTTCATCTGTTATTTAAAATTCCAAGAGTGTAAGCGATTTAAGGATCTTCCCATGATTAACACCTTTTTTTTATTTTGTTTGTTATATAACACGTGCAAAGGTTAATTGTGATAGCACAAGAATAAAACAGGCCCTAAACAAAAGAGCTGCACAGTTAACAATATAGTACAAATTCTGTTTTATTAAACAAAAGATAAATATACAAATCCAAACCCATGGCGTCTATTTAAAAGAGAAACTTTCACAGATAACGTCTAATGCCTCAAAAATGGTAATATTTAGATGATTTGTAATTAATATCTGCTTTGAGTTTGAAGAAATGGTCTTTGGAGCCGAACCCAGGTGGGGGTGTTTCTGTGATTTCATAAATGCCTAATGCTAATTTGTGGACGCCGTTAATTTTGATGAAAAAAAAACCCTGCAAGACAAAGGCATAATGAGCTAGTATGCATCGCATACTAGCTCATTATGAAAAACTTACCTTAGAACGAAGCCCCGACACAGACCCCAGGACGCCGCTGTGGGAGTTGACGTGATCCCTCGGCGTCTCTTCCGGGTTCGGCGGCCCCGTCACTGTGAGTGGCCGGAGCAGCGGTGACGTCACTCCCGCACATGCGCGCGGGAGTAATTTTCCGGCAATTTTCAGCAAGGAACTCTAAAGGTCCGCAGGACCTTCAGAGCGCATGCGCCGCACTCGTCAGCGGCTGCATGCAGTGGTAATATCTCCTAAACCGTGCAGGTTTAGGAGATATTAATTGTATCTACAGGTAAGCCTTATTATAGGCTTAAACAAACAACAAAGGTGTACTGGCGCAAAAAAGATTGCAGGGTAACCATCAATGAACCTTCTGAGCAAAACATGGGACAAATGAAGGACCTAAAATGTATAAAACAAGTCCATAAAAGTCCATAAAAACACAGCAGGTCTATGAACACTTGAAGGCAGCTCTGTCACAAGTGGAGAAGATGAACTTGCAAAGTACTATGAGAGAAAGACAGGCGCCACTCGAAGTGTAATATGACTTTGTGTTTATTAGAAATTCACCAATTTACATACTCACAATCGTGTAAGTAGCAAAACAGCAGTGGATATGCATCTCAGGGGTGCGATGAATCCGGATGCCTTGGCAGAAAGGAACCGACTGGTCCACTCAGAAGATCCGTTGCAGGGACACAGTCAGAACATTCCGGCGGCGTACTTCCGGCTTGGGCGTGGAGCGGGATGACGTAGGCGACGCGTTGTCGGAGCATGCGCTCCTTCCTCAGGCCTCTAGTGGCTCTATCTTAGAGATTTTATAGGGAAGAGGAACTAAGCTACCGCAGGGTCCTAAAGTAAGTCCAATGCTATGAATCATGGACGATTGTGAGTATGTAAATTGGTGAATTTCTAATAAACACAAAGTCATATTACACTTAGAGTGGCGCCTGTCTTTCTCTCCTAGTACTTATTATAGGCTTACCTGTAGTTAAAAGTAAAAAAAAAGCGGTATACTACCGCTTTAATCATCTCTATGTAGAAGATTATAAAATCCTCCAATCATTTTTTAGCAATACCTATATTCTTGCTAGCTATGCAAACATTCAAATCTGGTTTCAGTTACTTATATGAAGTACAATGCCACATCTCTGACAGTGATTTTCCCTTACTGATCCTATCAATGGTTTTACTTTCCTGCCGCCGTCACAAAAAACAATTAGCAGGCCAGCATTTAGAAACATGACCTTGTCAACAGCGGTCACCAAGTCATCTTTTGGATGAAGTCAGAAGGTGCATGTCTGTATTTTCTTACTAGTCACAAAAGCAATAGTTTGTCAGAAGTCAGTGGTCATTTTTCAGCTGCCTTCCGCTGTAAAATTCAAAGCCATTAATTCCAGCGGTAGTAAACTCAGACCCTCTGCACCTAAATTTCAAAGGAGGAGTTGTCTTAAATCATTTTAAAACTTTGCGCCGCAAACTGAAGCCCCATTGGATGTTTCTTACTTTTCCTACTGTATGCCTATGCTCTTTTCTGGGTGCAGCTGCCGCCATATTAAGCGTTGTCTTTGGCCCCCGATGCAGTAAGAACTTTTACCCTTTCTTCTTCTCCCCGTCTATAACCTCATGCATGTGCAGTAATTATCAAGCCAAGCATCATTTTTATTGCTCACTCCTGTGCTGTGCTCACCCCCTTAACAACCCCTGTGGTGTAGCGAGTCACATGGGGTTAAGACTCAGGTTGTGAAAGAAAAGTGAGTTTCGAGGATCTCAGAGCTGATGCTGGGCAAGGGAAATGACGTAGCCATGGCAAGTCAGCACAGGACTTACGGCATTAAGAGTGTGTCGGAAAAATCGGAATGAGTGTGCATGCGCCAATGACGTGAGTGCAAAAAAAAGAATTGATTTAACGGAAATAAAGTAGGAAGGATTGTGCACAGAGCCACCAGTTCAATACTTCACAATGCTTGCGATGGTGGAAAATGAACATGATAGGTTTACTATCGCTTTAATTATTATTTAAGAAATCATAATAAATCATAGCTAACATATATATATATTTATATGTACAGTAAATGCATGTATGTGTATAATTATGTATGCATGTACATGCACACATATCTATATGTACAGTATGTAGCCCTGTTGAAGGGGGAGCTCTTTCTGACCCGTGAAACACATTTGCTGTTTTTTAGTACAAAATAATAAATTAATTTGGACTTTTATCCTTTGCTTTGACACTCCTTCCATTTATGCATGTTTTTTTTTCTGGTAATCTTTTTTTTGTCTGTGACACTTTTTAATGGACTAACGTGACTGCACAGTTTGCAGCGTTTATTGTTGCAAGGTTTTGTTCCCTTTTTTACAGCCCAGCATTAGTAGCACACTAAATGTTTTCACTTAAAGTGGAACTTTAGTCAGAAAATGAAGTCCTGCTAGATCACTTCAGGCTGGCCCATTTTGCAGGTATAGCTATGTAAAACATTAAGATATAAGTGTCTATACTGTTTAAAATCCAGTAATACACTGTTTCACCCTGCTCTGCACATGCTCAGTTGCTTTCCATTTTAGGCAAAGCTAAGTTTGTAGAGGCTGATCTGCTGACAGCCTTAAAGCAGAATTAAACCCTACTATCCTTTAAATCGGAGTTCCGCCTCCCCCTCCAAAAATTAAAAGTCAGCAGCTACACATACTGCTGACTTTTAATATTAGGACACTTACCTGTCCTGGAGTCCAGCGATGCCGGCACCGCAGCCGATGTTTGCATCGGCTGTCGGGTGCTGCCATTGCCGGTAAGGGAACCTGGCAGTAAAGCCTTGCGGCTTCACTAGCGGTCCCTACTGCACATTCGCGAAGCACGCTGCACATTCCTACTGGCTCGGAGGAGGGGGCCAAGCTTCCGAGGGACTGCGCTGATGGCGCCATATCCCGAAAGAGGGGAAGGGTACCTCTCAAAAACAGGTACCCGTTCCCCCCTTCCCCCTGAAAGGTGCCAAATGTGGCACCGGAGGGGAGGAAACAAAATAGCTGAAGTTCCACTTTCACACAAGGACGCTGCTTCTGTTTAAACTGAAACTGCCATGGTGCTGCACGTGTGATCAGTTATGACACCATCCATTTGATGGTTTGACAGTTTGGTTGAGGAATCAAGCAAATGTGACAGCAATCCTGGCATTCCAGGAATGTAACTGTTCTTTTTAAACCAATAAATCAATGGGTTTTTTTCCACTTTATGATTTACTGCTGTTCAGGGGCTCTGGGCTTCAGCAAAATGGCAGCCTCCAGCAAGAAGCAAGTGGTTATGGGTAAAGTTCCGCTTTGCTAGGTGATTCTGCCCTACTTTCTCCTTACTCCTCTGACTCCACAGTGTCGCTGAGCTGTCTCCAATGGAACTTCCTTGTTCTTGTATACCTCCCGTTCTTTTATCTGTATATGCAAATGTTGTTACTTATTAGCTAGAGTTTTTCTTTAATATATATGGAGAGATTAAATAAATCATAAGCAAGCAAATCTGACACATTTAAAGCCACACCATTTACAGTAAATTGAGATGCTGCAAAAATGATGATTTCGTTTTGCTGCCCTTGCCAAATAAGGACTAGAAAATAAGTGGTTTTGGTCCCTCTATACATTGCATGTGATTTTTGAGTTGCAGGTCTTGACACTGCTGCATGATTGGAGCTTACCCAAGCATTTTTGTTGACATAGACATGAGTAATCTTACTACTGCTTTAAGAGCAGATTTGTCTGTCAAGGCTTAGTGAATATAATGGCTCATACTGCTTTGGTCTTTTAGGAATACAGTAATGACTAAGTAAATTATTACAGATTATTACTGAATTCTGAAATCACTAGCATGTTGTATTATATCATAAGGCAGTGCAAAGAATAGTAACCCTTTCAGATGAATCCGATTTTAGTTACTAAAAGGTGTATTTTATTGCAATTTATCATTGTTAAGTGTTTTAATAACATGACTTTGTTCCCCATCACGTATTTGTAAGCATTGCATTTTTGAGCGTTTACAAAATTATGATGAAAGGCACTTAAAAATAAAAGTAACAAAGGCTTCAGACTATGGAAAATCCAGTAAATAAATCCTATTTTCCTCTGGCTATTACATAGAACTTTCCTCAGTTAGAGTCACGGCTGACAAAGGACAACACTTGTCAACTTCAATGATCCAATCTACATCCTCCCTTCTACTTAAAAAATAATTTTTATGTCACATACCCACCCGGCAGGTGTTTCAGACATAATTTAAAGCTTATTTGACTTGTTTTTTTTTTCTAATTTTGGATCACTACCACATCACATTCTGATGATTTGATATAACACATGTGCACGCAGGTGGAAATTCACCCATGTAGTGTGATATTTTTTCCTTCAATTATTTGTGGTGCCGCTTGCTTAGGCATATAACATGATAATTGCTAGCACAGAGGGATTTGTTCATTGGATGAATGTTTCCTATCTCTTAATGTTGAACTGTAACTTTAATCTTTCGGCTGCTCTGCTGCTTGACCATATACTGTATACCATCTGTCTGTAAAGGTGATTTCCAGGAAAACTTTGTTTCCAGAAATATGGGTGTCCCTGACTGATAAAGACCCTGTAATAATATTGGGGGATTTCCCATCTCTTTCAGTACCCTTGTGAGCAACAGCCGTACTCCCATCCTGCCTTTGCTTACATTTGTTAGTGGGCTGCAGGCTGACCATTGAGAAAGCATCAATAAATACAAAGTCACAGTTTCAGTGTGCCCCCTTTTTTTTTTTTCCATAATGTTTTATTTAGATTGTAAGAAGGGCAATACAGGTACATCGTTAACTTACAAACGTCTAGTCCAGTTCACATTTTTGGAAAGTAAAGAACATGGTAGAATTAAGATATGTAGGTATGAAATGTAGAAGGAAGACAACGTAGGAGCAAAAGGAAAAACTCCGTAATAAACAAGAACATATAGTGTAACATTTTAATCAGTGTGCCCCTTTTTTGCTCAATTAGTAACTTTTTTTTTAATTAGTAACATTTTTTAGGTAAAAACTCCCAAGGTTGATAGTTCCATTTATAGCGTAATGTTATGTCTGAGGAAAATAAAACACATCAGTACATTTTTGCAATACAAATACTTTACTACCATGTTTCATCCATGGAAAAAAAAATAAAATATTTGTCGATCTGCAAGAAATCCAGTGTGCTCCTGACATCTTGACTGAACTGACAAAACAGCGATTCTGATGCACTTAGTGCATCATAAAGGCAATATTTAAAAAAAAAAAAAAACCTGTCATACTTACTGCTCTGTGCAGTGGTTTTGCACAGAGCAACCCCGATCCTCCTCTTCTCGGGTCCCCCATGGGCCTTCCTGGTCCCTCCTTCCTGCCGAGTGCCCCCAGAGCAAGCAGCTTGCAATGGGGGAACCCAAGCAGACGTGCTCCTGAGCTGCTGCTCTGCTTGTCCATTCACACACAGAGCCTCATCACAGCCCCACCCCTCTATCTCCTTATTGGCTCCCTGTCTGTGATTGACAGCATTGCCAATGCCTCCCGCTGCTGTCTTAGCCAATGAAGGAGAGATCCAGCAGAGCCGAAGCTGCCGGGCACATTGCCAGAAAAAGACCAAGCTCCAGTAAAAATTGGGGGGGGGGGGGCTAATGCACAGAGAGGGTTTTTTCCATTCATGCATAGAATGCTTGAAGGTAAATAACCTTAAGCCTTTAGAATCACTTTTAACACCCATGTGATGTAAGCCCTACAACTGCAGAACCCCTCTACTTTTCCTCATCTCCATAACAGGGGAGAGGAAAACTCAGGGCTAAAAACACTGTTTAGAAATATTCATGACCAGCAGAAGCAGAGTTCTCAGCTCAAACAGGAATTTCGAGGCTCACTTGATTTCTCACAGGTGCACCAGGTAATATTAATACACATACAGTGTGTAAAAAAAAGACAAAACATGTAGAAATGTGCATTCATTGCAGACATGTACTAAATGTTTTTTTTTTTTTTTTTTAGTCCAGACACAAACTTTCATTTCTATAAATGGCTCCTTCAATCGATGAAAACCTGTTAAACGTCCCTTTCTGTTGTAATAGTTTACAAAGTCCCTCTGGTTGTTCACTGATTCAATATGTCACAACTTCTCTCAATCTTCTGGGATTTCAAAGTCTAGACAGTTATTTATTTATTTCATTGATATTGTTTCTTTTTTAACGCTTGGCACAGATTCCTAAGGAGCTTATATAAAACATGTATGAACCTTGTGTTATATACAACCCCAATTCCAAAAAAGTGGAGACTCTCAATAAAAACAGAAGGCAATGATTAGCAAATCTCTTAAACCTATATTTTATTCACAATAGAAAATAGAAAACATATCAAATCTTTATATTGAGAAAATTTACCATTTTAATGTTCGACCGATATCGTTTTTTTCATTGCCAATACCGATACCGATATTTTGGCCATTGCATATCGGTATCGGCCAATATTTTAGTACATTTAAAATAGTTTTTATTTTTTTTAATTTTTATCACTTGACAGGTACACTTGTGGAGGGATCTGGGGGTCTAAAAGACCCCAAACCCCCTCCTCTGCACTAAAAAGCATTCAAAACGCCAAGTTTTGCTGTTTTGAATGCTGTCATTTTTTTAATCTGGTGCAGAGTACCCGGAAGTGACATGACATCACTTCTAGGTTTTTACATGGAGACCCGATCAGAGCCGAATGCGGCTTTGATCGGGTCTTCAGTGGCCGTGAAGGCTGGTTGCCCGGGTCTCCTGGTGGGATGGCAGACCTTGGCAAGCCGCGGAAGGTGGCGGGAGGGGGGACGTCCCCTCCCGCCCCTTGTAATGACAGCCGAGTGGCTTCTCAGCCACATCAGTTGTCATTACAAGACAGCCGCCTGTCGGCTATGGAAGCCGATACCGGGTGATGCCTCTAGCTGCAGGCATCACTCCGGTACAAGCACTTTGCCGAAATATCGACAATATCGGAAATCCGAAATGGCTAGCTATAGGTTTGATCTAGGTCAGTGCCAGGGTTAGTGTTAGGATCAAGGTAAGGGTCAAAGGTCGAGGTCTGTATATTTTGGGGATTTAAATTAGTATCAGTGTGTTTTAGGCAGGATAAAGAAGCAAAATGCGCACTATTGTTTCTGGGCACTACTATGGGTATGCAGTGGGGAAAATAATTATTTGATCCCCTGCAGATTTTGTAAGTTTGCCCACTTACAAAGAAATGAAGGCTCTATAATTTTTGTCACAGGTGTATTTTAAATGATAGAGACAGAACATGAACCAAAAATTCAGAAAAAACACATAATACAAATGCTATAAATTGAGTTGCAGTTTAGTGAATATCCCCAAGAAAAACATGACTTAGTACTTAAAGGAGAAACCCTTGTTGTCAAGCACAGAGGTAAGATGTTTTCTGTAGTTGGTTACCAGGTTTGCACACATCTCAGGAGGCATTTTGGTCTACCCTTCTTTACAGATCTTCTCTAAATCATTAATGTTTCTTGACTGTCTCTTGGCAACTCAGTTTCAGCTTCCTCCATAAATATTCTATAGGATTAAGGTCTGAAGACTGACTAGGCCATTCCATGACCTTTATGTGCTTCTTGAGCCACTCCTTTGTTGTCTTGGCGGTATGTTTTGGGTCATTGTCATGCTGGAAGTCCCAATTACGACCCATCTTTAGTGTTCTGGCTGAGGGAAGGAGGGTTACCATCCAAGATTTTACAATACATGGCCCTGCCCATTGGCCCCTCAATGCGACGAAGTCGGCCTGTACCTTTAGCAGAAAAACAACCCCAAAGCATCATGTTCTCACCTCTGTGCTTGTCTGTAGAGTGGTGTTATTAGGGTCATAGTAAGCTTTATTCTACCTCCAAACAGAGATCTGTAAAGAGTGGACCAAAATACCTCCTGACGTGCACAAACCTGGTCACTAACTACAAGAAACATCTTACCTCTGTGCTTGCCAACAAGGGTTTTTTTTCCCACCAAGTACTAAGTCCTATTTTTCTTGGGGATCAAATACTTATTTTACTCACTAAACTGCAACTTAATTTATAACATTTGTATTGTGTGTTTTTTTTCTGGATTTTTGGTTGATATTCTGTCTCTATCATTTAAAACACATCTATGATATAAAAATTATAGACCCTTCATTTCTTTGTAAGTGGGCACACTTACAAAATCTGCAGGGGATCAAATAATTTTTTTTCACACTGTAAACAACAAATAATGTACACATTATCATGAGACTGGTACTCCGGTCACACATTATTTAACTCTTTGTTTTCCAAATAATGTACACAAATGTGGTATCACTGTAATCATTAGGAGCAGGAGAATTTATTTTCGGTTGTTCTTTGGTAGTAAATTATGGTAAAAGCAAGAAATATACAGCTAAATTTAAAAAACTTTTTTTTTTTTTACTATTTTGGCCCACTTTTTCTAGAAATAGAATAAAAAAATAAAAAAATCAGGAGATAGCCAATACCATTTACCCCCAAAAGAAAGCCCAATTTGTCTTGAAAAAACAAGATATAATCCACCTGGATACACAAAGTAGTTGTGATAATATGTACAGTTTTACTAACACATGTCAAAGTTGCAAAATTATCTTCAGGCATTAACATTTGTTTTACCCTCTGTCACAAAGTGGTTAAAAAAAAAAAAAGGAATTTTGAAATTGATGGCAGCAACACATCTCAAAAGTGTTGGGATAGGGCCGTGTATACCACAGTGTAATATCCCCTATTCTTTTAACAACACTCTGTAAACATCTGAGAACTGATGAGACAATTTTCTGGAGTTCTATGAGAAGAATGCTGTCTTATTCTTGCCTGATATAGGATTCTAACTGCTCAGCAGTCCTGAGTCGTCTTTGTAATTTTTTTCATTTCATTATGCACCAAATATTTTCAATTGTTGAAAGGTCTGGACTGCAGGCAGGCCAGTTAAGCACACAGACTCTTATAGTATGAAGAAATAATGTTGTAATGTTGTCCTACTGTATATGCAGTATGCAATGTAGCGTAGTCCTGCTGAAATATGCAAAGCCTTCCCTAAAAACGATGTAATCTGGATGGGAGCATAGGCTGCTCTAAAACCTGAATATATTTTTCAGCATTGATAGTGCCTTTCCTGATGTGCAAGCTGCCCATTCTATACACACACCCATACCATCAGAGATGCAGGCTTTTGAACTAGGTGCTGATAACAAGCCAGTAGACCCCTCTCCTCTTTAGTCCAGAGGACTCAGATTGCCAAAAAGAATGTCAAATTTAGATTCATCTGACCACAGAATAGTTTTCCACTTTGCAACAGATCATTATTAACTTTTTGGCCCAGAGAAGATGGAAGCATTTTTGGTTCACGATCAGATATGGCTTCTTCTTTGCATGACAGAGCTTTGCATTTTTGGATGGCACGGCAAGCTTTGTTCACAGACAGTATTTTTGGAAGTATCCCTGAGCCCATGCAGTGATGTCCAAAAATCATGTCTGTTTTTAATGCAGTGCCCTCTGAAGGCCCAAAGATCACGAGCATTTAATATTACGTTTCTGCCTTGTCCATTGCGCACAGAAATTTCTCAAGATTCTCAGATGAGATTATGTACTGTAGCTGATATTTAAAATCTTTGCAATTTTACGTTAAAGAAAATTTTTCTGAAGTTGTTGGACAATTTTTAGATGCATGTTTTCACATATTGGTGAACTTCTGTCCATCCTTTCTTCTGAGACACTCTGACCTGTTTTTAATTAACCTAATTAGTTGCAAAACGTTCTTCCAGCTCTTCCGTGTTAGTACCACTTTGCCAGCTTTTTGTTGCCCTGTCCCAACTTTTTTGAGATGTGTGTCTGCCATTAATTTTAGCATTACCTTATTTTTTTCTTAAAATAATACATTTTCTCAGTTAAACCTTTGACATTATGAATAAAATATGGGTTTATGAGATTTTCAAATCATAGAATTCTCTTTTTATGTAGATTTTACACAGAATCCCACCTTTTTTGTAAGTATGGTTTACATGACTCTATGAAGAAATCGCAAATTTAACAAGTAAATCTTTTATAAGAAATTGTGATTCTTACATTTAATCACATTCGCCTGGCATTTAATACCCGTATCCACTTTATTTATACTATGGAGACACCAAGCAAAAGTGGATCACTGTTGAATGTCACTTATATAGTAAGCTGTCAAAACAGCTTTGAACTCACTGGGCAAATTTGCCAACCGGAGCTCTCCAATGTACTGAAACTCCTGAAATAACTAGATAATCAGCTTGCCACTGTCAGCTATGCTTCCTTACTTCTGCTTCTAGGGATGGTAAGCATGGTAAAGGGGTAAGGGTCCTACCACCAGTAGGTGTACATAGGTCCTTTTCTTGCCACACCTCATTCTGAGCTCCAAGGTTGCTGAAGTCTTGAGAAGTCTGGTGCTGTCAGCATCAAGGACCATTATTTTCAGGGGCTGACCATCTGTTTTTTTAGGGAGCCTATCTCATAGCAACCCCCTTCTCCAGTGCAGATAGTAGGAGGCTTCACTATCACTGCTGTCTTGCCATGGGTATGCCAGTCTTTATGCCTGCTGCACTAAGCTGGTTGAAAGGAAAGGGGGCCTTTTTTTTTGTTTTTTTTTTAGTGATTGCAAAGGGAAGGTAATAGTCACCTTTTTTTAAATAGGATGAATATTGCACTTACCGCCTTTTACCATACAAAAACAGATGTTGCAAATTGGTAACGGATGCGTTTTTCCAGCAGACAAATGTTGAATGAATGTACATGGGACTGTGCTTTAAAATAGGCGGATTGTATGGCGAATGCCACGCCAAATCCTCTAAAGACACTGTAAACCCATTTGTTTATATTTGTATAAATGTTATTTTCAATGAAATTTAAACATGAAATTAATTGGCTTAACATACTAAACAGAATATCTTGTTCTTTCATGTTCTTTCTCTAAAAGCAAAAGAAAAACACCTGTGTCGTCAGGTTCTGATGGAAGCCGCCACTCCCTCGTTTGTGCTATAGATTAGATGTGAGGCTCAGACTGTATACCTGCTAAAATAAGTCAATTGCATGGGTACCTGGTATGCTAATAAACAGACTTTTCCAAAGACTGTTCTTTGATCCCAGTACAAATCCCTTCAGCCCCTTCTAGTGAAGGCTGGAAGCAGCTGCTGCAAAAAGAAAAGATTTAAACACAGCACATCTAGGCTGGAGGCCCCGTCTGATGTGACTGCTGAGTAGTAAAACAGGTACACCTAGCAACTGACTTTTTTAGCAAGGCAAAGTGGCAAGTAAGACTAAAAGATATGTGCTGAAAATGTACTTATTCTTTAGAGTATAACTAAAGCCAACATTTTTCTTTTTTTTTTTTAGTTTTCGATCGAGTGGAGATGGATTAGAACCCTTGTCAGTTTCTATTACTGTCTGTGGCCCCGTTAGGAAGATTCCCCCTCTCGATTTGTCCTGTTTACCATTATTATTAAAAGTGAAAGTAAAAGAAAATTCCAAATTTTGGGTTACCCCCAGAAAAGTAATGGAGGGAAATTCTTTCAATGGGGACACTAGTTCTGGTGATCTTGGGTTCCCCAACTAATCCCCTTAATTTTTAATTTGCTTGTGCTCTCAGCCGAACTGTCAAGCCTTCAAATGGCTGTTGTCACTCCACTCACATGTGGAGTACCATGGCAACTGCACGACAAACCAAAGCTTAAATGGCAGCTTCCTTAGCTGGATGGAAGAGAAGGGTTTAGTTCTGCTTTAAGAAACAGTCCACCCAAAAGCGAAGTTCAGTTATAGGCCCAATTTGGTGAGCTAAGTCACCTGTTGGCTTTATAGTTGAGAGATCTCTTTGCCTTAGTTCCTGGCTTTGTTGCCTGTCATCCTTATTTTGCAGCGATTCCTTACAACTTGGAGTGTTTCTAGTCCTTCAGTTGCATGCTCTTAATATAATATATTCTAAAAATGCAATAAGGAGATTGGATCACCTCATAATGGCTGATGCACATGTGCAAATTTGGAAACAAGGGATCTCACCACCCAAAACACCCAATAGTTGTAAGAAAAAAAAAATTCAATGGTTTAACTTGTCAACCTAAAAGTCAATTATCTACCTAAAGGTAAATTATATATTTTTTTCACAGGACTGACCCTGTAACATTACCTCATAGTATTGTACATTTATTTAATAAATACTACCTCTTCCACCCCATTTTGATGTTTTTGTTTTTTTGTTTTTTTTTAGGACTTGTACATACTGTAGCTATTTTCTGTTTTCTAAGTGTTTTGTAACTGAACTTTTATTATAATTTCCTTATAAGTCCTGCCAGGGGCTTAACTACAGGGGTTGCAATTGCAACCGGGCTCCATGCTCCAGGGGGCCTGTGTGGCTCCCCTGTACACCTGGATAGGAGGGGCGGCGGGGGCAGCATGTAGAGAAATCACTGTCCTCCTTTTTCCTCCTGTAGCTGCAGAAGGAAAATAGAGGAGATTGATTCCTCTGTATGCTGCCCCCGCCGCCCCTACTATCCAGTTCACTTATTTTTCTGCTGTCTCTGGGCCCCTGTGTGCTCCCCTGGTCTCCCCCACCCACTGTTCTGCCCCCCCCCCCCACTGTGCTGCCCCCTCCCACTGTGCTCCCTCCCCTCTCCTGCCAGCTGCTGCAGGGGATGTGTCACAATAGAGAACCAGGAAGGGGTAGGTAAATATGTAATTTACCAGCTCCTTCCTTTTCTGAATGGACAGAGTCATAGTCACTCAGTGACATTAAATAATGAAATAAAATGATAATAAATAAGACAATTAAAATGCCAAAAAAAGAAAAACTACTGACACCAGTGGGTGAACTTTGAGGATCACAAAGGTCACACTTGCGACTGGGCCCTGGCATTTCACCACCGTGGGGAGGCCCCAAGATGGCAGGAAGGGGTCCCACTGCAGAACTTGTGAAAGGGTCCCACTGCGAGACCATAATAAAGGGCCCCAGGATCATTGGGAAGAGCCCCAGGCTTGAAGAGAAGGGCCCCAGCCAGGGGTCCGGGGGGGCCCTTCATGGTTTCTTGCACCTGGGCCCCTGAAGGTTCTAGTTACACCTCTGAGTCCTGCATTTCACAAGACAGCCGGTCATCAATGATGATTCATATTAAAGACAGCTCCTCATAAGTTCTAAAGCAACAAGTTCCTGACACTTTCAGTTGGGAAATAAAAGTGGAAGAACATGTGGGCCAAAGTAAATAGTTGTCTGGTTGTCCAAGATTTTATTAATATTGAAATAATAATATTTCTAAAGTGCTTTTCTCTGTTGGACTCCAGGAGTTTGTCAAATTGGTGTTGGCATCTTTGAAGGGAAGGATTTGTCTGTTACTGCTATAAGCCTGAGTGAATAGATGTGAATAGTGTCTTGAGTCTGCTTTTAGAAAAAATCCAGAGATGGTTCTTCCTTCACTGTATGGAAGTGGATTTTCTGTTGTGGGTGCTGCAAGATAGAATGCAAAAGATCTAAATCATTTTTAAGACAACTCTGATCACGTACTTTTCACTACAATGTAATTTCTCTAAATGAAAGGAATGCAGGGATTGTGTGGGAGTTATGGGTAACCAGAAGTTCTGTCAAATAGGCGAGGTCCAAAGGGCCTTGCAGCTGCATCCTGGGAAGTCCTG
Organism: Pelophylax lessonae; assembly: GCF_965119305.1. Lineage (NCBI taxonomy): Eukaryota > Metazoa > Chordata > Amphibia > Anura > Ranidae > Pelophylax > Pelophylax lessonae. The sequence goes on along the minus strand of NC_138772.1, from coordinate 143,915,778 downwards.
GCACATGTTCCAGCAGGCAGACTCAGAGCTCTAGGTAATTTCCCAGGAAGTAACGGGAGATAGATTCATCTGCCCTTGAAGGCCGCTGTGAGAAAAATGGGGAGGAAAAGCAAACTAAGGTATAAACATTATTAAATAGGCCTTTGTTGTCATTTTTAGCCTCTTTAATAGGTACGTAGGCCAGTTTTAAAGGATATCTTCGATTTAATTGGATGCAAGGGTAGGGAGTAAAGAATTGGTATGATTTGGCATTTACAGGGTTGGTGGCTGAGTAGTCTCGCTGCTGCATTTTCTATCAGCTGAAAACTATGTAGTTCTTGCTCGAGAAGACCATAGTAAAGGTCCATGCACACTGGCTTAAAAATCACTGCTTCTACGGGAGTTTTATCTTTTGCCTGTAGAAATAGCTGAATGTTATCCTATGTGTCCATGCACATTAGGATGATTACAGGCATATTTTAAGCTCAACATTCAGAGGCAGGAAAAGAAACCTTCTGGTATGTGTTTCTGATTGGAGCTTTCTGGCAAAAAAACCCACAAAATTCTCCTAAACTCGCCTAAACTGTGTACAAAAAAATGCTCTATATGATGATTTTCAGGTCTCAAGGAAATCAAATGAAAGGTCAATTAGTCACAGCTCAAGGAACTGTCAGTCTCTATTGGAACTCCTGTTTGAGAATGGCTACTGTATATTCAGGACGTAAGAGCCATAACTTTAAACTTGCATACCTGCTTGTTAAGGGAAACCCTACTCAAGTCCATAAACTTAACCCTCAGGGCTGTGACACTTGGAGGAGGTGATGTCTGCAACTTGAAACTTTCATTTATCTCTGGTGGTCATGCCTGATAGAGCTTTTGGAGTTTATCAATGATTTTTCAACAGTGAATATTTTTCTTGCTTGAAAAAAACGGCGGACTCCGTTTTTCTCAGCGGGGGATCAATCCGCCGATCCCCCCACTGAGCAGGCGGATGACAGCTTCGTCTCCGCTCTGTGTGCGGAGAGGGAGGTGTCAGAGCCCCACTGTCCTCTATGGGGAAATCGGAAGAGAATAAACTGCCTGTCCGTTCTCATCCGATCCGCCAGACGGATGGAAAATAGGGTTTCCATCCGTCCGGATTTGACAGACAGGTCCGGATTTGACGGACAGGATTGGATTGACATGTCTCCGCTGACATTCGATGCCCCATAGAGATGCATGGGGCATACGTTAAGATCTGCCTGAAAAACTGACAGGCGGATATAAACAGTCTGCAAGTGTGAAAGGGGCCTTAAAGAGTTGAATTGCTAAAAAAAAAAAAAAAAATCTGTTTCAATCGAATCATTATACATAGGATCTGATTTTGAATTTGATTCCCTAATATTGTCAATTTCTAGCACCTCCTCTATTGGAATGTTTGGAAAAAGGTAATCTGTCAGAAAGTCTGAAGCATTTGGGCCTGATGGCTAGACTTTAAAATTTTAAGGTGTTCCTAAACCCAGGACCCTGCATTTGCTATATCTGGTCTCCCACAGTACACACAACATGGAAATGCAATTGCTTTAGTAAATATAAACTGCTAAATACCTTTTTTCATCAGCAACATATAGCAGTCTTGTGACTTTTATCAGTTTCCAGCCAAGCACTGGTTAACCACTTGCCGACCCCTGCAAGTACATATACTGTGGCGGTCAGCCCCTCACAGGCAAAGTGACGTATGGGTACCTCACTAGCCTGTGAGGCTCTGGGGAGCGAGCGCGCGCCGCCGAAGGCGCGCTCCCGCTCGGTCACGGATCCCCCCCCGCGCGTGCCCGGCGGACCCGATGTCCGCCGGGCACTTGCGATCATCCGTGACAGCGGGAGAAAGGCAGGAGGCTGATGTCTCCCCTGTGTAAGAACAGTGATCATACGGTTCTACTATGTAGAACCGTTGATCACTGTTCCTACACCCCACAGCCAATCACAGTAAGAATCACGCCCCTAGGGACACACACCACCCCTCCCGCTCAAATAAAGTTAACTCCTTCACTACCAGTGTCATTTTACAGTAACAGTGCATATGTATAGCACTGATTACTGTAGTAATGTCACTGGTAACCCCAAAAATGTCAGTCCAGGGTGCGATCTGTCCGCCGCAATGTCGCAGTCCCGCAAAAAATTGCAGATCGCCGCCATTACGCGTTTAAAAAAAACAACAAAAATGACAAAATTCTTTCCCTTAGTTAGTAAACGCAATAACTTTTGCGCAAACGTATCAAAATACGCTTTTTGCGATTTTTTTTTTTTTCAAAAAATATGTAGCATAAAACAAATTGGCCTAAAATTTTTTACTATTTAAATTACATTTTTTTGGGGGGGAATTTCATATAAAAAAAATATGAAAAATATTGTTATTTTTGCAAAATTTACGCTCTTTTTTTGTTTATAGCACATGATCAAAAAATCACACAGGTGATCAAATACCACCAAAAGAAAGCTCTGTTTGTGGGAAAAAAAGGACGTCAAATTAGTTTAGGTGCAGCATCGCACGACCGCGCAATTGTCCGTTAGAGTCACACAGTGCCGAATCGCAAAATACCCCCTGGTCAGGAAGGGGGTAAAATCTTCCGGGGCTTAAGTGGTTAAAGCTTGTAGGAGTAGTTAATTCACCTCTGACTGTCCTATAAGGCTGCATGATTCCTGACCTTTTGTCTGGACAGTACTGATTGGCCCTGTGTCGATCATATGCACCCTTCAAAAATAAAAAGAAACAAACTCTCTAGCAATACACACCAAACTAAGCATATGCAGAAGTGCGTCCAATGCTCTGTACTATCAGGATATGAATTGGGGTATGTGGAAGAGTAGACAGGATCAAACAGCCTTTTTACACAAAGGATTAACCCCTTCGTTTCCACAGTGTGTATAACAAGCATGCTTTTCTGCATATACAGACTGATTTTACTGTTGTGGGTTTAGTAACACTTTAACAAAATTATAAATTGTTATGAATCTTGTGTCTGGTTGATGTCTCCAAGACAAAATACGTTTTTATTGCAAGATTTGATCAATGATTTTTCTTTCCCTTGTCTTGTCATTGTCCATTCTCTCTTTATTGTAGTTATTTTGTTGATGTTCATTATTTTTACATTTCTTTACCATTTTAGGATTCAACATCATTGCAGTATATCTGGCTTATGTACTTGTCTTTTACAGTTCAAATCTTAAAAGTAGAAACTTTTAGATATAGCAACTAATCACTCTCACTGGTGTTTCTGGCAGTGGAGATTTGAATATAAAGAATGTGATTGGCTGCTATGGGCGATACCTCCTCATTTCCAATGCTTGCAAAAATGTTACCATATAAAAATCAGGCAATGCAGTGTCCTAAACCAGAACAATGTATCAATCGTAAAAATATACTAATAATAATAAACCCTCCTCACAGTAAAAGAAACTCCTACAGCAAAAAACGATATCCCTGAAAAGTCTCTTATTAAACAGTATCCATAAATCATCCCTTTATATCACCCTTCTTTTACCCTCTTGAAAACGTGCCAAACTTTGACACCGTGTGTGTCCACCGCTATGACAAGCCTTAGTTGATTCTTTTACAAACTTTTTACCAAAAAAAATAATTTGAATAATAATAATATGAAACTATATTACACTATATTATACACAAATGTATGTGTGTTTTTGTATTAAGATGGTTATCTTGTATATCATATCTTGTATATCATATGACTAAGCAACGCTTCAAATAAATATTATTATAAAATAATAGAAAGAAAATAATAGAAAAAAATAAAAAATAACATTAGAATACTATCATATAGAGCAGGGGTCTCCAAACTTGGGCCTCTTGGCTGCATCTCTGATCAGTCTTCTCCTTGTATGAGCTGAAAGTTTAGAGGGACGGCCAGGTCTTCGTAGATTTGCAGTGGTCTGATACTCCTTCCATTTCAATATTATCGCTTGCACAGTGCTCCTTGGGATGTTTAAAGCTTGGGAAATATTGTTGTATCCACATCCGGCTTTAAACTTCTCCACAACAGTATCTCAGACCTGCCTGGTGTGTTCCTTGTTCTTCATGATGCTCTCTGCGCTTTAAACGGACCTCTGAGACTATCACAGTGCAGGTGCATTTATACAGAGACTTGATTACACACAGATGGATTCTATTTATCATCATTAGTCATTTAGGTCAACATTGGATCATTCAGAGATCCTCACTGAACTTCTGGAGAGTTTGCTGCACTGAAAGTAAAGGGGCTGAATAATTTTGCACGCCCAATTTTTCAGTTTTTTATTTGTTAACAAAGTTTGAAATATTCAATACATTTCGTTCCACTTCATGATTGTGTCCCACTTGTTGTTGATTCTTCACAAAAAGTTACAGTTTTATATCTTTATGTTTGAAGCCTGAAATGTGGCAAAAGGTTGCAAAGTTCAAGGGGGTCGAATACTTTTGCAAGGCACTGTAGTACTATTTACACAACTCTGCTCAGCTCCAGAGTGCTCCACTTTAAACCTGTCAGACTGTCAATACCAGTACGCACCTCAGCCACACCTGATGCAGTGTTTCGAAACAACAGGACTTTGTCTAGGAATTAGGATTAATAATATACCTTTGTGACCAGCTGACCGTCTCCTTTTGTTCTGTGATACTACTGTCTCAAACAACTTCTACTAATGAAAGAGAAGGTCAACCAAATTTGGAATCTGATTTTTACTTGTGTCTTTGTGGACATAATAACCACCGGCTTTTTTCAGTTTTTAGGATTGCAGTGGTGAGACTTCTTCATTGGAGTTTGCAGCTCCTCCCACTGGTTGAGGCCATTATGAGCAGGTCTCTGTTTTAAGAAAGCCCTTCAATCCCTGTCAGATTTTATATTTTATTTTACATTTTAAATTGGACATAAAATAAGCAGATTGTGAATATAAATAAGATTCTAAATAATGATGATAAAATGTATTTTCAGGTCTATAATGTAATTAGTGTATTTTAACTGTTAAATATTATATTTTTGATTTCAGACGATGGGTACGGCTCTTGTTTGGTCGGGAGTTCCCTCTGCAGGACCTGCTTGTTATTTGGGATGCTTTATTTGCTGACAGCATTACATTAGATTTGGTGGATCATGTTTTTGTAGCCATGCTGCTGTATATTAGGGATGCATGTAAGTACCACATCACTTTATGCCTACCTTGGCATTTTTCTGGGACTTTGTAAATTTACTGTTTGCTTGAAAGTGAATTGTTAAAGTTGTGCTATATTCTTACATATTATAGACCTAACACCTTGTACATAAATGTACATAGGTAGGCTTGAGGGGACCTGCTTGATCTTGTAGTATGAGGCCTGCTGCATTGCTGAACTGTGACAGCCATTACCAGAGCATGTGGAGAGCATAATAAAGAAGTGGTCAGAGGCAGGTTTTATTCTGTAGCAGTAATCCAAAAGCTGCTCTCCTCGAGTGGTAAGCTTAGAGGTGTGTAGTATATGTATTCCTCGTCGGCGCCAGTGGCCTTGCTGCCCCCTCAAGACAATTTGTATTCTTATGGACTGCAAAATAACAACAAGAACCGGGCGCACCAACCTAGCGCATTATCAAAATACATTGTATTTAAGAATAAAAAGAACAAGTGTTATACTTACAAACCCACAGCATATACAGCTGCAAGAAAAAGGATGTGAACCTTTTGGAATGATATGGATTTCTGCACAAATTGGTCATAAAATGTGATCTGATCATCATCTAAGTCACAACAATAGACAATCACAGTCTGCTTAAACTAATAACACAAATGTTGCCATGTTTTTATTGAACACACCATGTAAACATTCACAGTGCAGGTGTAAAAAGTATGTGAACCCCTAGACTAATGACATCTCCAAAAGCTAATTGGAGTGAGATGTCAGCCAACTGGAGTCCAATCAATGAGATAAGGAGATTGGAGGTGTTGCCTGCCCTATAAAAAAAACACACACCAGTTCTGGGTTTGCGTTTCACAAGAAGCATTGCCTGATGTGAATGATGCCTCGCACAAAAGAGCTCTCAGAAGACCTACGATTAAGAATTGTTGACTTGCATGAAGCTGGAAAGGGTTATAAAAGTATCTCCAAAAGCCTTGCTGTTCATCAGTCCACGGTAAGACAAATTGTCTATAAATGGAGACAGTTCAGCACTGCTGCTACTCTCCCTAGGAGTGGCTGTCCTGTAAAGATGACTGCAAGAGCACAGCGCAGACTGCTCAATGAGGTGAAGAAGAATCCTAGAGTATCAGCTAAAGACTTACAAAAGTCACTGGCAAATGCGAACATCCCTGTTAGCAAATCTACAATACGTAAAACACTAAACAAAAATGGATTTCATGGGAGGATACCACAGAGGAAGCCACTGCTGTCCAAATAATACATTGCTGTACGTTTACAGTTTGCACAAGAGCACCTGGCTGTTCCACAGCAGTACTGGCAAAATATTCTGTGGACAGATGAAACCAAAGTTGAAGTATGGTGGTGGGGGCATCATGGTTTGGGGATGCTTTGCTGCGTCAGGGCCTGGACGGATTGCTATCATCAAATGAAAAATGAATTCCCAAGTTTATCAAGACATTTTGCAGGAGAACTTAAGGCCATCTGGCTACCAGCTGAAGCTCAACAGAAGATGGGTGTTGCAACAGGACAATGACTGAAAGCATAGAAGTAAATCAACAACAAAATGGCTTAAACAGAAGGAAATTGCACCTTCTGAAGTGGCCCAGTCAGAGTCCTGACCTCAACCCGATTGAGATGCTGTGGCATGACCTCAAGAAAGCGATTCACACCAGACATCCCAAGAATATTGCTGAACTGAAACAGTTCTGTAAAGAGGAATGGCCAAGAATTACTCCTGACCGTTGTGCACGTCTGTTCTGCAACTACAGGAAAGGTTTGGTTGAAGTTATTGCTGCCAAAGGAGATTCAACCAGTTATTAAATCCAAGGGTTCACATACTCTTTCCACCTGCACTGTGAATGTTTACATGGTGTGTTCAATAAAAAACATGGCAACATTTCATTCATTGTGTGTTATTAGTTTAAGCAGACTGTGATTGTCTATTCTTGTGACTTAGATGATGCTCAGATCACATTTTATGACCAATTTGTGCAGAAATCCATATCATTCCAAAGGGTTCACATACTTTTTCTTGCAGCTGTATATGCATATCATAGCAAGGGAGAACAATCCAGGTCTGCTGTAGTAAACCAATAGTGTGGGAAAACCAAGAAGCGTCCTTAATGGCTGACGCGTTTCAAGGGAGTACCCTCTTCATCAGAGGAGTACTTTGGCTCTGGTCTTCCTATACTTGGTCAGTGCGCCCCTTTCTTGTTGTTTTATTTTATAGCAGTGCTACTATAGAGCAGCGGAGCAAAGAATTTATGCCTCATAATCAGTCTTACTGCTCTTACTTAGCAACAGAATTGATAAATGCCCCCCATGGTGTGTTATAGTTTAAAGTGGTAGTAAAGTATTCAAATAAAAGAAAAAAAAATCTTCCTGCAGGGTAATATCATAATGTGCTATTATATATAGCACATTATGAGAGACATACCTTAAAGTAGATTTAAACCCTCACATATACCCAGTGAAGCGAACAGCCTCCGATGATACACAGAGATAAAACAAATCCCCCCTGCATACGTTTTATTTGTATATCTGCTGTCTTCAGCTTGCTGTATTCATTAGAAAGTGAACATCGTGCTAGAAATTTTTGTTCCTGTTTCAGCAGTGGGTGTGGATTCTAAGCATATACTTTGACAGCTAATTAGAGGAAAGGCACACAACCCCACTCCACGTAGGCAAAGGAAGGAAGGAATGTGCAGAGCTGTGCTGTGAATAGGCCAGATCTCTGCTAATCTATTTATAGCACCCACCTCAACACAAATTTCAGGCTGGTTTTATTTTGGTTGTTGGAGAACGGAATATCTCCTAAACGGTGCACGTTTAGGAGATATTAATTTAACTTACAGGTAAGCTTTATTATAAGCTTACCTGTAGGTAAAATAGATGGAAAGGGTTTACTACCACTTTATTGCATTTTGCTATGTGTTTTTTTTAAAGCAGGGTATTCTGCGGGGTGCAGTGCAGTGCCAGCCATTTAGAATGGTACCCTAAAGCATAAAGTAGGTGCCAATGGACCTGCATTGCAGTTTGCTGCATTAGAAGAATATTACAGATCAGTTAATGCAATGTACATTAATGTTTAAATTAACACATATTAAGATGTGTGTGGTGATACGCCAAAGACTTAGAGGTATGAAGGGGCCTAACCATTTCCTACATTGTTTTTTTACATATTTTAAAGTGGAGTTCCACTCAAAAGTGGAACTTCTGCTCATTTGCTCCCCCCCCCCCATCCGGTGCCTCATTTGGCTCCTTTCAGGGGGGAACGGGTAGCTGTTTTTTAACAGGTACCCTTCCCCACTTCCGGGAGACGGTGCCGCGGAAGTGGCCCCTTCTTCTTCTTCCCCTGCCGCCGAGCCAATCCAAATGCGCAGCATGCTACGCACATGTGCAGTAAGGTCCTGCCCGTGAAGCTGCAAAGCTGCCGACATCGCTGCACTCCAGGACAGGTAAGTATCCTAAGATTAAAAGTCAGCAGCTACAGTATGTGTAGCTGCTGACTTTTAATTTTTGGAGGGGGAGGCTGGAACACTGCTTTAAGTTATAATTTGGACAAGGAGAGAAAATGCTCAAACATCGGCACACACGCACTTTTTAGATTACACATCTAAACAATTATTTTACAGTTGTCATATTGGCAAGTTAGAAAATGAAAAAAAAAAAAAAGTTGTGATTACTTAATATAATGGAAAGGTATAAGGTTTTCAATGTTGGGTCAGTGGATATTTAAAAACAATCTAGAATAACCCATACAGTCACAGTTTGTAAACAGTGGTGATATCGATAGCAGTTTACAGAAAAAAAAAAGTTCAAATAAATTTTTAGTTTGATTATGAGCAGCAATACTTTTTTTGTGGTCGTTCATGACAACAATAGAGCAGTCATTAGTAATGAGCACCACCTGCTGGACAACAAAGAAAACACATCTAGTATAACATTACATCACATCACCCTGTGCATTTCTGGCTTAGCTGGAATAAAATGTTTGTTTTTTAAGTAATGCTGTAGTGGTTAACTATCATCAGATGCACAAGGGGCCCATATACTGAACCCTCAAATTAGATCACTGATAGAACAGTTTGGATTTTGCCATTGCCTCTTTAAAAGTGCTTCGTTCCTCCTTTGATGAATCGCTGTACACTTACATTTAAATAGAGATATACAATTGTGGCATTGATAAAAACAGTATAATGTAAATAATGACACTGTGATGGATCACCTGGAATACTCAGGGTTTAATACATAAAAGTTTGGAAGTACACCACAGTTCATTTAACGAAACATTAATATAGTATTATGTTTAGCTAACATTCTTTCTTTTCCCATGCTGTCATCTTTTTGCATGTTCAAGAAACCAGTTACTAAATTTGATAGGACTTAATCTAGGTCGAATTAATTTATAAGGGAAAGTTTTGACACTTGACAAGAAAACTGTTGTAAAAAGGGCTCAAAAATGTTCAATTTATTTCTTAAAGGGGCTTACATCTAAATACCGATATTGATCCAACGTATTTAAAGTTTCATGGTTTTGCCTAGTCTATAATATTTACATCACTCTCAGGACTCAAGTTATTATTTCCAGTTATATTTTAGTTCTAGGTGGAACCTGATGATCTGGGTCTTAGGAAAAAAAATACAGCAAGGGGCCCCAGTAGTTTTAAATATACTGTGCTGTTATTTTTAAAAAATGTAATGCATATGTCATACTGTAGGCCATTTCTGTCATCCATGAAGTCTGGCCAAAATACTCCCTAATTCTTACATCCTGTTTTGTTTCCAGTGCATGGGCTACAACAAAATGGCTGCTGAGCCTGCTTCTTTAAGGACGACTAAAGTGATAATCTCTTTAGTTGTTTTCAGGGAAGGAGGCTCAGCAGCCATTTTGTTGTAGGCCATATCCTGGAAAAAAGCCAGGCGTGTTAACATTGGGAGTATTTCCGCCAGGCTTCAGGGATGACAGAAAAGACCTATGGGTATGGCATTTGCATTAAACAATATTTTTTACAAAGGGTACAGTTTTATTTTAAAACTACTGTGGCCCATTATCTGCATGGGCTAGTTTATATAAGAGGTGAACTTTGCCTTTAATGACCTCTACATTTATTAGTGGTTGCTTTCCTTTATTATGAAAGTTTATACTTGAGAATATGACCTAAAACTTGAGCAGTTTGAATGTTTAAAGGAAAAGTTCACCTGTATTTAGGGTGTAAATTGTATCATTCTCCAGCGCCATTCCCTGAATCCCTTAATGCCACCCTTATCCCTGCGACAGCAGCACCCACTGCCTTCTCCCCGCAACCAACTGCCACATTTGAAAACAATGTTGTTGTGTGGGATCTGCCCACTCAGCTGCTTCATTCATTCACAGAAATCTGTGAATGAGAAAACTACAAGTCCCATCTGCCACTGCAGCATACGACTTGTAGTTCTCAGTGAACTGCCAGGGCACAGATGAGCATCCTCATAGTTCGCTGACCTGTCATCCGGCTTTCTAACAGAAAGCCGTATGAGGATACAGGCAGGAAAGTGGGAGGATATGTCTGCAGGAGCCTGACGTTGCACCCGCAATCTTCTGCTCTCGGATGCAATGCTTTGCAGGCTCCTATGCAAAAATAATACATTTTTTTGACTGCAGAAATATGTGCAGTTATTATTTCTTGCATAAAGTTGAGCTTATCCTATAACGTCAGCCTAGGCTTCTTTTTCAGTTTAGGCCAAAATTCTACATTAATATATATATTTTTTATGTTATAGAATATAGCCATGAAGTTTTAAAGGGGGATTAAAGGGGGTTTTAAAACATTTATTTAAAAAAAAAAAAAGAAAAAACATTTTCTGATAGATGCCCTGACATTATACAGCCCCCTTTGATATCCCTTAGTCAAAGTGGTCCAAGTTAGGACTGTGATCTCTTTCTGCTATAACAACAGGTAAAGGATAGAACACATTTGGTGTATTATGTTTTTTTTTTTTTTTTTGGAAGCAAGTAATAAGTAACTTTGTTTTTCTTCAGCTTTAAAAGATAAAGGATTAACAGAAAGTACACTTGTTTCAGTATGCTAGCAGATAGTATTGTTTCAGGCAGTCAATATGGTATACTAAACAAGCATCATTAATAGGCTTTGCTTTGACAGCCACAGCAGATGGATTGCTTGCATTTCGATTGGAGAAAAAAAAAATGCAGTTTTCATAGGCCTGCCTTGAATGATGGGTTTAGTAATTGCCCTTGTAAAATGTATGATTTTGGAAAAGAAAATAAAAATGGGAAAAAGCAGTGCTTAAGACAAAAGTAACAAATTAAATACAGGTATTGTTTTTGTGAGACAGAAAATAAATTACTGTGGAAAGGTTAGTTAGACTATGCCAGTTTTTTTTTTTTTTTTCTTTTAACCATGTTTAGTATGACATTAAATAGGAGTTTATTGAAACAATGCATGATAGGTCAAGCTATTCCTTTATTCATTGTTAAACCAGGTACCACTGATCTAATGTGAACTGTGAAAGAATTTTTGAGCATGTATGTACAATGGGGAAAATAATTATTTGATACCCTGCAGACTTTGAAGGTTTGCCCCTTTACAAAGAAATGAAGGGCCTATCATTTTTATCATAGGTGTATTTTAAATGACAGAAACGGAATATCAATCAAAAATCCAGAAAAAAAACATGATGCAAATGTTATAAATTGAGTTGCAGTTCAGTGAGTAAAATAAGTATTTGATCCCCAAGCAAAACATGACTTAGTACTTGAAGGAGAAACCCTTGTTGGCAAGCACAGGGGTAAGACTTTTCTTGTAGCTGGTTACCAGGTTTGCACACATCTCAGGAGGGATTTTGGTCCACTCTTTTTTACAGATCTTCTTCAAAGCCTTACGGTTTCTGGCTGTCGCTTTGCACATAGAGTTTCAGCTTCCTCCATAATTTTCCTATAGGATTAGGGTCTGGAGACTGGCTAGGCCACTCCATGACCTTAACGTGATTATTTTTGAGCCACTCCTTTGTTGCCTTGGTGGTATGTTTTGGGTTATTGTCATTCTGGAAGACCCATCCATGACCCATCCTCAGTGTTCTGTCTGAGAAAAGAAGGTTTTCATCCAAGATTTTACAATACATGGCCCTGTCCATTGGCCCCTCAATCTGGCAAATTTGGCCTATACCTTTAGTAGAGAAACAGCCCCAAAGCATAATGTTTCCACCTCCATGCTTGACTGTAGGGATGGTGTTCTTCAGGTCATAGTCAGCATATTCTGCCTCCAAACATGGTGAGTTCCCCTCCATTGTCAAACTTTCTGAAGTTTGACAATGAACATCTAAATGATTCAGAGAAGGATTGGGAGAAAATGCTATGTTCAGATGAGACCAAAATTGAACTCTTTGGCATTAACTCGACTCGTTGTCTTTGGAAGAAGAAAAATCCTGACTATGACCCTAAGAACTCCATCCCTACAGTCAAGCACAATCCTGGTAACTAAATACAAGAAACGTCCTACCTCGGTGCTTGCCAACAAGGGTTTCTCCACCAAATACCGATTAATGTTTTACTTGGGGATCAAATACTTATTTTACTCACTGAACTGCAACTCAATTTATAACATTTGTATCATGCATTTTATCTGGATCTTTGGTTGATATTCTGTCTTAATCATTTAAAATACACCTATGATAAAAATTATAGACCCTTCATTTCTTTGTAAGTGGGCAAACTTACAAAATCTGCAGGGGATCAAATATTTTTCCCACTGTATGGAAAAATATGTAAATTGTATATTTGGTACAAATTACACTCTCTTTATTTAGCACTTGAAAGACCCTGACTTCTACACAAGTTTAGCCTAAAACTGGCCATATACAGTTTGAATATCGACCAGTTGAGCAGGAACCTGTCGAGATTCAAACCATGTATGGGCAGGCTGATTGTACCCAAGTTGTTCAACTTGGGTGCAACAAGCCTTTCAGATTATTCATGTGATTCTTGCCTGTGGCTATAGCCGCTAACAAGAATCTGTGTTCTCCCAGTCAGGACAGCTAGTACAGGTAGAGATAATGGGGATTTAAGAAGGATTTCTGCAATGTTGTAGAAGAATCTAATTAAATTGAATATGAAAGGGGAGGACAAATAGAGAGTTATACTTTAGCTAGGAATGTTGAGCTATCATAAACAATATAAGAAGCCAAAGTCTTAGATAGCTTGGCTATGTGATGAGATGGGAGATGGAATTCTGAAGATTTATTAAGGAGAATTTATTAGGACATAAAAGGGATATAATAAGACCAGTGAAAGATGGTGTGGAATAGCGCTTAGGAAAGTTGGTAGTCTGAGGGTAGAGAAGGAAAGCAATTCATAGGATGGGTTGGGCCACAGCTGTACAAGGGATTTTAAGTGCTGTGGGACACAGAGAGAGTTTGGTTATTAATAAAGTGAAATCTCTCACGCTAATAAACGTGAATATATATAAATAATCAAAATATGTGGAAAAATATATAAAATATATAAAAATTGCAGCTGCTTCTAAACCAAAGTACTTAAATATCAAATTAGTTACATAGTGTTGTGTTCACTAATTTGATATATAAGAGTTTGGTTATTACATTACACTTTCATGTCTCTGAAAATGTGTTGCTCCCTCTCTAAATGGTTGCATGTATATCTAATTTCTTTACTCCTAGTAATCTCCAGCAACTATCAGACGTGCCTGGGCCTTCTGATGCATTACCCACCCATTGGTGACGTACATTCCCTTATTCTCAAGGCTCTGTTTCTGAGAGACCCAAAGGTATGTTATCTCTACAAGCCTGTATTCTTGAGTGCCTAAAGAACATAAACAATTATACTATCAAAGTGTGCAAATGTGTTTTAGACAGAGAGCTTACTTGGCAGCTAGCAATAGACATTAGCATAAAGTTTTGGGACCTCATGGAGAGATTACGTCTGGAGGCTGTCATCTACTATCTGTAGTGACAGCGGTACATATCATTAATCACAGAGGGTGCATTTAGAGGGGGGGCTTAAAGAATGTTTTAGATTTATATTAATTGTGCACTGTACAGCAACAAGTACACCAGAAGTTTTTAATTCAAACCGTAAATTTAGGGTAAATGACTGTTCACATAGTAATAATCAGAGATTTTAAAGCTTTCCTTTGACACAACATACCTATGTACTGGTGAACAACAGTTTTACATTTTAGTCCTATGCATAAACAGCAAGATGTCCATTAACTAGCTCTTCTTATTCTTTCCATCATATCAAGTAATAATCACATCTACTTCTCCAAACTCTGTTCTTGACTTTTTTTTTTTTTTTTAGGCATAGACAGAAAAGGCTTAGTTCACTATGATTATTAAGTTATTTTAACTTGATCACAAATTTACAAACAGACACATTGCATATTATCACCATGCAGTGGAATTATTTTTTTACATACTACAGTTTTATTGGCTTTTTTTAAGTAAAGTTTTTTTTATCATGTTATTCATAGAAGGAAGAGAACATATTTCAAAGTCAATGGGATGTCACAGGGCAATGCACAAAGCTCTTACATTGTATGGAAAAACAATCAATTTGAACAAGAAAAAAGATAAAACCACACATAGGCATAATAACAACAGGGGGAAAGGGTATCTTTGCATAGATTATTGGGTCACCGGTTGTGTTATGGTCATTGCATAGTGGTCAATCTCTTATTTATATCAGCAGTATAACACATTCTACTCTAAAATAAGACCTGAGGCTGTCTCCAGTAGTGATCTACAGGTGTTAGCATTTTTCTAAATGTAGCCACTCCTCCAACACAATGGCGCACTGGGTCTCTATACCATCAGACAAGAACCTTAAAATTACTTTCTGATATACTGTATATATTAGTAACAATAGAAGAGGTGTGAGTCAAGAGAGGACTTTTGCATCTGTATTCTGCAGTAAAATTATGGTAGGAATCTTGCTCCCAGTGGGCAATGTAGTCAGCGAGTGTGGCATGTTACTTCAGGCAACAATTTGTATTTCTCTGTGCTGGGCAAAAACACTTTTTCAATCAGGTTACAAGAGCTTAGATTTTGTGGAAGGCTTTTGGCAAAATTGCAAAGCCATTTCCAAAAATCTAGAGACATGTAATCCCAGTGATTTCAATTCATGGAGAGGTGAAGGACCTTTCCACCTTTAGTTACAGTATTTAATTGCAGGGGGCTGTCCACTTTCCAGCCATGAAAAGTTAGTATTCAAAACTGGGTTTCTTAGACCAAGTAAATTCAATGAATTTCGAGTTTGGAGATCTAAGGAAGTTCAAGGGGAGTGATACATGTATTTTGAGGGGGACAGTGTAAATTTGCTGTCCCCTCAAAATAGCTCAACACCCAGCCATTAATGTCTAAACCACTGGCAACAAAAGTGAGTACACCCCTAATTGAAAATGTCCATATTGGATCCATTAGGCCATTTTCCCTCCCCAGTGTCATATGATTCGTTAGTGTTACAAGGTCTCAGGTGTGAATGGGGAGCAGGTGTGTTAAATTTGGTGTAATCACTCTCACTCTCTCATACTGGCCACTGGAAGTTCAACATTGCACCTCATGGCAAAGAACTCTCTGAGGGTCTGAAAAAAAGAATTGTTGCTTTACAGAAAGATGGCCTAGGCTAGAAGAAGATTTCCAAGACCATGAAACTGAGCTGCAGCACGGTGGCCAAAACTATACAGAGGTTTAACAGGACAGGTTCCACTCAGAAAAGGCCTCGCCATGGTCAACCAAAGAAGTTGAGTGCACCTGCTCAGCGTCATATCCAGAGTTTGTCTTTGAAAAATAGACGTACGGGTGCTATCAGCATTGCTGCAGAGGTTGAAGGGGCCGGGGGTCAGCCTGTCAGTGCTCAGATCATATTCTGCACACTGCATAAAATTGGTCTGCATGGCTGTCGTCCCAGAAGGAAGATTCTTCTAACGATGATGCACAAGAAAGCCCACAAACAGTTTGCTGAAGACAAGCAGACTAAGGACATGGATTACTGGAACCATGTCCTGTGGTCTGATGAGTCCAAGATAAACTTATTTGGTTCAGATGGTGTCAAGCTCAGGTGGCGGCAACCAGGTGAGGAGTACAAAAACAAGTGCGTCTTGCCTACAGTCAAGCATGGTGGTGGGAGTGTCATGGTCTGGGGCTGCATGAGTGCTGCTGGCACTGGGGAGCCACAGCTCATTGAGGGAACAATGAATATCAACGTGAACTTTGACATACTGAAGCAGAGCATGATCCCCTCCCTTCGGAGACTGGGCCTCAGGGCAGTTTTCCAACATGAGAACGACCCCAAACACACCTCCAAGATGACCACTGCCTTGCTAAAGAAGCTGAAGGTAAAGGTGATGGACTGGCCAAGCATATCTCCAGGTCTAAACCCTATTGAGCATCTGTGGGGCATCCTCAAATGGAAGGTGGAGGAGCACAAGGTCTCTAACATCCACCAGCTTTGTGATGTCATCATGGAGGAGTGGAAGAGGACTCCAATGGCAACCTGTGAAGCTCTGGTGAACTCAATGTCCAAGAGGGTTATGACAGGGCTGGAACATAATGGTGGCCACACAAAATATTGAGATTTTGGGCCCAATTTGGACATTTTGATTTAGGGGTGTACTCACTTTTGTTGCCAGCGGTTTAGACATTAATGGCTGTATGTTCAGTTATTTTGAGGGGACAACAACATTACACTGTTATACAAGCTGTGCACTCACTAATTTACATTGTAGCAAAGTGTCTTCAGTGTTGTCACATGAAAAGATATAATAAAATATTTACCAAAATGTGAGGGGTGTACTCACTTTTGTGAGATTCTGTGTGTATGTATATATATATATATATATATATATATATATATATACACATTCAATGAGGGATATCTCCAATCTGAACCACCGGTACTCACATATCCCAATAGACAGTCCCCGGCAGACCAAATCAGACCCTCCTCACTATACCTAATAATCGATGCAAACTAAATACAATGTAAACCCAAATACATCCTACTAATAGCACTTTAAAATGTTTATCCTAATACTAAATATAATTAAAATATATAAATAAAACAAAAAAAAAAGGTCCATAGCCCCAAGGCACCAAAAAGTACTTTATGTTAACCCACAAATATTCAATGTGAATGTGTAAACTTAATCTAATAATCACTTATAAAGCAATTAAGATCCATTTCCACATTCATTCCATTGTGACTCAGTGTATTTGTGAAATAAATTCATCTAATTTCCGATTTAGACAGTCCTCTTGTCAAATTAGAGCCTCTCCAATGCGGGTGCCTTTTATCAATCCCCCAGATCTTCAGTCCTGAGGGGTCCCTATTGTGCTTATGTCTAAAATGTACGGATACACTATGATTTTTGTAACCTATGGAGATATTGTCCATATACTCTGCTACTCATTTCCCTAATGTCATTTTGGTGCTGCCAATATACATAAGGCCACATGGACATTCCAACGCATAAACTACGCGTGTTGAATTACAAGAAATAAATTCCTTTATTTCAAATTCCCTCCTATTACCTGACGATGTAAAACTAGTGAGACCTCTAATATGTGTATTCACTTGCTGACAAGCCTTACATTTTCTGCAGGCAAGAAAATATACCCTGTCCCGAAACATCTTTAACCTACCTGATGGATCAAGTATCTTCTTGACCACCATATCTCCAAAAGAAGGCGCCTTCCTATAAATGAAAATAGGCTTTTCAGGAAGTACATTCCCTAAAATCCTATCCATGCCCAAAACTGGCCAGTATTTCCTAAAGATGTCCTCTACCTCCCTGTATTGGGCATGGAAATTACTAATAAATCCCCATTCCTGTTTATCACTAGTTGGATGTAACCTTTCTCAACAAACCTATAAACCTATTTTTTATGATTTGCGATTGCTCCAAAAAATCGGCATCAGAAGTGCAATTCCTCCTGACCCGCATAAATTGGCCCTTTGGAATGTTCTTTAGCCAATCCCGATGGTGTCCACTATATATAGAGAGATAACTTTTCCGATCAGTTGGCTTGAAGTATACCTTAGTACTAAGTAAATTACTCTGTCTCATGATGGTAACATCCAAATAGTAAATCTGTCTATCATTCCACTAGTAATCCAGCTTAATAATATTTGGATTAGTATTAAGTTGGTGCATAAATGCTTTAAGACTCACCTCCGATCCAGCCCATATGAAAAACAGATCATCAATTAATCTTTTATAAAATAAAAGTTCACCTCTGTTCTGACTAAATGTATATTTGTCCTCCCACTCACTCATAAAGAGGTTAGCGAAGCTTGGGGCAAACGTAGCCCCCATCGCCACGCCCCTCTTTTGAGTATGGAACCTTCCATCATACCAGAAGTAATTGCAAGTCAAAATTCTAAAGCCATCATCAAAGATTTCTGCATGTAAGGAAGGTCTTCACGTTTACTGAAAGCCCAAGTATCGTGTACAATAATGAGACATCAGTTGTCACTAAATAAATCTCATCATGACTAGGTAATATAACATCTTTCAACAATTGTAGAAGATTTTCGGTATTTCGCAAATAAGCCTTCGTGCTGATAACACTAGTCTGTAGAAACCTATCCAGTTACTGCCCAACTCGGGCTGACACTGAGTCTATACCATTAACAATCGGTCTCTCTGGTGGTTTAATGCTATCCTTATGGATCTTCGGTAGAGTGTAAATGATGGGTATATGACTAAAACTAGGAACACGGTTTCTTTTTTATTAATCACTCTCCTATCGTACCCATATTAAATTAAATCATTGCGCTCCCTTTGATAACAATTAGTAGGATCTTTATTAGGTGGTTCATATGTTTCATTATCTGCTAGCATCTCAGATAATTGGGAGTGATAAAACTGCTTATCAAGCAACACCACACCGCCTCCCTTATCTGCTGGATGAATTATAATATTTTTTCTTTTCTCAAGCATTTCAATTTCATTCTCTACATGTCTAGGGTTAATGCTCTTTTTGGGTGTCAGACCATCAAGATCTTTCAAGACCAATTGCTTAAAGACCTCTATGTGGTGATTAGTTGTTGAGGGTGGATTAAACAAAGATCTATTCTTCAAACCACTATCTACACCCACAGTCCTAGTTTCCACACGATTGGCCACATTAGTCCCTCTACCCAAAAACATTTTTTTTATATTTATTTACCTTATATATTTATAGATATCAATGTACACATTAAATTTATTAATGGGTTTCTTTAAAGTACACTTCAAATCTGCATTCAGAATATTTGTCTCCTTGTCTGATAACTGTACGTCCGTGAGATTATAGATGCCTCTGATTTGGTCTCCCTTCTCCTTTTTCTTTTGGATTCTATGTCCTTCCCTACACCCTCTTCCTCTTCTCTCTTTACCATATTGGTAGGTGGGTGTGGGCCTTCCCATTGAGGGGGACGCCACCATCCCTGATCTCGGAGATTGATAAATCAGGGACCTCTATGGTCTGCCTCCCGTCTCCTGAAGGGGACCTCTTCTTCCTCTCCCTAAAACAGGGGGAATTGGTTCTTTTGGATGGGGATATTCCGGAATGGTCTCCTCTCTCAAGTCATACAAGGGTGCAGACTCGTTGGAGGTAGATGGATACGCATCCTGATAACCTCCATATGGTTTCGTGTTTCCATTATTCATTTTAATTTGGTGATTACCACCTCTCCTCGTTCATCTATTTCTCTTGCCCCTATTTATTGTTTTAAATTTCGAAGTTGTTGCTTCATTAGACCCGAACGCAGATTATTTTTCAACTGTTTCTTCTGCCCTCACATTAATATTGGGTGACTTACCCTTAATGGGTCCCTGATTGGCTCTCAGAGGTCCAATAATATTAGAAGAGGAGTTTTGCCATAAATAAATATAATTATTTCTAAAATCGAACTTATCTCTAAAAATATTTTTTTACTTTTTTTTTCTGGGTTTCCCTATCTACCTGCTACAATTATTTCTTAATCCCATTATTAAAGTTAATTACCTGGGGTGTCTCTTTAGTGGGATCCACTTTAATTTATAGGTCACTGATTTTTCTCTCTAAGATCTGCATCTTTTTCTTTTCCTTTTCAAAACCAGTTCCTGAAGTCTCATACCAACACAATTGAAAAAAAATGTAACCACTCTTTAGTGGATTCCATGTCATCTAAACCATCCTGCGGAGTCACCTCCCACCTAATACTCCAAATGATTATTTTTTCTTTCAAATAATGCTCAAATGTAAAGATATCCCACCGTGTTTTAACTTGTTTCTCCAACACATTCCCCAAGGTGGATAAGGTACCGATCAGGTCGACATTCTCCTCAAAATTACCCTCATTGGAGGACAGAGATTCAAAATCATGCTTAGAATTACTAAGAAACTGGATTGTATCCATGGCTGCTATGGGTTAAATAAGTAAATAAAATCTATCTAAAATGTGGTAAACAGTAAGACCATATGACCAAAACCAGCGCACATTAGACCCAAACAAATAGAACTCAAATAAAAATGTAAATGCACCTATAGCAGCTACTATAAACCAAATCAAAATCAATGTAAAATGCTGAAAGAGCAACAACTGATCTATTAAGCACTAGCAGCGCTTATTATTAATTAAAAAAAACTAAAATCTTAAAACAGCCCAAGTGTAATCTACCCAGTGAATGGTGATCATACGTTTATGTTGTCTGGAGATACTCTGGGTGATAAAATCAAACGTCCCAATCACCACACCTCGAGAAGCAATCCCCTTCAGATAACGCACTCACCAGAAACAAATGGATTAATCGCCTTATAATTAACCATATGACTGTGATCCAATGGTTAATCCTCGATCCAAAATTTGTTGCTTATAAAAAAAAAAATATGAGGCACATAGCGTAATCCAGTCAGAGTTATTTGTTGATCCAAAACCCCCCTAAAATACACTCACAATGAATATAGATAAACACTGCAAAATGACATAAATTGAATGATTCAGTACATTCGGAATCTGTCAACGCCTTCTTGAAGGTACTACAAGGATAAACATTTGAATGTGCTATTAGTATGATGTATTTGAGTTTACAGTGTATTTAGTTTGCATCAATTATGATGTATAGTGAGGAGGGGTCCGATTTGGTCTCTTGGGGACTGTCTATTGGGATATGTGAGTACCGGTGGCTAAGATTGTAGATTACCCTAATTGTATACCGCTCATGTAGATTTAAAAATAATGTGACATGTATGCAATTAGGAAGGGATGTCAATCTTTTTGATTACTCCCTGCTGATTTGCGTGGTGCGACGCATGCAATTACGAGGTTTGCCAACATTAGGTAGAGAGGGTTAATACCCTACGACGTTAGACTATAAGTGGGAGAGGTCAGGACATGTGGCCACGCCCGCTGATGAAGACGTAATGACGAAACGTGTTCAGGGCATGACCATGCAGCCTCTGTGAGTAACAGACTGTTCGTATCTACCCGGGAATCACCAAACTTGAGTACCTACAAGAGGGCGGTGAGAGATATCTTGAATGTACTAAATCACTTGATTTATGTCATTTTGCTGTGTTTATCTATATTCATTGTGAGTGTATTTTAAGGGGGGGGGGGGGTTTTGGTCAATAAATATCTCTGACTGGATTACACTATGTGCCTTATATCTTTTTATTTATGAGCAACACATTTTGGATCGTGGATTAACCATTGGATCACTGTTATATGGTTATTATAAGGCAATTAATCCATTCATTTCTGGTGAATGTGTTATCTGAAGCGGATTGCTTCACAAGGTTTGATGATTGGGACGTTTGATTTGATCACCCAGAGTATCTCCAGACAACATAGGCTTTTGGTCACCATTCACCGGGTTGATTACCCTTAGACTGTTTTAAGATTTTAGTTTGTTTTATTATTAATAAGCACTGCTAGTGCTGGATAGATCAGTTGTTGCTCTTTCAGCGTTTTATATTGATTTTTATCTATCCAGTGGAGAGATTTTTTTAGTTTATGTCAAATAATTTCTACAAGGAGATCTGGAACACAGCCAGTTTGAGATATTTATCTTGGGTCTCCTTTTGTAAAGTTTCAAGCCTAGTGATGCATATAAGTAATGAGTCCTTATGAACCATAAGTTGGCATTCAAGTTTCGGGTTTTGGGATATTGTTTTTTCTCTTACGTAAGCTTTGTGTGTTTCTCATATTATGTAGAGAGATGCTCATTCATTATCATTTTCTTTAAAAAAGGATTGTAAATTAAATTTCAAGGAATCTACAAATATAGGATTGTTAAGGAAGATTTTTTCTGATCTCCAATAATTTGATTTTTAATCATGATTAGCTATTCTTATGTCTTATTGGTGCGTGGTCCAACAGTGTGATATTATGAATAGTGGCAGACAGGGTCCTGATGCAGATGGAACTCCCTATCTAGTCTAGAAAATGAGGAGTGTATCATACAAATGTATGTAAAGTTTTTCATTGTGGGATGTAAGATTCTGCACACATCTGGGATTTGCATTTTGTGTAGAACATGTTTAATTTATTTAGCTTAGAGCGGGCTTTTAAAGTGCAAAGATATCTAAAAGGCTGTTTGGACACATGTGGTCATCTGCCAGTATGATAAGGCCATCTATAACGCCTTCCATTTCAGCAAGTGTAAAGGACAGGAAGCCAATTTGGTTTTTAATTGCGCAATACATATTTGCTACAGACATGTTTGTTTCACCTGTTTTACATTTGAAGAACCATAATCTTCCCATGGCCTCTCGTAGCTCACCTTCCAGTATGAATAGAATGAACTTGCCAACCCACATGATCTGCACTGGATGGGGTTAGCAAATTGCCAGAAAGGCAAGTTGGGGCAAAAAGAACCTAGGTTGAGCACTCGTTGTCCATTGAGAACTACAAATTCTTTGTTGTGGTGGCAGATGAGACTTGTAGTTTATTCATTCACAATTCTCTGCGACAGGAGCCCCAACCTGTTGTCGTGTGTGTGTGTGTGTGTGGGGGGGGGGGGGTTGGGATGCTGAGCAACATGTCAGCAACACCTTAAATATGGGTGTAATATGTAACATTTTTCTTAAATTATAGATAGCCTTTAAGCCTTGAAAGGGAAAGCTAGAAGCTGAATTGTTGCCTTGCACAGCTGCTCCAAATTCCATCTGCTCAAGTTATAGTAAATGCCTCACGTTGTATTTTGATTACTGTAATTGGTTAATTTACGTAACTAGAGTATTTGTCATACTTATTTATTTTTTTATTTTACATTCCATTGACATTTTTCTACATGGTTACCTACTGGCCAAATAGTCTAGTAAAAGTTATAAGGGTTGGGATACACTAAAACACTGCCATGGGTTCTTACAAGGGTTTCCTTTTATTCATATGATGTAAACGTGCTTTGTAGCAACAGTGACATGTATGCAAAAAGACAGGTAAAAGAATAAAGAGACGCAGTAAAAAAACTGCTACTGTAACTACTCCTACTACTAGACACCTCCGGCAGTGTTATAGTTTGTCAAAACCCCCATCACTGTTTGGACAGAAAGCTTGGTCTGCTGTAAATGTTGAGAAAAACAAAGACATTCGAAATGTAAATGGTCTGATATACTGAATACAATCAATTCATGTATTTAGAACATTCAGTTATTGGAATATTTTATTTTCAATAATAATGGTCCTTTGGGTTTATACAAGGATGACTGGAGTTATCCGTAGATCTTCAAATGTTTTCTACCCTCTATAGCTTAGTATTGTGATCTTTATATGACCTTCTTGGTGTTTACTAGCTTACTTCGTTACGAGAGAAAAACTTAAAACCCAATTAGAAACAAAAAGTCATAGAGGATGTGAACATATTGTTTTCTCTAAATAGCCAGATGTTCCTTTGAGTCCTGGAGGCAGTAAGGCCTAAGAAATAAAAGGTTTGAAACTATTGTTTTAAGTTAACGGTGAATTTCGAAAATCTGCCTCTTCCCTTTAGCAAATAAAATTCTAATACAGCACCATAAGCATAGTAATATTTTGTTGCTACGCATCTATATCCTGCTTTCATTGATTTTAAGAGTGTTAACCTTATCACAATGAGTAATACCTACTGCATTGCTAAATTTGTGTAACAAGCATTAACATTTTAAATTAGCAACTAAGAACAAAACAAGTGCTTTCCTTTAATTTTATGACCATTTATGTCTATAAAGATAGCCAGAAGTGAGTTTAGCAGTAAATGTTTCTGTCATAAATTGTGTTCACTGAGTGTTTAAATGTAACTCTTTGAGTTCCAATGGTATAGAATTCGATTTTTGTTTCTTTAGTTTAAGAGTATCCATCTTATTCATTAAAGAATTTCTATTTCCAAGTGCTATACAGGAGATCAAGTCATAGCTAAGAAAAATATAAAAGCCATTAGTAAATAAATATCTGCCTCGGTAGATTTACAGTATATTCATATGCATAGTATGGGGCCCTGTCTTTGAATGGTTGTATTTGTTACCTACTGTGTATAGTATCTCCTATATTGTTTGGACAGTTTTATGATACACAATGCTGTGATTTACTATGTTTGTTATTAATTTTCTATACTGCTTTTAAATGTGGGCGTCAAGTTGTTATAATGGCCATAGAGCTGTATGTGGTTGTTTGTGGACTATATTTATATTAGTATTATTAATATACAGGATTTATATAGCACCAACATTTTACACAGTGCTTTCAGTACAGTTACAATACAATAAAATGCAAGTGGGTTAAGAGGGTCCTGCTCATAAGAGCTTACAATCTGAGAGATACCATTTATTTTTCAAAGTATAAGATGGTTATATGTAGCTTTTCTTAGTTTCAGGTAGTGTGTTACACATAGTATATTACATATCTTGATGTTTTGTTGTGGAAAGAGATTACATTTAGAATTTGCAACATGATGTTAAAGACTTTGTTTTGAACCGCATTTGTTCATGTTAATGGTCTGTGTTGTAGTAAAATTTGAAAGGATGGGTGGACATTAATAAAAGGGCTTGGCCTAGGAGTTTCCATAGGGGCTTCATCAGTCAAGTGTTCCTAGAGTAACACCAACCAGCATGGCCCTGCAGGGAAGCGGAGAAGTTTTCAAAGTCCACTTACCCACCCTGCCTAGCACTTCTGCAACAACACAAGAAAAAGAGAGCTCACGATCACCCTAGTGTAATACAGTTTATTGATATATTACTAAACCACCATAAAATGCATTCAATAAGATTCCAATATAATACACCATGTCTAATCTTGTCACAAATCTCTGAAGACCGGCGTTTCCGGCTTGTAGCGGCTAACAGGCTCCATTGAGAGCTTGTACAGAACTGGACCTTACAGCAGCCATAGGGGGGAGTTGTGACAAGATGAGACATGCGGTTTTATATTGGAATCATGTGGGTGCATTTCATAGTGGTTTACTAATATATCAATAAACTGTATTACACTAGGGCAGTCGTTCATGCTCTCTTTTTCTTGTGTGCAGCGTACTTCCATTACCCAGTTGGATTGCTGTAAAGCAGCAGCGCCCAGCAGTGTGATTTTGTACAGCTTCCTTGAACTCTGTTATTGATGTTCAAGTTGTTAAAGTGCAGCCCAACAACTGAGACTTTTTTGTTTGTTTCCAGCTGAATATACAGTATCTCACAAAGTGAGTACACCCCTCACATTTTTGTAAATATTTTATTATATTTTTTCATGTGACAACAGTGAAGAAATGACACTTTGCTACAATGTAAAGTATTAAGTGTACAGCTTATATAACAGTGTAAATGTGATGTCCTCTCAAAATACCTTAACGCACAGGTATTAATGTTTAAAGCGAGTACATCCCTAAGTGAAAATGCCCAAATTGGGCCCAATTACCCATTTGCCCTCCCCGGTGTCGTGTGACTCGTTAGTGTTACAAGGTCTCAGGTGTGAATGGGGAGCAGGTGTGTTAAATTTGGTGTTACCGCTCTTACTCTCTTATACTGGTCACTTGAAGTTCTACATGGCACCTCATAGCAAAGAACTTTTTTAAGGATCTGAAAAAAAGAATTGTTGCTCTACATAAAGATGGCCTAGGCCATAGGTCAGCAACCCGCGGCTCCGGAGCCGCATGCGGCTCTTTTGAACTTTTGCTGCGGCTCCGGGGCGGATGCTAGCGAGGGGAGGAGGCGCACTGTGCGCCCCGACACTCCCCACTGAGGCGCTGTCCTGGCTGTGACATCGCATGGGGGGTGGTGCGTGCATTAGTCACGCACCGTCCCGACGTCACCTTCCCGCCCACTGCCAGAGAGGAGGGCAGCGGCGCAATGCAGTTCGAAGAAGACATCCGTCCAGACTCCCGTCAGCAGCAGCACGCCAGGCACCAGTGTGAGGTAAGTGAAGTTATGCCTCAGCGGGGGGGGGGGCACACACTGCTTTGAAGGGGGCACGCACGCATGCTGGTCTCTGCATTAAAATGGGGCATGTATGCTGGTCACTACATTGAAAGGGGCATGTATGCTGGTCACTACATTGAAAGGGGCATGCATGCTGGTCACTGCATTGAAAGGGGCATGCATGCTGGTCACTACATTGAAAGGGGCATGTATGCTGGTCACTTCATTGAAAGGGGCATGTATGCTGGTCACTGCATTGAAAGGGGCATGTACGCTGGTCTCTGCATTGAAGGGGGCATGTACGCTGGTCACTGCATTGAAAAGGGCATGTATGCTGGTCACTGCATTGAAAAGGGCATGTATGCTGGTCACTGCATTGAAAAGGGCATGTACGCTGGTCACTGCATTGAAAAGGGCATGTACGCTGGTCACTGCATTGAAAAGGGCATGTACGCTGGTCACTGCATTTAAAGGGGCATGTACGCTGGTCTCTGCATTGAAAGGGGCATGTACGCTGGTCTCTGCATTGAAGGGGGCATGTATGCTGGTCACTACATTGAAAGGGGCATGTATGCTGGTCACTGCATTGAAAGGGGGCATGTATGCTGGTCACTGCATTGAAGGGGGCATGTATGCTGGTCACTGCATTGAAGGGGGCATGTATGCTGGTCACTGCATTGAAGGGGGCATGTACGCTGGTCACTGCATTGTGGTATGATCATTGGGCATAGCAAATTTTGCTATGGGGCCCTGTGATTTCTAATTACGTCCCTGTTTTCGACCCCCCCCCCCCCCCCCGGTAGGTTTTGCGGCTCCCAGTTTTTTTTTTCCTTCGGAAATGGGTCCAAGTGGCTCTTTATGTCTTAAAGGTTGCAGACCCCTGGCCTAGGCTATAAGAAGATTGCCAAGACCCTGAAACTGAGCTGCAGCACGGTAGCCAAGACAATACAGCGGTTTACAAGGACAGGTTCCACTCAGAGCAGGCCCCGCCATGGTCAATCAAAGTAGTTGAGTACACATGCTTAGCGTCATATCCAGAGGTTGTCTTTAGGAAATAGTCATATGAGTGCTGCCAGCATTGCTGGAGAGGTTGAGGGGGTGGTGGGTCAGCCTGTCAGTGCTCAGACAATACCCAGCACCCTGCATCAAATTGGTCTGCATGGCTGTCGTCCCAGAAGGAAGCCTCTTCTAAAGATTGTGCACAAGAAAACCCACAAACAGCTTGCTGAAGACAAGCAGGCTAAAGACATAGATTACTGGAACCATGTCCTGTGGTCTGATGAGATCAAGATAAACTTATTTGGTTCAGATGGTGTCAAGCATGTGTGGTGGCAACCAGGTGAGGAGTACAAAGATAAATGTGTCTTGCCTACAGTCAAGCATGGCGGTGGGAGTGTCATGGTCTGGGCCTGCATGAGTGCTGCTGGCACTGGGGAGATACAGTTCATTGAGGGAACCATGGATACTGTGACATACTGAAGCAGAGCATGATCCCCCTCCCTTCAGAGATTGGGTTGCAGGGCAGTATTCCAACATAACAACCCCAAAGACACCTCCAACATGACCACTGCCTTGCTAAAGATGCTAAGGGTAAAGGTGATGGACTAGCCAAGCATGTCTCCAGACCTAAACCCTATTGAGCATCTGTGGGGCATCCTCAAACGCAAGGTGGAAGAGCGAAAGGTCTCTAACATCCAGCAGCTCCATGATGTCATCATGGAGGAGTGGAAGAGGACTCAAATGACAACCTGTGAAGCTCTGGTGAACTCCATGGCCAAGAGGGTTAAGGCAGTGTTGGGAAATAATGGTGGCCACACAAA
Source organism: Pelophylax lessonae (assembly GCF_965119305.1). Classification (NCBI taxonomy): domain Eukaryota; kingdom Metazoa; phylum Chordata; class Amphibia; order Anura; family Ranidae; genus Pelophylax; species Pelophylax lessonae. The sequence goes on along the minus strand of NC_138772.1, from coordinate 143,887,479 downwards.
ATATTGACACCTTGGGCCCAATTTGGACATTTTCACTTAGGGGTATACTCACTTTTGTGCCAGTGATTTAGACATTAATGTCTGTGTGTTGAGGTATTTTTAGAGGACAGCAAATTTACACGGTTATACAAGCTGTACACTCACTACTTTACATTGCAGCAAAGTTTAATTTCTTCAGTGTTGTCACATAAAACGATATAATAAAATGTTTACAAAAATGTGAGGGGTGTACTTACTTTTGTGAGATACTGTCAGGGCCGGCGCCAGCAATAGGCAGGTTAGGCAGCTGCCTAGAGCGGCAGGGTAGGGAGGGCAGCAAAATCTTTTTTTTTTTGGATTCCAGCAGTGGCGTGGTGTGGCGTGATGTAGCGTTGGGGGGGTTATCTGGGACACGGCGGGATTCGGGAAGGACAAGGTGAGTGACGGCGGGAGCAGACAAGGGGGCGGTGGTGACACATAAGATGCAGACAGTATTGTGCGGCTTGCAGCAGCTGCCCCTGGTTGTCATGTCGGGCGGGCGGCGCCGTCCTCGGGGTGCGGGCATCTATCCCCACACAATGAGTGTGCAGCCCAGCAGAAGGAGGCCGCGCCCGGCCGTGTGGAAGGTGAACTTCAAGGGAAGTTGGGAGCTCAGGAGAGAGAAGAGCTTCACAGCTACCTTCAGTCCTGAAGAGGCACGCAGAAGCATCCGTGGAGTCCCAAAGCCTGGACTCGGTCCCCTCCAACCCCCTCTCTGCTCTGCTCCAGCATCAGCAGTAAGCCCCGGAAGGACAAGGACAAACGGGAGGTACAAGCTGTCAGGGAGCTGCTGGAAGGAGCAGCAGAGCACCTCCAGTATCAATAAGGTATTGGGCATCATACACTGACACAGACCTAACTGCAGATACAGACTGGGATGAGGGGGCAGAGGAGGGACTGGGGTTAGGGACAGGGTTTGAGGTCTCTCTCTCTCTCTCATCTTCCCACCCTCTCTGTCACCCCCACATTCTCTGTCAGCATCCTTTCTCTCTCTCAGCCCCTTTCTCTATCCACCACCCTACATCTATGCCCCCCAGTGTCTCTCTCAGCTGCCCTCTCTGTCATCCACCTTCTCTCTCAGTCCCACCCTCTGTCCACCACCCTCTCTCTTAGCCCCTCTGTCTCTCTCTCTCTCTCTAGGTCTCCCCCTCTTTCCTTCAATCTTTTTCTGAGCCCCCCTGTCTCTCTCTCTCAGCCCCCCTCTGTGTCCGCCACCCTCTCTCTGAGGCCTCCTCTCTCTCAACCCCCCCTTTCTGTCCGCCACCCTCTCTCTGATGCCCCTCTCTCTCAACACCCCTTTCTGTCCGCCACCCTCTCTCTGAGGCCCCTCTCTCTCAACCCCACTTTCTGTCCGCCACCCTTTCTCTGAGGCACCTCTCTCTCAACCCCCCTTTCTGTCCGCCATCCTCTTTCTGAGGCCCCTCTCTCTCAACCCCCCTTTCTGTCCACCACCCTTTCTCTGAGGCCCCTCTCTCTCAACCCCCCTTTCTGTCCGCCACCCTTTCTCTGAGCCCCCCTATATTTCTCTCAGCCCCCCTCTCTTTCTGCCACCCTCTCTCTGAGGCCCCCTGTGTCTCTCTCAGCTCCCCTCTCCATCCACCACCCTCTCTATGAGCCCCCCCTCTTTCTCAGCCCCATCCTCTGTCCACCACCCTCTCTCTAAGCCCCCCTCTCTCTCAACCCCCCTCTCTGTCTGCTACCCTCTCTCTGAGCCCCTCTGTGTCTCTCCCAGCCCCCCTCTCTGTCTGCCACCCTCTCTCTGAGGCCCCCCTGTGTCTTCGCCACCCTCTCCATCTGCCACCCTATCTCTGAGCCCCCTTCTCTCTCAACCCCACCCTCTGTTAATCACCCTCCCTCGGTGCCCCCTCTCTCTCAGTTCACACTGTCTCTCAGCCCCCAGTGTCTCTTAGCCCCCCTTTCTCTCAGACCCCCCTTCTCTCTCATTCCCCCTACTCTCTCAGTCCCCCCTTCTTTCTTATGCCCTTTATTTAAACACAGCCCCCCTCTCTGTCAGTCACCCCTCTCTGTTAGCCACCCTTCTCTCTAAGCCACTCTCTCTCCAGTAGAGATGTAGTGCTCTTCAGTGTGTAGAGAGGTATCTAGAGGTGTAATCAGGGTAGGGGTATCTAGGGAGATGTAATCAGGGTGTGGTGGGTAATCTAGGGGTGTGATCAGAGTGGGGGGTATCTGGGGGTGTAACCAGGGTAGGGGTATCTGGGAAGGTGTGATCAAAGTGGGAGTATCTTGGGGGGGGTATGATCTGGGAGTTTGCTTATGGGGGGGAACCCAGCCATTGGAAGTTTAGTTGACCTCAGCTGCAGTGAGGGGAACTGAGGAATGCATAACCCCACCCCCTAATTACACATTGCCATTTGGTGGAAGTTCAGCACAGCTCCATTTTCAATAGTATGTGACCTCCTTCACATCGCTCCCCATCACATTACAGCCGCAATGTGAAAGTGATACCAGCTTGGTTTTAGACAGGGAGTAGCAAGAGGGCGGTGTGGATGGGTTGGGGGGGGAGGGGGAATGTATCTTCGCCTATGTAGTCAAAAATCCTTGCAATGGCCCCGTCATACTATGCCTCCTTTTTTCATGCCTTGTTTCCTTCTTATTATAAATATACTGGTTTTCATATACATATACATGTGAAACTGGTGTACTGGTTTTCGGGGGAGGTGGGGGGGCAAAGGAGGTGGAGTCAGGGACGGAAAAATGAGGTTTTGCCTAGGGTGTCAAAAATTCTTGCACCGGCCCTGGATACTGTATATTATAAAGGTGGAGAAAGACCTGTACAAGTGCTAGGTTTTTTTTATGTGAACTCCTAGCCCTCCTGACCTAAGCTAACATTGCTCATCCTGGGTAAGAGCCACAGCCTGCTCGATGTGTACATACATCACCTACTATATTCTTTAATGGTGGTTATGCCTGTGCTGTAAGTCCACATAGACTTGTACAGTGCCACCTTGCAAACCTGGAGATGCCATCCACTGCCCTTACGACTTAACTAGTATTAACACAATGCACCAGATGGGACAGGTGTGAAAGAGTCCTAAAACCATGGCATTAACTTGACTTCACAATATATTGACAGGTGCATTTGACCAGCAGTTGACCACATTATGCATTACTATGAACATGTATGGAAATGTAAAAACCATTAAAAGTGAACAAAAGTAAGTCATAAGTTGGGAACTTATAGTTTATTGTAACACCTGTAAATGTTATTTTCATTAGTCAGCATGTAAATGATGATAAAAAAATAAATATATATGAAATAATAAAGGAATTTGTATAATGAATAATATAATTACATGTGATAACCACGACCAGTCCTCATAATATATTATTTTATCATAACAATATTCCTTTAAGTAAAATAGAGAAAAAATTAGGATCGTTTGGGCTCTTGAGGTGTGCATTATGGGCAGATGTGGCAGCCATGAAAAATTACTTCTTCCTAACTGCAAGGCCACATACCTATTCTTTGTATGATGTCACAATGTTACCATGTCACCTGTTTGTATTTACTTATGCAGTGCATGCAGCTGTCCATGTATGCAATTTGTGTTGCCTTGGTTGATTATGGGAGTCGCTTTGAGAGACAGCCGTGCCATTGCAAATGTGATGAACATATAGCTTACAGAAACAAAAAGAGGTGGCAAAGAATAAATAAAGGTAGTTTCTCTAGATATACAGAGAACATGGAAGCAAAATAATGATTAAAGATCAATTGTGACATTGTAAGGTCAGATAAATGTTAAAATTGCTCAACAATCCCCAATCAACAATGCTCAAAAAAAAAAAAAAAACTTACCAGAACAGAGAAAACATGTTACAAATAGCATAGTAAGTTAATTATAACAGTCCATGTGTTTTGTAACATATATTTTAATAATTAATATGTAAATAAAATTGGCAGTATTTTGAAAAATAAAAGACTGACAGATATACCGTATATACTCGAGTATAAGCCGAGTTTTTCAGCACATTTTTTTGTGCTGAAAACGTCCCCCTCGGCTTATACTCGAGTCAAGGAAAAAAAAAAAAATTCCTGTCCGCTCCGACGGGTTTAAGGTTTAAAAATGGCGCCGCCCGTCGCATACATGTCACCGCGCACGCGCCGCCGCCGCTCGTGTAATTTCGGCTATTCCCGGCGCCGCTCGGGAGAGGTCGGGAATAGCCGAAAGTATACGAGCGGCGGCGGCGCGTGCGCAATGATGTGTCGGCGCCGGGCGGCGCCATTTTTAAAATGAAGGCGCCTCTGGAACAGGTAAGTGAAACAGCTTCACTACCTGCCATTATGCAGGGCTGCGGGCACACTACAAGGGATGCAGTGCTGCGGGCATGGTCCACATGTACCATGCCCACAGCACTGCATCTCCTGTAGTATGCCCACAACCCCGGATCCTCTTGTACCATGCCAGTACCCTGCATTCTCCTGCACCATGCCAGTACCCTGCATTCTCCTGCACCATGCCAGTACCCTGTAGTCTCCTGCACCATGCCAGTACCCTGCATTCTCCTGCACCATGCCAGTACCCTGCATTCTCCTGCACCATGCCAGTACCCTGCATTCTCCTGCACCATGCCAGTACCCTGCATTCTCCTGCACCATGCCAGTCACCCTGCATTCTCCTGCACCATGCCAGTCACCCTGCATTCTCCTGCACCATGCCAGTCACCCTGCATTCTCCTGCACCATGCCAGTCACCCTGCATTCTCCAGTACCCTGCATTCTCCTGCACCATGCCAGTCACCCTGCATTCTCCTGCACCATGCCAGTCACCCTGCATTCTCCTGCACCATGCCAGTCACCCTGCATTCTCCTGTACCATGCCCGCCGCTCTGCATTCTCACCCTAGGCTTATACTCGAGTCAATGATTTTTCCCATCTTTTTGTGGTAAAAGTAGGGGTCTCGGCTTATACTCGGGTCGGCTTATACTCGAGTATATACGGTAATTACCTTTTTATTTTAGATAGATTAGCTAAATAGTTAAATAAGTGAGGCACAATTAAATGGTCTGTATTTTTTTTTAATGTACTGTTTTTTTCAGAAGGTACAAAATTAGGGATATAATTTTTATCTTTTTACAAGTTTTTTTTTTTTTTTTTTCCGTTTTTGTTAATACCAATTACTGATACCTACCCCAACTGTTTTGTTTACTCTTCAGCTGTCAGCAATGGTACAAAGCATTTGAAATGTATTTACAAATAAAATTAATTTTCTCTTTCGACAGACAAAGCTCAAGATCTCCTTGGGTTCATGCTGCCTCCTACAGGAGTAGGATACTAGGCAGAAAAAAGTTTGACAACGCCTATAGGGCAGTCCCAGGGGGTATACTCCCACTTCCCACTATAGGTCTTCAGTTTTTTTCTGCCTACTCAGGAGTAAGGACCTAGTTCCTTGCTGGGATCTCTGGTCCTAGCATTTTTTCCTTTTTGAATGGAATTTTTTGCTTCTTTTATTATTTTCTGTTCCTGTGAGAACTACAATCAACTGCTGAACTGGGCGATGAACTGGATCTTCTAGATCCTTACGGTCTCCCCAGTCTGGCCAGCGAGCGCCACCTGACCTCAGCTCTGTGCTAGGTCGGCCGCGACATAGCCCCACTGGACGGGGGCTGGCCGGCGAGTAAATGCCTCGTGAGGATGCATAGCCCGGGTGCCTCTGGCCCGCAGCACCCCATTCCAAGATGGAGTGGTGCCCGTCCGGTTCCAAGGTGTGGTAAGTAGTGTCCCCCCTCTCCCTTGGTCTTTCGGGGTGGACGTGGGCCCCTCCCTGGGATGGTCGGATCCCCGGGTTCCCCTCCATCTCCCCCAGTCCCTCTAAACAATCACTGTGGAACTTTTTTGGCCCATAACCTCCCCCCCCCTCCTCAGTCGCGGTAGGAGCTGGCTTTGCCACATGCTTCAGAAGGGGGGTTGGATGTGGTTGCTGCTGACTGGTCTAACCAGGTTTCACATGGGGGCTTTTGAATGGGTTCCCTGCCTCCTGGTGGTTAGTGACTGGGGCAGGGAAGGCCATTTGGGCTTCCTGCAGCGGTTGTTGGGCTAGGGGAGCGGATGTTTTATTATCCGCTGGTAGCGGACCGGATCAGGCCAAATTTAGGCCGCGGTTTTGCGGCCTTTACGTGGCTGACAGACCAAGCTGTCTGAGCTACTGACCAAGCTGTCCGAGCTTCTGACCAAGCTGGGTAGCGGATGTTTCATCATCCATGGGTACGCGCCTCATGCAGCTGGATCAGGCCAAAAATTCAGGCCGTGGCCTTGTGGCTTACTCGCGGCTGACAGACCAAGCTTTCTGAGCTGCTGTCCAAGATGCTGAAGCTGACAGAGCTGCTGATCGGCATCCGCCCCCCCCCCCCTGCTGCCCTGGGTGGTCCACTGGGCCTCGAGCCCTGAAAAATTTAGACCACGCTTTGCGACCTACTGGGTCGTGGCCTACGGCCTACTGGGCCAGCAGCCATTTTGGGTGCCGCCTTTGGGGGGGCGGCCTTAGTGCATTTAGATGAAGCCCCAAACTCTCTCCCTGGGCATCTGGCGGACTATGCATCCGGGAAAATGCAGCTGGGCCTCCACTGAAATTTAGGCCGTGGCCTGCTACCTGCTGGGCCATATGGTCAGCCTGGCACCTCCCTTGAACCAGGTGGCACTGTGGGGAGCTTCATTTTAAGCTGCAGTGTAGTAGCCATTTGTGTGTGTGAGGGTACTCTGCCTGTGTGTCCACGTCACGGCGAGCGCCCCCCCCCCCCCAAGGCGGGTATGTCCTATTATGTCCTCTATGCAGGGTGACCCTCTTGCTTTTTTGCAGGATCTAATAAGTGGTTCTTTTGTGGACCTTTGGCTGGCATCTCCTTGCAGGACTGAGGTCGGCGGCCTCCCCTGCTTGTTATGTTTTCAGGGAAGTATATAGCGACCCTACTGGGTCTGGGTCCATTCGCTTTGAGCGCTCTGATAGTGAGGATGATTCCTCTTTTAACGCATATGCGCATTAAAAGGCACTGTTGAATGCACTGATTGTTTCAGTGCAGGAAATTTTAAACACGAGGGATGCAGCTGCAGTTGCTGCTGCGTCAGAGACACCGGTCCCCTTGGTGCCCGCAGATCCTCTAAGCGGCAAAACTGTGACAAAATTGTTGAGAGTAAGTGGAGGTGTCCTAAATGCTATATGGCAGTACCTAAGAGTTTCGATAGATGGTATCCCTTGGGGAGTCTCTGTTGAATATTGAGCTGTTCCAACTGTGGTGGACTCTCAGGTCTCCGGACTAAATAAATTCACCCTATTTCCGGTGGAGGAGTCTCTGGTTTTTAAAAGATCCTTTTGACAGGAGAGCCAAGACTTTGGTCCGCCACATGTATACTGTGGCCAGATCGGTCCTTAGGGCGGTGTTCACTATAGAATTGGAGTCCCAGACTTTAACGGAGTGGGAACAGCTTCTCTCTGGCTTTGCGGAGCTGGCAGACCAGTTGGTCCAGGGGTTGCAGTTCATCTGTGATATCTCTCTGGTCCTTAGTCTCTAGACTGTCCGTGACAGCAGTGGTCCTTCGATGCAGGATATGGCTAAAATGAAGGTCTGCGGACCAGACTTCCAAGAAGGCCTTATCCGATCTTTCCTTTGTGGGAGATCACCTGTTCCAATCCTCCCTGGATGATATCATTAGGCAGTATTTCATGGGTCATAGAGATTGCCAGGGACCATCTGATCCCCGACCACCTCTATGGTAAACTGCCGCAGCAGGAGGTTTTATTCTCCGGTTCTCTGATCACACGGGAGAGTGTTGATGGCTTTTACATTGCTGGGAATTGCCGGCTGAAATAAAAAGATATCTGAATGATGCCTGCAGCTGCAGAACCTCATATGACGGCCTACGGTCCGCAAGTGGTTAAATCAAAAGGGGAATTATTTCAACTAATTGTTATGTAATCACAGTGCATGATCCTTTTTAAGGACTTCCATTAAAAGGCTAAAACCCTTTATATGAAGGTTGCTATAGTCACAGCAGATCATTCAATTGCTAGTAGAATGGGCGATACATGGATCCAGTGCAGTCTGACTGCTTATAAGGAAACTAATGGTTAAGGTTGTTAAGTTTGCACATTTCTAAACTGAATTTTCTAGCCGTCCAGGTAAATGTAGCCTGGGAAACACTAAATAGAGCTTAGAGGCAAGTCATAACTATTAATTATTCATATACGATATTGTATATATTTCTTTCTTGCATAAAGATGTTTAAAGAATATACAAAACAACACAGAAAAAAAGGTAGCGAAAAACAAATATGTAGGAAAAAATTTGAAAAAAAACATACTAGAGAGGAATATATAATATTGTACATTAAATTGGCTTTATAATTCAGAGCATTTGACCAAGGAAGTATTTTGCTGGAGGTTGGTTAAATATTGTATCCTAAGAAAACATGACTTAGACTCAGTGGGGATGTGTTGGGCCTACAAAGTGAGCACAAAATACTCATCAATGGCTTACATCAAATAGTGTAAACAAAATATACAGTACAGGAATTCAGGAACCTAGAATAAAATGATGAGAAAAAAAAAATAGAGGCAGACCCTGATGAAAAAGAGGATAAAAAGAACCCAACGTGTTAGGGGTGTAGAAACCCCCTTCCTCCCGAACCTCCTGCTTTGAGAAAGGGGGTTTCAATACCCCCAAAACATTGGAAAGAGGTCCTTAAGAAAAAGCGTTCCCAAAGCCCGAAATGTTGGGTTCTTTCTCCTCCCTTTTTTCCACAAGGTTCTGGCTCTGCTCTTTTTTTCATTATTCTATCCTGGGTACTGAGTTCCTGTATGTATTATTAAACATCAGCTGCCATTAAGTTGAGTGGTGCTCACTTTACCTTTGTACATGCAATATTTTTTGGGGATATAGACTGTAACTAATAGTTTCAAATACCTTGGCTGTAATATGCTTGATGTGACCCCAAAAACTTTTTATTTTAAACTTTTTTGCAAAATAGTGCAGATAATAGTGGTATGCAGACTTCTATTGCTAATTAGATAAAATCTGACCTAGAAGTTGTAGGGTGTCTTTAATTATGCTCTATGTAATGAACTAGAACTAGATACAGTGGTAAAAATAAATATTTGATTTGCAGATTTTATAGATTTGACCACTTACAAAGAAATGGACTGTTATAATAGGTGTATTTTAAGTGATAGAGATGAAATATCAACCATAAATCCAGAAACACACACGATACAAATGTTATACATTTAATTAAAGTTCAGTGAGTAAAATAAGTATTTGATCCCCTACCAACCAACAATAATTCAGGCTCCCACAGACTGACTACAGTATGTTGTCATGTGGTACACAGATTAGTCCTGTCAATTTAAGAAGGTGCTCCTAACCACAACCCGTTTTGTGTATAAAAGACACCTGTCCACAAAATCTCTTTCTTCCATTCAAACCTCACCATCATGGGCAAGACCAAAGAGCTGTCAAACGATGTCAGGGGCAAGATGGTAGACCTGCACAAGGCTGAAATGGGCTACAAGACCATCAGAAAGAAGCTTGGTGAGAAGGGGACAACTATTGAAGCTATTATTCGCAAATAGAAGCAATAAAAGATAACCATAAATGGCCCTTGGTCTGAGGCTTCATGCAAGATTTTGCCTCATGGGGTAGGGATGATCATGAGAAAAGTGAGGGATCAGCCCAGAACTACACAGGAGGAGCTTGTGAAGGCTCTCGGGGCAGTTGGAACCACAGTCACCAAACAAACCATCGGTAAAACAATAAACCGCCATGGATTAAAATCCTGCAGCTCACACAGAGTCCCCCTCCTCAAGAAGGCACATGTACAGGCCTGTCTGAAGTTTGCCAATGAACATCCAAATAAACTTAACTCACCGTGTTTGGAGGAAGAAAAATGCTGACTGTTAGCTAGTTTGTCCTGGACTATGTGGATGAGTTCCTGCATTTCAATTCAAGCCAGGCCTTCATACTGTGAGATTGTTCTAATAGCTAATATAGGGGTAAACCCATTCCAGCCACGTTTCATATGTGCATGGTCAGTGATTTAAAATAGTGTTCCACTGCAAAAGAGGAATGGTGTAAGAAGTATTGTGCAGGTTAAAATCTGGTGAAGTCTTCCACGCAAATAGAACGTTTTGTTGGCACCACAGCTAGGGTTAGGTTCAGCATGAAAGATTTGGAAAAGTTGCTTTTTTTATTTTTTTATTTATGGATTTATTGAAGTTGCACATACAGTAAACAAAAGGGGAAAATAAAGATATGGCATCCACCGAGAAAGCCTAGTCAGAGTACAACTTACAGGTTTATGTTTGTTATAGAAAGAGTAACATAGTTGCCTAATAAGGTTCAAAACAGGAGCAAGAAAAAAGAACATTGCATATAGTATCAGCAAGTCAGAGCATAACAAATTAGAATGTAGATGCCGGAGCTGTGTAAAAAGCACACAATAGATGAAGGGGGGGTTTAAGTATATTATAAGGGATGGGGCAGATTACCTTAAGTGGTTTTTAAAGGAGGAAAGTCACCATATTTCGATTGATCCAAGGTATTTGGGCATTTATTAAACTGTATGAGGGAGGCAGCAGCAGTAAGGAATTCCATTCTCCGAATGTCAGCCACAGTGTGAAAAAGTTGGGGTTTTGTAGGAGGGTCAGCAGACAACCAACAGAGGGGGATGACTCTCTTAGCAGCTAGGAGAATGTATGAAATCAAACGCTTGGCTGATTTATGGACATGGGGAAGGGAAGACCTAATAGATAATGAACCGGGTCTAAAGGAAAGGGTCTTTGAAACAGATGTTGAAGCAATGACATCATTCCAGAAGGATTGTAATCATCAACATTGCCAGAAAATTTGATAGTGAGATCCCAATCCAAGATTGAAGCGCCAACACAACGCAGAAAGCGAGGGGTCCTAGCAGTGCAAAACTTCGGAACATTAAAATTTTTAAAGTAGTCTCTCTCTGCACCCAACTTCTAGATGATTTGAAACCAGAAGTCCAGATCTTGTCCCAAAGAGGTAATGAAATTGACCTCTGAAGGAGGTATGCCCACTTACGCATGTACGAGTGGGTGTCCACCGTAGAGTTGTTTCGTGAAAATTTTATAAAGGGAGGAAATCAAATGACAATGCCTTGGGCACAGATATATTTAAAATTGGTAGGTTTATCCGAAGTAAGGGAATGGGATAGGGACCAATAAAAATGCTTAACCTGTAGATAAAAATAAAACATGTTTGGGGAGATTATATTTTTCTCGAAGATCCTCAAAGGTGTGCAGCCTACGTGTTACGGGGGGACTAGATTATGAAGCTGAAAAAGGGAGGCCTGCGGCAAAGGTGTCATACGGTCAAAAGAAAGGCTGTCAGGTAGGTTTGGGTAAAAAGTATATTAGAAAGGGGAGGGCATGGGGAGGAGAGAGAGTACCTTTTACAACGCTTTTTCCATATTGTTCGGAGGAAAACAAGGGGAGTCGGGACTTTAAATGAGGTTACAAAAACTTTTGTATCTCCATCCCTAATATTAATATGAGAAAAGGGGGGGTTTTTTGGGACTTTAAATGAGGCGTGTGATAAACTGGCCATTGACTATACAAAAAATATAAGTATATATATGTGCATACCCATCCAAACAAAAACATGAGTAGGTACACATGTAAATTGATTTATTGTGTATGCACAGGTAGTAACATCATAGAGACAGTAGATGACATACAATAATCCCAATGACCAGAGCATATAAAAAATATATATATACAATTACATGTTCAAATGGAGTATAAAAACAACATGAAATAAAGTGTAACAAGATAGTACATAATCCACAGAAATTGCATCATAATTTCTCTACGCGTTTCGTGTTGTGTAACACTTCCTCAGGAGCTGGTGCAAATGATTAACTATAAAAAAGAGAATATCATGAAGTAATGCATATAGTAGTATACATGCCCATTGAAAAAGGTATTAATTGTATAGGGTTGCTTACAATGAAATGAAGCTGTTGCCTCAAGGGACTTGCCAAGGAAGGACCCCTGTATACCATCTGCCCCGGGAGCTGAGGGAGCAATACCAGGCATGCATAGGGGGCGAACCATAAAAGTACAGTGACAGAATCTTGATAGTAGGAAGAATGGTAGACATCTCAATAAACATCCGATATAATATCTAGGATTGAGTTAAATATATATATATATAATAATAATGATAATAATTTGTATATTAAATTGTAATAGTAGTATAGTAACCAATTATTGAGTAGAACAGATTGATGAGTACCAAGGTAGGTAAAAGAACCCGAGTGACAGACCCAACATGGAGTATCCCCATATTGTGTACATGTTGAAAACGTGCAAGTAGAGCATTGAATGAGGTGAAATGATAGTGAGGATGAAATGAGTGAAGAGCATCACGAATGACCCAGGGTGAAAATTGTGAACCGAGGTGGTTGAAAAAATTAGATAAAGTGAATTGTAGTGGTGGTGAAACCAGCGTGAAGAAACGGACCCCTGTTCCAAAGAATAAGGAGACATATGAAAATAAGGATGTAAGGTAAAAGGAAAAAGATCCGAAGTATTACCGATTGTAGCTAAGTGCCTTCAATAAATAGTCAAATGAAGAAGTGAAAAGTTGTTGCACCCAGACACACCGGGAGGGCTCCCAGCGTCACGCAAACCATTCCAGAGTGGAGACACCGGCGACCGCCAGCTGGATGCTGAGCGGAAGTCGGCGCCTCGTGGGGGAATGTAGATGGTATGTCGGCGTGCCAGAACAGTGGCGCCTTAAACCAACGCGGAAGGGGCGTGGCGCCGATGCGCCGCGGCCAGACCCGCCCCCACCCCCGCATCACAAGGATGAAGGAGGAAGGGGAGGGAGGCAGGAGCGCATCGCAGCTCCCGGGACAGACAGGAAAAGGAGAAGCAACCAATTGGCAAGTCACAAGGGAAAAAGCAACAATGTGCCCTGAACGAGACCTCTATCAGTATTATGGTAATATACAGATTGTATAGATTGCAATAGTAATAAAAAAAATAGTAGTTATGGTTGCCGATCCCATATAAATAGGGCCATGCCCCCTGAACGTGACAAAAACGTTTGTACTGGTACATGGTTAGTAGTTAACCGACCCCAATGGTCCACAGAGTCAGCCCCCTGAATGTAACAAACGTTTGCACTTGTACAGGGGATGGTCCAGAGAACCGCACGCCTCCATCCCTGATAATAAGAAGGAAAACAAGGGGAGTCGGGACTTTAAATGAGGTTACAAAAACTTTTGTATCTCCATCCCTAATATTAATATGAGAAAAGGGGGGGTTTTTTGGGACTTTAAATGAGGCGTGTGATAAACTGGCCATAGACTATACAAAAAATATAAGGTATATATATATATGTGCATACCCATCCAAACAAAAACATGAGTAGGTACACATGTAAATTGATTTATTGTGTATGCACAGGTAGTAACATCATAGAGACAGTAGATGACATACAATAATCCCAATGACCAGAGCATATAAAAAATATATATATACAATTACATGTTCAAATGGAGTATAAAAACAACATGAAATAAAGTGTAACAAGATAGTACATAATCCACAGAAATTGCATCATAATTGCTCTACGCGTTTCGTGTTGTGTAACACTTCCTCAGGAGCTGGTGCAAATGATTAACTATAAAAAAGAGAATATCATGAAGTAATGCATATAGTAGTATACATGCCCATTGAAAAAGGTATTAATTGTATAGGGTTGCTTACAATGAAATGAAGCTGTTGCCTCAAGGGACTTGCCAAGGAAGGACCCCTGTATACCATCTGCCCCGGGAGCTGAGGGAGCAATACCAGGCATGCATAGGGGGCGAACCATAAAAGTACAGTGACAGAATCTTGATAGTAGGAAGAATGGTAGACATCTCAATAAACATCCGATATAATATCTAGGATTGAGTTAAATATATATATATATAATAATAATGATAATAATTTGTATATTAAATTGTAATAGTAGTATAGTAACCAATTATTGAGTAGAACAGATTGATGAGTACCAAGGTAGGTAAAAGAACCCGAGTGACAGACCCAACATGGAGTATCCCCATATTGTGTACATGTTGAAAACGTGCAAGTAGAGCATTGAATGAGGTGAAATGATAGTGAGGATGAAATGAGTGAAGAGCATCACGAATGACCCAGGGTGAAAATTGTGAACCGAGGTGGTTGAAAAAATTAGATAAAGTGAATTGTAGTGGTGGTGAAACCAGCGTGAAGAAACGGACCCCTGTTCCAAAGAATAAGGAGACATATGAAAATAAGGATGTAAGGTAAAAGGAAAAAGATCCGAAGTATTACCGATTGTAGCTAAGTGCCTTCAATAAATAGTCAAATGAAGAAGTGAAAAGTTGTTGCACCCAGACACACCGGGAGGGCTCCCAGCGTCACGCAAACCATTCCAGAGTGGAGACACCGGCGACCGCCAGCTGGATGCTGAGCGGAAGTCGGCGCCTCGTGGGGGAATGTAGATGGTATGTCGGCGTGCCAGAACAGTGGCGCCTTAAACCAACGCGGAAGGGGCGTGGCGCCGATGCGCCGCGGCCAGACCCGCCCCCACCCCCGCATCACAAGGATGAAGGAGGAAGGGGAGGGAGGCAGGAGCGCATCGCAGCTCCCGGGACAGACAGGAAAAGGAGAAGCAACCAATTGGCAAGTCACAAGGGAAAAAGCAACAATGTGCCCTGAACGAGACCTCTATCAGTATTATGGTAATATACAGATTGTATAGATTGCAATAGTAATAAAAAAAATAGTAGTTATGGTTGCCGATCCCATATAAATAGGGCCATGCCCCCTGAACGTGACAAAAACGTTTGTACTGGTACATGGTTAGTAGTTAACCGACCCCAATGGTCCACAGAGTCAGCCCCCTGAATGTAACAAACGTTTGCACTTGTACAGGGGATGGTCCAGAGAACCGCACGCCTCCATCCCTGATAATAAGAAGGAAAACAAGGGGAGTCGGGACTTTAAATGAGGTTACAAAAACTTTTGTATCTCCATCCCTAATATTAATATGAGAAAAGGGGGGGTTTTTTGGGACTTTAAATGAGGCGTGTGATAAACTGGCCATAGACTATACAAAAAATATAAGGTATATATATATATGTGCATACCCATCCAAACAAAAACATGAGTAGGTACACATGTAAATTGATTTATTGTGTATGCACAGGTAGTAACATCATAGAGACAGTAGATGACATACAATAATCCCAATGACCAGAGCATATAAAAAATATATATATACAATTACATGTTCAAATGGAGTATAAAAACAACATGAAATAAAGTGTAACAAGATAGTACATAATCCACAGAAATTGCATCATAATTGCTCTACGCGTTTCGTGTTGTGTAACACTTCCTCAGGAGCTGGTGCAAATGATTAACTATAAAAAAGAGAATATCATGAAGTAATGCATATAGTAGTATACATGCCCATTGAAAAAGGTATTAATTGTATAGGGTTGCTTACAATTAAATGAAGCTGTTGCCTCAAGGGACTCGCCAAGGAAGGACCCCTGTATACCATCTGCCCCGGGAGCTGAGGGAGCAATACCAGGCATGCATAGGGGGCGAACCATAGAAATACAGTGACAGAATCTTGATAGTAGGAAGAATGGTAGACATCTCAATAAACATCCAATATAATATCTAGGATTGGGTTAAATATATATATAATAATAATGATAATAATTTATATATTAAATTGTAATAGTAGTATAGTAACCAATTATTGAGTAGAACAGATTGATAAGTACCAAGGTAGGAAAAAGAACCCAAGTGACAGACCCAACATGGAGTATCCCCATAGTGTGTACATGCTGAAAGTGTCGGAAAAACGTGCAAGATACTCTATGTTGGGTCTGTCACTCGCGTTCTTTTTCCTACCTTGGTACTCATCAATCTGTTCTCAATAATTGGTTACTATACTACCTTTACAATTTAATATACAAATTATTATCATTATTATTATATATATATTTAACCCAATCCTAGATATTATATCGGATGTTTATTGAGATGTCTACCATTCTTCCTACTATCAAGATTCTGTCACTGTACTTCTATGGTTCGCCCCCTATGCATGCCTGGTATTGCTCCCTCAGCTCCCGGGGCAGATGGTATACAGGGGTCCTTCCTTGGCGAGTCCCTTGAGGCAACAGCTTCATTTCATTGTAAGCAACCCTGTACAATTAATACCTTTTTCAATGGGCATGTATACTACTATATGCATTATTCATGATATTCTCTTTTTTATAGTTAATCATTTGCACCAGCTCCTGAGGAAGTGTTACACAACACGAAACACGTAGAGCAATTATGATGCAATTTCTGTGGATTATGTACTATCTTGTTACACTTTATTTCATGTTGTTTTTATACTCCATTTGAACATGTAATTGTATATATATATATTTTTTATATGCTCTGGTCATTGGGATTATTGTATGTCATCTACTGTCTCTATGATGTTACTACCTGTGCATACACAATAAATCAATTTACATGTGTACCTACTCATGTTTTTGTTTGGATGGGTATGCACATATATATACCTTATATTTTTTGTATAGTCAATGGCAAGTTTATCACACGCCTCATTTAAAGTTCCAAAACCCCCCCCCCCCTTTTCTCTTTCCATATTGTTCGAGTTAATGACATAGAGGCAATACACATGCGTTTAAAGTAGCATTATTGCATATTGTGGGTGATCACACCAGAGAACATGGATGTATTGAGTTAATGGAGCCTCTTTCAATATCAGACCAACGGTTAGGAGCGTATAAGCTAGACCAAGAGACAACAGCCCGTAAGTGAGTGGCGTAATATAATTTTATAATATCGGGTGCCCCCAGGTCTAGCCAAGATGTGAAAATTTTGTAATCCGAGTTTAAAAGGGCTATAGGCCTATAATTGTCAGGGATAGAGGGGTCCTTGCTGGGCTTAGGGATGACAGAGATATGTGAGAAAAGAAAAGAAGAATGAGGCATTTTCCCCTGGAGCAGAGAGCTGTAAAGATGTAACAGATGGGGGGATAGGATTGGAATGAACGTTATGTAGTAGGAGTAGGGGAGCCCATCTTGCCCTGGTGATTTATGAAGCAGAATGTTTCTAACTACTTGCATACGTTTTTCAGGGGAGATAGCCACATTAAGTGAAGTTAAATTGGAGGGCGATAGTTTAGGCAGGTTAAGAGTCGCAAAGAACTCATTAAATGCATCTTGCTGGAAATGAAAATGGTTTGCAGGAGTAAGGCAGTTATACAATTTTTATAAAACTTACTAAAGACCTTGGCCATTGTGCAGGGACAATATGTTGGGGTGCCATCAGCCTGCATAAGCAAATCTTTGAAGGAATGAAATGGGCGGGGTCTAAGTTTATTCACTAATTGTCAGATACCTGGTCAGTGGGCCTGACATGTAGCGTAGAGCCTCTCCTACAGCACCAACCCTGGGGGTTACTGAGATAAAGACTGCAGCTACCAGAGCATGGAGACATAGGAGCGCTTGCAATCAGTCCAGTAATCTGCACGGCAGCAGTCAGCAGGTGGATGTGCAGCAGACAGGCTGGTGGTAGGTAAGCTGGCACAGAGCTTGGCAGACTGAAGAAGCAGCTGAAGCAGAAACCAGATGGGGTTTTCTAGGCTGGGAGCTGAAGCAGACTGGATGAGCAGGTGCAGAGTCAGACGAGTCGGCTCGGTAACGTTCAGGTAGATCGAGCAGAGACAGCAGGCAGAATATTAATCTAAAAACAAGCCGAGGTTGAGGTATTTAGCTGACAAACGTAAGTCAGAAGTAAGCCGGATCAGAATCCGAGGTCAGCAAAGGAAACAGGAAAAACATACAAGCTGCAGACCAAACAGCAACAAGTCCATACTACAGTCAGTTTAAATAGCCCACCTGGCTCCAGCAAAAGTGACAGCGAGTACGCATGCACGTTCACCTTTGCACGTTCCCTGGTCCACAATCATGTAAATTTGCCTGAACAGTTGCTGGTTTGCGTATGCGCCACAAACCTCGACCTGTATGGGTATGTCTTCCCTGATACTAACATTCTATGAGGTTTGTTGGAGAATTCATAGAATTTTTGCTTGGTCCATAACAAGGATTTTGCAGTTTTGTTCATGGCTAGGGTTTTTAGTTGATTGCGTAAAGAAGTGACCACACGTAGGTGTGACACTGTGGGGGAGCTGAGAAGCAGTCACTTTGATGCACGCAGCTTGCTAAGTAGGGAAGCTCTAAGGCTGTTGGTTTCCCTCTTTAGAGGAGAACACTCGAATATGCATAGCCTTCGGAAGAAGGCCTAATGAGCTTCCCACAGTGTAGACGCCTCCTGTACAGAGCTCACATTAAGCTGGAAAAACTCATTTAGTTCTTTAGCCAATTTGTCTCCAGTGGGTGCAGATTGAAGGAGAAGGTCATTAAAATGCCAATGGCAGGTTTTTGGGGCAGAGGTTGACATGGCTATATCCAGGGTAATGGGGCTGTGGTCTGACCAAGTAATTTGAGCAATCTCAGAGGCTACAGTACATGTCAAGAGCGGTACTGAAATGAAGAAATTATCCATTCTAGAAAACATTTTATGAGGAAGGAAGTAGTACGTATACTGTCTATAGCTAGGATGTTTAATTCTCCAAGAGTCAAGTAATTTATAGGCTCTAATGAATTTATGAAAATCGGCGGTCTGGGAAAGTACTCTTTGCGAGGGAGTATTATAGAACGTCGTCTGTCTATCCTTTTTTTCGGACATGACCATGATAAAATCCTCGCCAAGGATCATGTGGGGTTGGAAAAAATTATGGATGCGGTCAAAAACCTTATTGATGAATTGAATTTGTCCTGTGTTTGGGGCATATATATTAATAAGAGTGAAGGAGGAGGACATATAGTCACAGTTCAGAGCAATATAGCGACCGGGGGTCAAAAAGGGTGTACTTAACTCGTAAAGGGCAGAACTTTCTGATCAGAATCGCTACCCCTGCCTTCCCAGAAGTGTCCGAGGAGACATAGGAGGTAGAAAGGGTTTAGAGGCAAATTTGAAGGAGACGTTAGCACGGAAGTGTATTTCCTAAACTAGGACTATATCTTCTCCTGAGGACTTTAGTTCCTTCAAAGCCAACCAACGTTTAGAGTTTAAGCCCTTCACATTGTGAGACATCAGTGTCAGAACCATAAAAACATATCAAAACAAAGGCAGAAGTTAGCATAATAATAATAGAAAAAAGGAGGGAAGGGATATTTCTATGCGTGCAGGTGCTCAGGCACAGCATAGTATACCAGGTACTAAGAAAAGGACACAAAAACCCCAGAATAAATGCGATACGATAACCAGCACAGACCTAAAAAAGATCCAAAAAAATTGTAAAAACAATATCAGTAAACGACCTGAGGCCACCGCATCTCAGGAGTCCATGGCTGCAGCCAGGGAAAAAATAGGGGGACATGACGGTCTCCATCAATGGAAGTGGGGGGGGGGGGGGTTATAAACCAAAAAATATTCTAACCACATAAAACACAAAACATAGAGAACTTTAACAGAGCTTTACCCCATGGGTGTGTGAACAGAGTCCCACGGTAAGGACACCAGACCAGTGAGTAGAACTGGAAGAAAGAACAGCATCAGCTCAGAGGGGTAGGCGTCAGGAGCCAGCAGGTGGGAATCATGGAGGACATCCAGGAGCATTCAGTCGCTGCGGGGTTGAGTTGGTTTTCTTTGGCTTCGTCTTGGCAGGAGTCCAGATCCAACTAGGCATTAAAGGGGGTTGTCATGGGGGTAGAACCAAAGACAGTAGTCCTTCATCTGGAAGAGGCAGGATGCCTAAGGATTAGATAAAAGCTTCTCCTTCTTGTAAATCACAAACAGACCGTGCTGAACACCATCACGAGTGACAGTCAGGCAGAAAGGAAATTCCTAGTAATAGGGGACACAATGCATTTGTAGATGGGAGTTTCTAGTGGTAGTCGGTTAAAGGAGCACCCAAAATCAGCAATAAGAATCCCACATAGATCAAAAGATAATTGTTTTATTGGTAGCAGAACCTGTTAAAGCCTTGGTAGATGGTAGGTAATAGGACGCAGTTGCCGATGCTTGGCAAGGGTGATGGGTATAAATTCGCTAAAAGTCTATAGCTTGTCACCTTCATAATCAATCTGTAATTTGTTACGGGTGGCAAGAGTGAGGCTTCCTTGCTATTATAATAGGGAAATCCTGATGAGGTCTCACAGTGTTGATGTCTCTAGGTCGTGCTCCCGCAGGGGGTTAAGGGCCCAGGGATTTGTGAGCCCGGTTGAGATGCCAATCAATGTCCATTATGGTAGGAACAAGAGTATTAAAAAGCCCAAGGAGGTACAGATGTATATTGTTATCACCAACACACTCTGGAGCGCCATATGCGCAGATTTTGATGCTGTTCCCTGTTCTCAAGATCTTCCTGCTGCAGCTGGGAGACCAAGTGTTTTAAGGCAGAATGGTCTTCTTCCAAGACTTGGACATATTGTACTAGTTTGTCAAATTTTGTTTCCAGGGCATTTGTGCGCTTACCAATCTGAGTGATTTCCCCGCTGAGTTCCTGTGCGAGCTTCCCAACTTTCATGGCTATATTTCGGGTCAGCTGATGCATGAGGACCTGCAGTTTTTCATCCAGCATCTCAGGGTTTAATACCAGGTGCTGAGTGGATAAAGAGGCAGCCCCTGGATTGTGCATGGCTGAACCGAGGCTCTGGAGCGGGTCCGTGGGTGAGGACGGGTCTGTCTGTGAAATCGAGGCCGGAGATTGCGTCCTAGACAGGAACCGCTTCATGCCTGCCTGGGTCTGCGACTCTGGGGGGCGGCGTGGAAGTCCATTTTTGTTGGCCTATTTTGCCCATGAGATGCACTAGGCTAGTGGGGAGTGGAGTTTCCTACCCCCAAAGCTGTAGGAAGGCTGTGTAGCGAACAGGGGGCCGAGGAGAGCTGGTGCCGGAAAAGTTTCTTTTAGGGTTGAAGGTTGGGGAGTTTTTGAAACTTAGTAAGGAACAACAACATAATGCTGTCACCAAAGTCCACAACTTTATAATCTCTCTTAGCTATAGTAAAGCCTTTTATGTTTTGTTCTGCAGTTAAAGAGGAGCTCCATTCTCCCCCCAAAAAATTAAAAGTCAGCAGCTACAAATGCTTTAGCTGCTGATTTTTAATATAAGGACACTTACCTGCCCCTTGATCCAGCAATGTCCCCACCTGAGCCATTTCTTCAATGAGCTTCAGGTGCAGGCACCAGCATCTTCACTAATGGAAATCGGCACAGCTGATTCCAACTGCACATGCGGGAACTGTGCTGCACTTTGTGATTGGTCCCAAAGTCTCTGGCACCTGTGCGGTGTCCAAGAAGGCAGCAGGGGAAGAAGGGGGGCTGAACTCCCACCCAGATCGCCGCAGCAAGTCTCCAACAATGACAGTTGTGCAGTTATGACAAAAGTGCAATATAAAACTTCAAATGATATAAAATACAAACCCCTAATTCATCGATTGTATAACGTGTGAAAAAGTTATATGTATATCAATCCACTAAAGGTGCAAAAATACTGAATAAAATACATACAAGTGTTTATATTTTCACACATCATTTAATTCGATGAATACTGTATATAGTCCATCAGTGTACCAAAAGGACCATCACAGAACAATTCACAACAAGTGATCCTCCAAACATTGGTGCAAGGAAAGAAAATGAATATACACTATATAATTTGATGTTTTATTTTGCACTTTACAACTGTCATTGTTGGAGATTTGTGCACACAAATTTTGTAGTGCTGCCTTTTTTTATTGCATTTTTAAAATGTAACCATTTCAGCGTAGAAAGCATTGCAATCATGCTTGATACAACACTGGGTGCAATGCTGAGGCTTCTGCACACTCCACTTCTAGGCCGGAAAGTACAGCGTTTCAGTTAGAGGAAGTCAGGAAGGATGGCTGGACTGCAAATGATATAAAGAGGATTAAAAGCAGTGCCAACTGAGTGTAGCATGTAAATAATTTTAATTGAAGGCAACAAAGTCGCAACCTACAGGAATGTGAACCACCACTGCAGCTAGCTGGTTGGTTGGCGCTCATTCTTGATGGTGGTTTGCAGCACTTTCTGGATAGCTGCCTGGGAACCCTGAGTGAGCAGAGGAGGCATCACTGGCAGTGGATGTGGCACGCTTTCAGAGCATGCTTGCTCCTTCATCAGGCCATAGGGGCAGCCATATTTGGGATGGTATTTATGGGCAAAACCAGGCTTACAGTATTGGCGGCAGGATAAAAAAAAAAACACAACATAGCAACGTCTGCTTCGGACATACAAAGAGCCCCACAAAAAACTACTATCTTATGATGAGCAAGAGTTAAAAAATAAACATACCAATAATATTAATATAAAAAAAAAATTTCATAACTACAAGGGTCCTGTGAAAAATAAATACATACATGAATATTATGATTGTAATGATCTAACAAGTAAACGTAATCACATTATGTGTATATATAAATCAGCCTAAATAACAGGGATTAGGGATAGGGATTAGGGATAACTAACAATTAAGAATAAAAAAATATAAAAAATATTATAATTAAATGGAACAAAACATGTCTTGCTGTATGTGCTTGTAGGTTAAATGGATGGTGGGGGGAGATGGTGTCGCCCTCCCTGGAACCTAATGAGTACAAACTCAAGGGGGACCAAGAGGAATTGGTACTAGGTATACCATAATGAATATTGATGTAAAAATACTAATGCACTGCTATGGTTGGCTGATGGTAATAAAGCTAGAGGATAGTGAATAAAATTGAATGTATATACAAATATAAAGTGTGAGAATTGCTGCAACCACCAAAAAACAGGTCCTCAAACCTGAATATATCTGTGCAATGTGAAATTGCAGAACGCTACTCTGAATACCGTGAAGAATATTGATAGAGGTTATAAAAAAACTGTATGAGTGATACTCCAAAAATAATGTGACAATGGTGACTTGATATACAATAAAATAACGTGCAATAAATCCACCGATAGGAATATATTAATGTGACAACAGTCTTCCAATAAAAATTGATAACATATATGTGATGGAATGTGATTTCTAGGGTGATGTATGTTCCCATGCTACATATTACTCCTTAAACATGAATGTTACATGGGCAGAAAGGTGAACTTTCTCCTTTAAAGGGCACAGAACTTTTGTGCCTCATGAGTAGGTCTAACAAGTAAACAAACCTGATTAATAAACATGTAGTTGACTTCCCCCTCCACACTTTTTTTTTTATATATTTTTTTTCCTTAAAATTAATAATATTTTTAAACATTATTTTTTAGTTCTGATATTAATATATAAATGAAGAAACTATATACAAAACACTGTATGTTCCCTTTAATGATTTACCCAGGCAGCTGCAGTATCTAGGACATAATTTTCAGGTTCAATAATATCTATCTGGCTGCTATAAAAGCACTTTGCTTGCTGCAGTGTTATTTATTGTTTTAGAATGCACTGGTCTTAGCAATGTCATTGTGTTTTAACAAGATCCAGGACTTTGTATGGATGTGCTATAGGGCCAGCGATTATAAATGTATTCCCCTGTTCTTCGCCGTTTCTTTTTCTGCTCCATATTGAGTGTCCTTATTTGACATGGCTAAACCTACAGTTATACCTCCTCTCTCCACACTTGCTACCAGGCCACTTTCCAGTGTACTGGGCTGTGCAGTTGTGGTAATCCTCTATTGTGATAGGATTATTGCAAACCAAACAACTGACTGCAGAGCTAGGTTGTGAGATAAAGGAATTCAAAGTAGATGAGAAGAAAGAATAAAAAGGCGAATAATGGTAGGTGCTGCATGCCAATTTTACCAAAGTCCTTTACAGACTATAATAAACTGTTGTCCCCAATACAAAAAAAAGAAAAACACATTTATACAGTTGATATATATATATATATATATATTTATATATATATATATATATATATATATATATATATATATATATATATATATATATATATATATATATATATATATATATATATATATATATATATATATAAATGTGTGTATATGTACATACAAAACTATTTTCAGCTTAAAGGGCAAAAGCTGAGTGGACACCAGCAATTAATGCAGTCATCATGCTTTACTTTCTTATTTTTGCATAGCATTTATGCCGAAATTTAGAATACAAAAAACTTAACTTTTAATAGCTTCCATGCATAGACAAATAGGATGTTTTAGAATTATTTTTATACTGATTCCAAGCTAGTGCTTTAAATGGCGTGTCACAGAGAACACATCATCTTGTTTCATTCAACTGGATTAACTAGTGTGAAATCAATGTTGACACCCAAAGTAGATCTTTTAACTTTACAGTGGAAATGGTTGATACTGTGGGTGGGTGTATAAACCCATCCAGGAGGACCTTCGTGGGAATGCCATCCCCCACTTTCCTTCCTCCCCTTGCTTGTGACAGCAGCTTGCCTGCATTTTTCTTCATATACTCTCCAGATAAAGCTAGGAGGAATCTACTACAGGGTGAATAAGTGTCCCCAAGTGGATTCTTTATAGTAATATATAATATGGAGAACTAATTTTGGCTTGTGAAATCGAAATGCTTGACTTTGCTTGTTACATCTGTGCCAAATGTAGAAGGTCCTTCTTGCTGGGCTTCTGAATGCTCCAATTACATGACAGAAATGTTATTTACTCAGTTTCTCCGAAAACAGAATAATCATACAGATCTGCTTCCTGTCATTATGGCATAATATATTTATTAAGGCAAGTTCACATGGGTATTTGGTAACAGCACTGTTATTAGATATATGGTTCCCCATATGTTTATCAAGCATCATAGCAAGTGTCTGGCAAGTTTTTTTTTTTCACATATGTCTTCGGCTAGTTATGTTATAGGCTCACCTTTTGGAACATGTCCCACCCATATTTAGGGTGGAAGATGTAATGTGTTCCTGCTCCCCCCCCCCCCCCCATGAAAGCGGGTGGGGGATCTTCTCACTGCGCCTGCTGTTACAATTTTAAAACAGCATATCCATGCAAGCTTCCGTCCACACAGCCGTGTCATTCATTCACAGTTTCCTGTGGATGATTGAACTACGATACCGCAGCTGACAGCTTGTAGTTCTGAATAAACTTCAAGGGCACTGAGGAGCGCTCTCATAGTTCATTCACAAGCCCTAGAGCTTTTAAACAGACAGCCTGTATGAAGGTATGGACAGAAAGCTGCAGGGCTTGTCTGCAGGAGCCCACATTGCACCTGTTAGCTACCGATTGCGGGTGCAATCGGTAGAAAAAACAATAGATGCACTTTTTTTTTCCTACAAAAATATGTGCATTTAATTATTTTTTCTTGAAAAGTGAGCTTATCCTTTAAAGTTTATGTGAACCCTAACAATGAGCTTCTCTTATTTGCTACTTTTTGGTCTGCTGAATACACTGTTGCGTTTATTTTAATAAGTGAAAAAAATACTTGCTGATTTTGCCAGAATATTGTAAGTATGATCACTTCATGTGCTCTCTGCCTGTCAACAAGGAGGGGCTGAAGATAAGGAGAGATCTGTGTTCTTTGTAATCCATTAAAAGGAAGTAGGCAGGGCTGACACCATGCTTAGGAATACAGAGCTGTATGAAAGAGGAAGGTAAAAGCACACCATATATCTGGCACATCAAAAGTTATTATTCTGTACTCACAATGTGTTCAGAGGGCTAAAACATGGGAAACTGTGAATGTGTACAGATATGTACAAAACATGTTTATTTTGCCTTCATGTACACTTTAACCATTCCTCCAGAAACAAAAAAAACTGTAGGAAATGCCTCTGAAGTTCTTTCCCAATTCTGTAAATGCAATTGGGAAGCATTCCCGACATCTTTTCCTAGAGGTGACAGGAAATATTCTTATAATTTATTTGCCTGCTGAACTTTTCTGCAGCATCCTAAGCAAATCACTTCATCCTGAAGCAGTGCAAATGCCTGTCTCAAATCGAAACATGTACTAACACATTGAGTTTGGATTAGGCAAAGCCTTTGGAAAGCATTTTAAATTAATACCAAACACTTGCTGTTGATGCTCATGTGTACACTCTCTCGGTGATGATCTTTTTGCAAGTATATTGAAGTAATTTTTCTGTACCAAATTCATATTCCATTTAAAATTGAAAATCCTGTCTGATGGAGAACCTCTCTTTTTCCTGATGCATGAAGGATTTTTGTGAACATATATTACACTCTTCAAATCAGACTTATATGGTAAAATAACGTTTCCAAATCTGCTGGTGTCCAGATTCATTTTCTACCATGATGCAAAGGTTAGCCGGTTTGACTAATTATCTGCAGTAATGAAGTAAGATGTGTCACAGTTCATAAAGCCATGTGGTAAAAAAGTGCCAAAGCTGCCATGTTTTAACTTAAAGAAAAACTAATAATAGGTACTCAAAGACATATCCCTGGTGAACACATGAAAAAGTGTGTAAAGAGTGTAAAAAAATGCCACAAAAAAGGGGTGGGAGTATACCAGTAAAGGACAAACAGAAACACTGAGTTAAAACACTGAGTTAACTTAGCATCAGCATTATAAATGTAAATAAAAAAAAAATTCAGCATTTTCAGTGTTTTACTTTACTTCATGTGCACAACTTTAGTTATTTTTCATTTTTGGTAAAGAGATGGCAGTAGGTTGACTAAAGTAGCCCAGAGCTGTAGAACACAACAAAACAATTTCAAGACTCCTCCATGCTTCTTGTTTTCCTCTCAAAACTTTAGCAATTTCGGTAGGAATTAGCAGAGATATAAATGATATATAATAACGAAGAAAATTGGATGCGTGCTTTAACATCAGATAGACGGTACTGGCACAGTGCTGCGAGGTGCTTCTCCATTGACCATCTTCAGCTTCAACAGCAACTGGAAAATAAAAGGCTAAATTAGCATTTTCATTTAGAAATATCACAGGCTTTGCAAGAATTAAGATGGATCTACCATCACAAAGGAGACCAAGGAGAGTACTTCTACAAGCTGTCTTTTTCCGAAATATTTGTTTAAATAAGGCTAATTTAGTTAATCCTTCGCAGTTTTGCGGTAATTGCAGTTCTATCGGGCTGTTTGTTCCAGGTTTAAAATACTGCAGAAGTTTACAATCCAAAAACTGAAGAAAAAAAATCTGTTTCCTTGGCATGGGAGAGACAGTTTTTTTCCTGACAGCTTCACTTTGCATATACTGTTAACTATCGCCATGTATCTTCATCACCCGCATGTGCTCAGACAATTTGGTTTCAGTTATGTTCCACTAAATCCCTTTTAGTGGCTGAGGTTTGGCCCACCTGTCTCCGATACAACACCTGCAACATATGTTTGCGTAACCCTAATATACATTTTCTTTTGGGGCCTATGAATTTCCCCCTGAGCTTTCTGCTTATAAACAGCTGAGTAATTTTGTTTTCTAATGACGGCTTCTTGTCCCCTGGCAATGAGGCAATAACATAATCTCTGAGCAAAGAGTGCAGTTTTTCACCGAGCCACATTTTTTTCGTCATATAAATTTGGCTAAGAATGCTTAGCCTTTTAACTCTTGGTTGTTCTTTCCTGATAACAAAGCCTAATACATTAGCCAAGCAAAGATTGCTAGTTTTTTTAGCGGCATTTTTACAACTTTTGTATTGTGACAATGGAAAATATTTGCTGTCAGTTATCAGGGCTTGAGTGTTGTTGCGTGAAAGTTTGAAGGCCTATGTTGAGTGTATATACTTAATGTATATGTGTGTGTTGTGTGAGACAGACAGATGCCTTTTATGTGCATCTTTTCCAGGCAGTAGACAGATAACTATTTCCATACACAAATAAAATATCTTATTTCAGCAAAGTGTTATAAAGGAAGACACAGATGTTGATGTGATTTCTGGATCCCGTTATACATGCCTGTAATAGTAAATGTTTTAAATATATCAGTATGTGAAATATGTAAAATAACATACAGTAGGCATGATATAGATATCCTGATTTGGAGAATTTTAGAAGATGTTTAGACATGTTTCAGGAAATGGAGTTGAAGTCCCTAATATATACTGTAATTACAGGCACCAAACTATATGGCATATTTTGGTACCAAGTAAGCCAGATCCTTAGAAGTCTTTGGGTATGCTCTGAAACCCAGGCAACTGGAAGGCAATAATTTAAATTGTGACAACAAGGACTATTCATTGGCAGATATGGGGGCCCTCTACTCAGGCCAATTAATAAGTTCCTTTAAACTTGGAACTAAACTGTATCTGAGCACTAAAAACTGGAAATTCTATTTAATTCATATTTAATGTTCAAAGCAAGCTCACCCATTCATCCATTTTTCCATGCTTGATTTTGTTGAGAAATCACACATCTTGAGTAAAAGCAGATGATTCATGTAGCATTTACTTTCTGAAATTAATCCCTTAGCCCTGGCATGCAGCCAGGTGTGTGTATATTATGTGTAAATACCTCTGTGCTACAATTGTGAAAGTGAAACGATATATAAAAATAAAAGTTTTGCCAAAATATATATAAAAGGCTCACTGCTAATCACTGAAATGTGTCACCACACCTAATAGAGCCAAATATCCAGGCAGGTGGGTCTGCTTTGCTGAAAAAGCCCCTTCTTTGCTCCTCCCATGAGGACTCTTGGGGGATGTATGACATTATTTTGACCTAGGCCAAAAACCAGGAAGTAACTGAACAAATGTAAAAAAATAATATTTAAGACAAGTAAATGATATACTTTCTTATCTCTTTACTAATGCTAGCAGCATAAGGATTAAACCTAGTTAATGTTGATTGAGAACAAACAAAATGGCCCATGCCCCCATCTATAACTGGCCTTTACAGCAGGGAGCACATGGAAGGGCTGCACATGGAAAAAAAAAGAAAAGAAAAATTCCCATCCCAGCTCAACTCACCAGCCAGTCGGCTTAACAACTGAATGAACCTGTCTAACAATATGCGTAAAAACAGGGCTTTAGTTATCACGCATTTGCAAATGCATGTGTAAACTGCAAGGCCACTTCATGGCACCCTGTATTACCTGCAGTTTTAACTCCTGTAAATTTATGAGAGTCTCCACAATGGAAGCACATGCATTCTAATGGATAGATAGTGGGCAGGTGGGCCTGGAGGTAGCCCAATCCTCCTTAAAGACACAGGGGCACCCTAAGCGCCCAGCACATAGCACAATGGCAGCAAAGTCATCCAGTGTGTCCCCCTCACCAGTATACATCAACAACAAACAAAATGGCCCCTGCCCCCATCTATAACTGGCCTTCACTGCAAGGAGCACTTGGAAGGGCTACACATGCAAAACAAAACCAGAAAACTTCCCAGCTCAACTCACCAACCAGTCTGCTTAACAACCAAAAGAACCTGTCTAAAAATATGCGTTAAAAACAGGGGTTTAGTTGGCACACATTTGCAAACTAGATATAGGAATATATGGGTATTCTCTTAACAGAGTTTCCCCGAGGCTGCATGTCTGTGACAATATGGCAATCACTTTTATAACTTATTGTTATTTTTTTATGTGAAAGTGATATAAAAATGAAGATATATCTATTACCATTACTTTAAATTTTAACAGAGGTGTTTTCCTTACAAAGCGTCTGCTGTGTTTTATGGGTGATCCGTGAATCATACAGATGCTATGTAAAATACAGCTGACATATTTTTGGGTTTCAGGTACAATGCTGAGTTATTTACACTCTTGCATTAAAGTAGAAATATGCTGTATTGCAGACAGGTGATAAATATTTAAGCAACAATGGCATTTTGTCAGCTAGTTTCCGCAGCATTGTTAATGTAATTGCTCTCAATGTTATTGCTCAGCAGTCCCTGGTAATAAATAAGTTGCAGGCCATTTTTACAGCTGGTTACTGGTCAATCAAAAAGGACTAAATAAGGGTGATTCTCCCCATGAATGCTTTTACTAGAATGCTTCTGCATATGTATTGTGATGCAGTGCATGTCCACTTTCAAGCCTCTGATATTAGCTAAATTGCTGTTTAAGATGAAATTTCATAATATTAAAGACCCTGGAAAGTCTGTAGAACAGTGGCGCTAAACTGAAAGGTGCAGTACTAATTTGGAACAATGTAAGGCATTTGTGGGAACAGAGCCTATTGAAAACAATACATTTCTTATGTCTATGAAATTTCCTACAGGAACTAGTGAATGAGCCCATAAAAGTGATCCAACATTTTGTCCATGGAGGACAAAGTGACTGGCAGTTGCACCAGCAGTTTAAAGCTTACTTTGCTTTTCACCCCCCCCCCCTTCTTTAGCTGTAGAAGAAATGTCCTTTGCAAGGCCATTTCTGCCTTGATTGCTGCTGTCATTAAATACTACTTCTGGGTGTAAGGAAGCATCTGAAATGTCACCTGCCTCTCCAGAATGCTGCAAGTGAGCCCTGAGTAGCCAATTGCCAGGCTATAGTTCTTTCCTGTGGGGAGGGGGTCCATGCCGTTCACTCTGCAATTGTTGACAATTGCTGGTGACTTTGTAGGTATAGCGATGGAGATGTGTTGCTGGTAACCTTGTAGATGGTGGCGGTGGAGATCTGAAAGTTTTGGGAGCAGCAGTAAAAAGCAATATAATCACTAGAAGGTGACTAGGACTGGGTTGCTGGGGTGGTTTGAAATTTTCTAAGAGAGCAGTGTTCTACATACTATATACGCCTGTGTATGCCAATGAACCCGGGTCTCAAAGGAAATGTAAAAATCAGTATGACAGGGGTCCTATTATTGGTTACAAGGGGTACAGGAGAAAGGATACCTTTTCCATGTCATTAATAAGAGAGATTAGAAGAATCTTTTCATTTTTAATTTATGGAAACTCGCTAACCCTCTCATTAACAAACAACAATCCTGTACATACTCTATGGGAATATTTACTTGACAAACTGAAGTCAGTCAAGGCAAATAAAATGTGGATACATTCACGACTAAACTGTTTCACTGCTTAGTAGTCTATAATTAATTAGTCCTGGTTGTTAAAATTCTCCTATGTTATTTTTCTCCCCTTCCTGTCCTTGCTTAGTCTCTGCTATGGCTGCATCCTCCCTAAGCTATGGAGATTTTTATATATTCTTGAACTCGTCTTTTAAACGGCCACTAAAAGATTATCTTCTGTGTTGCTAGGGCTGTAAAGAGCCATTGCTGGTAATGAATAATATCAATAGCTGCTACTTCAAAACAGGAAAAATAACTGTGCCAAAGTCTAAAACTCACTCACCTTCCTCTATACCACGTGTCAAACATAAGGCCCGCAGGCCAAATTTCATGTGGCCCTCGCATCTGTCCTGCAGCTGTGACACTCCCCTCATCGCCACCCCCACCTTGTCTCAGAAGACTCCCCCCTGCCAAATCCTGTGCTCCTTTGTGCAGCTGCAGAGAGGTTCGTCTCTCCCCCACTCCCGTTTTTAGCAGTCAGCAACAGAGAGGAAGACAGAACTCTACCACAGATTCCACACCTCCCTGTGCAGCTACAGTACCCCCTCGCCTCCACCCTCCCTGGTCTTAGCATTTAAAAGACTCCGGCAGCTGACTCCAGTCCTTCTCTGGTTTTTCTCCAGACCCTGCACTTCCTGCTTCCTAGTTCCTAGCAGCAGCACAGGGTATTGGGGGTGCACTGTGATGTAAAGGAGGGTGAGGGACTCTTGACTTCTGATGTAAGGGGGAGTGGGGTGCTCTGGACATCTAGTCTTATAGATACAACAACCAGCCCTTTTAAGCCAACCATAATGCTGATGCTGCCCACAATTAAATTGAGTTTGACACCCCTGCTCTATAGTAAACTCATAATTTATCACAATTGGTCATAATTGTTTAGGAACAGCGCACCATTATTTTTAGGATTGCTATTTATTCAATTTTCAGAATTTGAGTTGCTGCGATTTCACATTTTAGTTTATTTCTATAGTAGAGAAAAATGGACTTTGGTGGCACAACACAATCTCACAAGAGACTAAATTTATCTAAAATATACATTTGATTGTATTGCCCTGGCTGGATGCTTCATGCTTCCTGTGATTTGCTGTACTCTCTCCAGGTGTTTTGCTGAATTATAAAAACTTTTTTTGTGAGTATAATCATGCCTTAAAGAAAAACTTGTTAGTCTTAATTTATATATATGTTGTATGTGTATTGATTATATGTTACCTTTTTCTATGTAGAACTATTACCTCTTATGGCAATAAGCTCCTGAAGAAGCACGGTTGGCGCAAAACATGTTGAGCTAAAGCTGTACCCCAACTACTGGACACACTACCCCACTGTTGGTTACCCATTGACATCTTCATACAGGAATCCTCCACTATAGGTCCTAGTTTGATGCAGATTATGGGTGTGTTTACCCAAACACTGTGGTTGATGGTCCATTTTAGTGGTGGGAGAATGATATAGTTCTCGAAATGTATATGTGTTACTGATTATTTTGTTTTTTTATGAGAATACAATAAAATGTATATTTTAGATAAATTTAGTCTCTTGTGAGATTGTGTTGTGCCACCAAAGTCCATTTTTCTCTGCACTTTCGATATTACATAACTATACGATGAGGCACAGAACTATTCAATAGTGTCCACAGTGCCTCTCTGTGGGGACATTTAACATTTGATTAATTTCTATAGTAAACTTGTCACGAACCATGACAAATAAAGGTGAGCATATGATAAAAAAACTGCATGAGCAGCAGTTATTCTTAAGCTCCTTTCACACGGGGGCACTGTCTGACGGAGTCCGTTTTGCTCAGCAGGGGATCGATCCGCTGATCCCTGCTGAGCAGGCGGATGACAGTTCCGTCTCCGCTCTATGTGCAGAGATGGAGCTGTCAGATCCCCGCTTTCCTCTATGGGGAGATCGGATGAGAACAGACTGCCTGTCCGTTCTCATCCCATCCCATCCCATCTGATCCGATCCTCCAGACGGATGGAAAATAGGATTTCCATCCGTCCGGATTTCACAGACCGGATCGGAATCAGATAGCCGCGGGTATCAGTGGAGATGCCTCCGCTGACACCCGTTACCCCATAGGGATGCATGGAGCATCCGATCAGGTCCGCCTGAAAAACTGACAGGCGAATCAGATCGGATCGCCCCTGTGAAAGGGACCATAGTGAAAACTGCATGTCAAAACAATCAATAGGTTTTGAATTATCTGCAGCTGAATTTTAATGCAAATCTCACCTTTTCTGTTAAAAGGTATGAGTAGCGTATCTGTACTAAAATGTAGGTGATTAAACCAATGTTATTTTTGATAGAAAGTCCATGAGATTATTGCAGACTGCTTTTCATAAGCTTAATGGGTCTCAGCTGTACCCAGATGCTCAAAGAAACTCAATAAGAAGTTTAATTCTCGATTCACACTAGGTCGCTCCGACTTTGGGGGCGACCTGTGAATTTGCGTGCACCGCAACTTCGGCGCGACGTGCACGGACTTCATATAATGAATGTCTATGCAGGTTGCTCCGAGGTCGCCCCGAAGTAGTACAGGACCCTTTTTCTAAGTCGGAGCAACTTGTGTCGCTCCTATTACAACAGGTCCTGTAGCACTGCATGGACCGCGACGGACCGCGACTTGTCAGGCTGACGAGTCGCCTGACAAGTCGCGGTAGTGTGAATGGACACTAACTTTACAAGTCGAGTGTAGGCACACTCGGATCACATGCAGCAATGCAGGCATCTTTTAATTGGTGACACCTGCATCAAATTATGACATGAGTTCATCGAAGACCAGTTTCCTTTCCTGCTTTTTGAAGACAGTAAAGGCTCTTTTCACATGTGTGGTCGGGGGACGGTAAAAAATGATGATTGTACACATGCCGGGACCTTGATGCTTTGCTTTGCGTTTATGGAAATTTTAACTTGGCTTGCAGAGTTTGACAGTCAGAGCACTCACAGTCAAACAAGTCCATTAAAGTCAAAAGGTACATGCCGCAACCACAAGCCAAACACTTGTAGTACGGTATTTTAATATAAAATCCACCTTGAGATGAAAAAAAATTTCATAGGACAGATGCACTGCTGTCTATGTGAAAAAGCCCTAAGGGCAAGTGCCGATGGGCTGTGGGTTTGCATCAATGGGAAAATGCAACTTGCTTTCAGCTGCAATCTGTTTATGTTTGAGCGCACTTTGAAATGTCTTTGAGATCATTCAGAATTCATTGACAGGTGCATTAGACCTGCAGATAGCCTCCCGCACACCCGCATTTGGGCTCTTTCTAAGCCACATCAATCTACTGCAAGTTTTTTTTTTTTTTATTTCATCCCTATTTACAACTGTCATTTACAAACATAAATTCTGTAATGAATTGCTTTATTTCTTCTATTTCTCGTAGAATGGCTCCATTCACCACTACCCTCCAAACACATCTGATAGAAACTCACAGAATCTAACAGTAAAAAAAATACAAATATAAAAATTCAAAAAAAATTATGATTTATTGTGCATGGGACTGATACTGTAAAGTGCTTTTTTTTAAGGTTTACTGGTTAGAAATAGATCTTTTTATTGTTAGATCTTAATATTGTTTACACTTATAACCCTTATTTGAAGGGTTAATGCACCCTTTACTTGTCAGAGGGTTAGCACCCAACATACAGGACTTTTCTGTCTCTCAAATATCTAAGAAATAATTCTTCAATTTTACTCTCACATTTTCCATTATACCTTCAAAATTGCATTTCAAGTGCACTTTTTAATCTCCCCGTACTGTAAACAGCTCATTTTAATACCGGCAAACCTCACAGGAATGTAAATTGCCCTGCCGTAGTAATACTTGCATCTTATTCATGTATTCAGGTTGGATCATTATTCCTAATAATGGATGTGAGCACTTAGATGGCAGATCTGTGTTTCGCGCCCTGAATTGCTTGTCAATCCTTTGAAAACACATGTGCGCCATATGATCTATCTGCTCATTGTTTTTCAATAACAAGAAGCTTAATCCTGTCTTTATTTTGTTAGAACTGAAAGAACTTTGAGTTTTTGTAGCCTATATATTCCCCAGCACTGTCTGTCTGCGTGCTTTTTTTTCCTTCCCAGTTTGCAGAAATTGATACTAACAGTTTTGTCTCCATTAAGAGTTGGCCGTTTATTATTAATAGAAAGGAAATATCTATCTATGGCTTGGAAATGAGCCAGTCTGTTTGCAGCCAACGTCTGTTCTTCATTCCGTCACCAGCTACAGTATTGCTTTCTTGCTCATACTGTCATACCGGCAGGTAACTTGCCAACTTGTACAGGGAAGTGTGATAAGTTTATGAAGTCAAATAGTGACAATGTTGTCATAGTAGCGGCAGTAACACATGCATTGATTGCCGTAGATTTGAGGAGGTGGTGTGTTGTTTAATGAAGATTTAGCATTAGTGGTATTCCCCAGAGACACAGAGCCTATGTCAGTTCTTGGCAATGCTATGTAATAATTGTGGGCTGGGTGTAAAAATAAATTCTAAATCTTGACGTAAATGCAATCCATCTGCCCAGTTACTGAATTTTGTTTGGTGGATTTTTACACCTTAAGTTTCCCATAGACATTAGATGACAGTCTTCTAGTGTGGCTCTTTTTAGCAACACCTAAAGAGAAGTCCTCAATGGAATGCCTGTTCTTGGGGAGCCACGTTTTAAAAAGGCTTGTCTGATTGCTGTTCTCCATGCAGTTCTCCCTCTTCTTTTATTGCATGAACAGGACAACTGTGCAACAAGTGCATTCCTGTTAAGGCTGGGTTCACACTGGTGCGAATTGGATGAGGGTTTCCCCCCAATTCGCATGACAGGAGAGTGTGCCCAGGCTCTCAGTGGACCTGGGTCAAACACTCAGTGGTGGCTGCGAAGCGCATTGCACAAGGTTCCTGTGCGTCTTTGGCTCTGTTTCAGATCCGAAAAATGCTGGCCTGATTCGTCCCTGAAACAGAGAACAGGGATGCACTGGACCTATGCTGTGAGCCTCATCTGATTTAAGTGTGGACGCAGCCTAAAGGAATTAGGGTCTAAAGATGCTGTGAAATAGTCATATCATGCATGCGTGTCCTTGATGAATTTTAGAACCACTTACCCTCTTAGGCCCCTTTCACACATAGGGACCATTTGTCAATTTTTCATCCATCCGCAGAC
Organism: Pelophylax lessonae; assembly: GCF_965119305.1. Taxonomy (NCBI): domain Eukaryota; kingdom Metazoa; phylum Chordata; class Amphibia; order Anura; family Ranidae; genus Pelophylax; species Pelophylax lessonae. The sequence goes on along the minus strand of NC_138772.1, from coordinate 143,851,263 downwards.
GAATGAAAAACGGACATCAATGCATTCCTATGGAAAAACAGATGACAACGGATAATCATCCGTTTACCTCCATTTTCATCCGCTTCCGTCAATATCCGTTTTTTTGAACGGATGACAGCCCTATTTTTCTTCCGTTAAAAAAATGGATTGGACAAAAATACGAATGTAAACTGACAAACGGTTCATTATTCATACGTTTTTGCATTGGTAGTGGATGTAAAAAAACGGATGAAAAATGGATGAAAAACTGATGAATACTTCATCCATTTTGACGTGACTGAACTGTTGAAATGAGCGGTCCGTATGTGTGAAGGGGGTCTTATTTCTTTCTGTATCAAAGAATAAAAATACAAGCAGAAAAATGGTCTTATGAGCTTAATAATTCTGTTACAGTAATTACAGGCCCCCTTCATGCATGGCTGTTCTCTGTAGTGCCTTACTACGTGGTATTTAGCTTGTTATTCAAGTTGTGTTAAGGCAGACCATTTTTTTTTTTTTTTTAGGCTGCCAACACGTGAGGAAAGAAAACCTGACACACAATTTTTTTTTAACGCAGTGCATCACAACAAACAGTATGTGTATTGTGCTATGCTGCATGGCGGTTGGACGGCACCTAGTATATTTGTGTAATGCGGTTTCATTCTAAATGAATGGTACAGCACAGAATGCTGTATGCCAACATCTGTTACAACAACACATAGGTATAAAAGCAGCCTAAAAGAAAAGGATGGAAAACACAGATAAGCTCCAGCTCTCAGGATTGGACAGGTTAGGTCAAGCTATTGCTGTACATACTCTTTAAGGAGAGCTTGTTTGGCATGGTTATCTAGATAGTGTCAGTGAATGTTAAAAACATAAATTCATATCAAAATATACAGTATATGTGCACTATTCTTTCTAAATGGCATCTAATTATGCAATATAAACAAATGCACACAGATGTGAGTGCACTTGAGTTGTTGTGCCCTGTGTTACCTAAAAGAAGTGCAGCTGAATTTTTTTTTTTTTTTTTGTGACTCGTTAGGAACCCATTTAAAGTGAACACACAGGAGTAACACAGACTGGGTCAAAGCATAAAAAAATTTACATAAACACACGACAGGAAATGCATAATAGACAGAAATGCATGAAAAGGTTAAATAGACAAAATACTGATAGCACTGATTACTGTAGTAATGTCACTGGTACCCCCAAAAGTGTTTAACATGGCAGTCAGGGGTCCGATAGGGGGGTCCGATCTGTCCGCCGCAATGTCGCAGTCCCACAAAAAAAAATTGCAGATCGCCGCCATTACTAGTAATAAAAAAAACAATAAAAATGACATAAATCTTTCCCGTAGTTAGTAAACGCAATAATTTTTGCGCAAACCAATCAAAATACGCTTATTGCAATTTTTTTTTACCAAAAATATGTAGCAGAAAATAAATTGGCCTAAAATTTTAAAAAATTTAGATTTTTACTTTTTTTTTTTTTTTTGAGACTTTCATTTAAAAAAAATGTGAAAAATATTGTTATTTTTTCAAAATTGTCGCTCTTTTTTTGTTTATAGCGCAAAAAATAAAAATCGCACAGGTGATCAAATACCACCAAAAGAAAGCTCTGTTTGTGGGAAAAAAAAGGACATCAATTTAGTTTGGGTACAGCGCCGCACAACCGCGCAATTGTCCGTTAAATTGGTGTTAGTGTCTTTTATTCTTTCAGAGAGAGCAGGCTATATTTCAACCTTTTTTCCTAAGGAAAAGGCTCTATAATAGAGCTCCATCTGCATGTAACTACAGATATCAAAACTTTACCATTGGCTATAACAGTGCAGAACAGCGTCCTCAGTTTTATTATGGCAGTGTAGTAAACTGCACTACAGTGCTGGTCTGTGAATAAAATACCTAAATACCTACTAGCAAGCAATGCCAATTATTATTTGAATAATAGAAAAATGTATTCTAATAAAGAGTACAACGCTAAATAATTTGAAAGCTCTAATTGAATATACTAGTGTTTTTTTACTACAATGAATAGATTATGTTGCATTTGGTACAAAATAATTTGTAAAGCCAACAAAGTGACATATGTCATATCTTTATATTTAAACTGTTCATTCATAATGTGAATGAATGAATGCCACTGTATATTAATAGTCCAGGTAAAAAAATGCCTATTCCAGTACTAGTGATGCATAAAGAAGAATCCAAACAAGTGCTTTTTACATGTGTCACAAACAGAGTTGTATAAAGTACTCGAAACCCATACTTGAGTAAAAGTACAAGTGCTTGATCAAAAAGTGACTTGAGTAGAAGTACTAAAGTATTCAACATTTTTTTGTACTTAAGTATTGCAATTTTGCTACTCAAGTACTGAAAGTAAAAGTGCCAGTAGTTTTGAAAAAAAAATTACTACTCATGTACTGAAAGTAAAAGTACAAGTACTGTGTTATGTAGTTATTAAAGAAAGAAGTCAAAAGTTTGAACATCATATTGTTTTTTATTATTTCAAATGCAGCTTTTATTTATACCTACAGTAGCTTTTATTTTCATATGCGCTGATAATACACATGTTTTGAGCTTCATGAAACCTGCCATCTACTGTTCTGGCGGTGGTCATTTTTATAATTGTAACGAGTAACTATGCAACACAAAAAAAATTATCGGAGTAGAAGTATTGAAATCATTGAAAAAATGTACTGAAGTAAAAGTGGAAGTAGGAGAAAAAAATTCTACTCTAGAAAAGTACAGATACCGCCTTTCGGTACTTAAGTACAGTAGTGAAGTAGTTCTACTTAGTTACTAAACATCTCTGGTCACAAATCACGGCACACTGTCAAGTAACCACTGTCAATCCACCATGTGAATCCACACTCCCCTAAATTCTATTTGATCCCTTAAAAAAAATAAAGGTAAAAAAAGGGCTCAATAAGTGTAGATCCACTTCTCTTCAACGCTCTCCTATTTTCTCCTCTGAGTTATTATTCCCCGACGGTTATTCAGTTAAAACAAAGGCAAGAAGGCAAGGGAGAAATCATTGCTCCAGGTGAGCCGAGGAGACCCCACAGGTGCTAGCCCTGTTCAAACAAGATTTCCCAGTTAAAACCAAAACAGAAATTTCCCATTTCATGAAACCATCAGGTATTTATTAGAACACTTACAAAGCCGGTGCTGAATAGCATGGTTAACCTGTTGCCACCCATGTAAGACACGTGGCATGCAAAGAGTGGGCTTTGACTCCCACACACCTCGCATACACATCACTGGACGGCCATTGTTTCTGTTTGCTCACTGCATGCTTGCAGCTCAGCTCTTTATTCTCCACTAATAATAGGTAGCCTGCAGGACTGTCTCCCAATCACGTGACCACTGTGACAGCCAATCACAGTAGTCACATGAATAGATTCAGTTGCATTTGGTAGAAAATAATTCTTAAAGCAAACAATGTGACATATCTCATATCTATATTTAAAGAGTTCATTCATAAAGTCAATGAATAAATGAATGAATGCCATTATATAATATTGGTTCCTGACCCCCCAGCCCTCCTTTCACCCTGGGAATACAAACCCTATTAAAGGGACCCTGGTGAGGCTGGGTGGGAAGGGGTTAGGTTACTTGTTGTAAGATAAAACATTTAAACTCCTCCCACTACACGTTTCATCTAAAAGAATGCCTCATGAGTGAGGGACTTCCTCAGGAAGTCCTGTAGAAGAAAAGCAGGTGGAGTTTTTTGTACTTCATACCACTACAAATAATGTGGTATGCATCAATGGTAATGCCAAATGAGGGAGTGGTGTTACTGAATAAATCTAACAGTATTTAACCCACCGTAATGATGGTCTGTATCTAGTTTATCAAGCTCCATGTTTTACCACTCTGATACCTTCTTCAGTTCCAAAAAAAATTTGGGCAAAAAATGCAATCATCTTGGGTTATCTACTTTCTAGTGTAGTTTTGGGGTGCAGTTATACTGTCCTATCATTTACATTAGATATTTATAACAGAAATTAAGGGAATTTTTTTTCATTATTTCCAATTAAGGGAATTCTTTTTTTTTTTCCATTATTTCCAATTAAGGGAATTTTTTTTTTCTTCAAAACATTTTTATGTTTTTGGATTCCTTATGATAATATATCAATATTTCCTGTTTTAATTAATTGAAAAACATTCAACTTGCACAGGAAATGGCATTGTAACTTTCTTTTACCCCAACCCCCCCCCCCTCCCAGTTTGCACAGAACAATTGTACATGAACTTTTACTAAGTCGCTGTTCAAATTTTCTTATACATACACCCCTAAACATATATCGTTCATGTATCGAACCATGCTGCTTTTGATTGTATTTTTTACCTTATGCAGTTTAAAAGCTAGTTCTTCCTTTTGAAGAGAAAAAAATAATAAATGCACTCCTATTTCACAATGCAAAAATATGCATTTATTATTTTTTTTGCATCTGAGCCTGCAAAGTTTTTCAGCCGTGATCAGTAGATCAGGGGGAAATGATCTGGTTCCTGTAGACTCTTCTTTTTATAAATACATCAGTAAAAGTGCAGCCCAGTGACTAAGAAACTTAAATAGAGGACATACAGTATAGAATGTTATGCAGAAGCACAGATTATAGGGCCATTCACGTTACATGAGAAACTCAGCCAATTATATTTGCTAGAAATGGGCATTGCAGGGCATCTATAGTATCCAGCAGCAGTTGAGGTGCAATTAGAATTGAAACATTTCAGCATTCTCAATCAAATATTTATATTTATGATACTGTTAGCATATGGTTTATAGGTGCCCTGGGAGCAAGGTAATGGACTGTCTGCTAAGTGTATTTTATTGCATATAGCCATCTGATTCATCTGTATATTTATACCATGATTGACACTCCTCAGTTTAGAATGAATTACATTTTTCTTTACACTAAGAAGGTTTCATTTTGGGATATAGACTTGTCTGACTCTAGTAAAGTAGTTTTTCCACTTTAACCTGGATAGTAAATTAAAGTCCAAACTTGAAGGCCAATACAGGGATTCCTACAGGAATGAATTTAGCATCTAGTTCTACTGGATGACTACTTAATAAAGGGCTGCATCCTATAATATTTATACCCTTTATTTATCTGTTCAACTGATTAAAGTAATTGTAAAGCTTTAATTTTTATTTTTTTCATTAAAATACCTGCTCTGACAGTAATTTTGCACAGAGTGGCCTGTATCCTTCTCTTTTCGGTTCCCTTGCCGGCGCTCCTGGCTCCCCCCTCCTGTCAGGTGCCCTTACAGCAAGCAGCTTGCTCTGGAAGCACCTGAGCCAAGCCACTGTTCTGTGTGTCCATTCACACATGGAGCTGCTGTTCAGCCCCGCCCCTCTGTCTCCTGATTGGCTCACTGCCTGTAATTGACAGCCAATGGCTCCCGCAGCTCTGCCAATAGCCAATTAGGAGTGCAAATCCCCAGAGAGGCAAGTCTCTCGTGGACTTTGCCAGATCGAGAGGGGGCTCATGTAAGTATTAGGGGGCTGCTGCACACAGAAGGTTTTTTACTTTCATGCATAGAATGCATGAAGGTAAAAAACCTTGTGCCTTTACAATCCATTTAAAGTTTGCTTTTATTCTTAGATTTACATTGGCGTTAAGCATAGAAATATAGAACAGTGATGGCAAAAAATATGGCCAAGTGGACCATCGAGTCTGCACCATTTCCTATTATACTTTTTTTTTATATTTAATGTAATTATTATTATTTTTTTGGTGTATAGAAGTATATGGAGTATAGATCTGTATCTGTCACAAGCATGTTTGAATCCACTTACTGTTTACTGATTCATTACCTCTTCTTGAAGTCTGTTCCAAGCATCAACTACTCTTTTTCAATTAAATAATACTTTTATGCTAATATTTATATTAACATTAGTTTTGCACTTTCCTCCTGCTAGTATGAAGTTATGTCTCTGTTTTCTTGAACTTAGTTTCATATTAAAAAATACTGTCCGCCTGAACCCTATTCACACCCTTGATGTATTTAAAAGTTTCAATCATATCTCCCTTTCCCTTCTTTCCTTCAGATTGTACATATTAAAGCAGAAGTTTAGTCAAAGCCTAACTAACTCTAAACCTGCTCTCTGCCACATTCTAAACGTAATCTATCTAACCCTGTAAAGAAAAAATTGCTATACTTAACTGTTCTGCAGCCGCTCGAGTCTGTTCCCATGCCTTCTCTGTGGAGGCAGCTGACAACAGAAGCCCCATAGTAACTCTATGGGTGATGTCACTTCCCAGGCATTTTCCAGCCATTTTTAATGCTCTCCTGCACACAGCAGCTGCCAATGGAGACCGGATCGGTTACAAAACGGGTACAGCGATTTTTTTCTTTACAGGGCTAGATAGAATAGTTTTAGAATGTGGCAGAGAGTAGGTTTAGCATTAGATTTTGACTAATCTTCCACTTTAATTTTCTGAAGTCTCTCCTGATGTGTTTATCCCCTGGACCTTCCACCATTTCCATTGCCTGTCTCTGGACTTGTTCTGTCTTATCAAAATCTTTTTGTAAATTAGGTCTCTAGAACTGGAAACAGTGTTCTAATTGAGGTCCAACTAAACATCTATAGGGGAGTCAAGACCTCCTACCTCCCACTGGTGATCCCCCCACTGATGCATCCTGAAATTCTATTCACTCTTCCTACTGCCTGGCCGCACTGTTTGTTCAATTTGCAATCCAAAATAATTCAAATAATTTTCCTCTGTACTGCTGGCCGATACTGTGCACCTAATATCATACTTGATCAGAGGATTATTTTCTCCTAGGTACATTGTTTTACATTTATAAACATTGAATTTCAGTTTCCACTGCTGTGACAACGCCAAGTCATGTTCCATTAGAATCTGGTTGCTGTGAGCAGTAGCTTAACCACTTTACCACTAGAGCATTTTGCTGTCTTACGTCTGAGCCACTTTTTGCGATTCGGCGCTGTGCGACTTTAACTGACAATTGCACGGTCCTGCGACGCCATACCCAAACGAAATTTATGTCCTGTTTTTCCCACAAACAGAGCTTTCTTTTGGTGGTATTTGATCACCTGTGCGATTTTTACTTTTTGCGCTATAAACAAAAAAGAGCGTAAATTTTGAAAAAACAACAATATTTTTCACATTTATTATATGAAATTCCCCCAAAAAATGTAAAAATCTAATTTTTTTTAAATTTTTGGCCAATTTGTTTTCTGCTACATATGTTTGGTAAAAAAATTCACAATAAGCGTATTTTGATTGGTTTGCGCAAAAGTTATTGCGTTTACTAACAAAGGGAAAGATTTCTGTCATTTTTGGTGGGTTTTTTTTAACGCATAATGGCGGCGATCTGCAATTTTTTTTTTGCGGGACTGCGACATTGCGGCGGACAGATCGGACCCTTGACTGACATTTTTGACACTTTTGGGGGTACCAGTGACATTACTGCAGTAATCAATGCTATATATATGCACTGTTACTGTAAAAATGACACTGGCAGGGAAGGGGTTAATTTTATTGGAGAGGGAGGGGTTAATGTATGCCTGGTGCTTACTGACGTGTGGGGGGGGAGGTGACTGTGTGAGCCAGGGACAGATCGGAGTGTTCAGCTATGCTGAACACTCCGATCTGTCACTCCCTGTCACTTGGGAGATCCGCCCGCTTGTGTTTACACAGGCGGGCGGATCTCCACACTAGATCCCCGACGATCGGGGCAGTGTGGAGATCCTCCCCTGGCCCGACTCCCGCTGTGACTGAATACAGCAGGAGCGAGCCTCCGGCGGCGCGCGAGCGCCGCCCACAAGGGGGAGTGTCTGACGACGTAGGTCTACGTCGTCAGACGATAACGAGCCACTTTGCCGCAGTAGTACTACGGTACTCAGTGGCAAAGTGGTTAAGCTTCATCAACCCGTTGGCGGCGGCCGCATACAAATATGCGGCCTCACTGCGGATAGTCCTTGGCGCTGAGTGCCCACATATTTGCGTTAATTGGTGGCTAACAGAAAGCTCAAGACCGCTGCTTGCAATCGGGAGCTTTGCGATCATGTGACCACCGTATCAATCCTGCCCTGCCTCCTGGCATCCTAAACCCCTTAAAAGGCTGGGAGGTTCCGGCTCGAAGGGGTTATTAATCTCTGTCCCCGTTTACCAGGCATGCAAGGTAAAATAGCCAGGAGCTGCATGCAGGCAGCCTCTGGTATTCAATGGACATGAAGTAGCTTTGTCCTATTTTGACTTGCAAGAGTGTTGGTATGCATGCACATTCAACTTTTTCACATTCATGTCTGCATTCAAGGCTGCCTAGGATTTGCATGTGTGTGCGTACAGCTGCTGCATCCTTATTCAGTAACATAGGCTTCCTGCACGCATCCCAGGTGGCTCCAAATGCATAAGAAAATGGCTTAATCACGCTGTACATGCTTCAGTCCCTAAGGAGTCACTTCTGTACCTCTTCACCAATGTAAAAGGGCTTTTCTCCTTTGACCACCAATGTGGGGGGTTCCATTGGCCACCAATGTGAGAGGACATTTTTTACACTGATAACAATTTAAAGGGGCTTTCTCCATTGAAGCCAATGTGAGGGGACATTTTTCCATTGACCACCAATACGAGGGGGGTAATTTTACATGCATTTGTCCATTTTTTCCATTGATCCCCAACATGAAGGGCCATTTTTCCATTGACCACCAACATAAAGGGCCATTTTTCCATCGACCTCCAACATAAAGGGCCATTTTTCCATTGACCACCAACATAAAGGGCCATTTTTCCATTGACCACCAACATAAAGGGCCATTTTTCCATTGACCACCAACATGGAGGGCCATTTTTCCATTGACCACCAAAATGAAGGGCCATTTTCCATTGACCACCAACGTGAGGGGGCATTTTTTTACTAACCACCAACTTGAGGGGGAATTTTTCTACTGACCATCAATGTGAGGGGAAATGTTTCTACTGACAGATATTGGGACACTACAACTCTCACAGTCTGTGTTTCATTATTATTTGGTTCATTTTATTATCACCACATAGAGCAAATTAATGTAAACAAAAAAAATCCAATATGGGTGTCAAATACCCTAGTTATACAATTTTTTTTATTCTTTCACAACTTATTGGTAATGCTAATTTACCATGACCTGTAAATGTAATAATTTATTAGCAGGGGTTCCTTGAGACCTTAAATTATTTCAAGGGTTTCTCTGGTGTAAAACATTTAAGAAAGGCTGCTCTAACCAGATAAACATGACCTGGATCATACTTTTTCTTATTCAATCAGAATTAGGAATGAATGTTGTTAACAAATGTCACATGAATCATACTTTTTCATGAATGAAAGAACAATTGAAAGAATTCATGAAAGGTTTTATTTCAGAGGGGCTTACTGTCATTTCTATTGATGTATAAATGAAATCTGGAAATAAAGGCAAAAAAAAGGGGGTAAAAAAATCAGATTTCTTCTTTTTTTCCCCTAATTATTTGACCTGAAATGGAATTGAACCCAATTACTACAAGCAACAGCTCCACTCTTATTATTCGCAGCAGCTCCACTCTTATTTACTCGTGATTCCATAAATCAGGCCCACTCTTAGAGTACCTGGCAAGCAGTCATGCCGCAATGGCTTCATAATACAGAACACATTCACTGACTATTTGGAGTATGAACTTGATTGTAAATATGCATGAGACAGAGCAATAATCTGCCATGCGCAGGCCAGTTTTAAATGACTCCCACTGTATGTCATATCACAACTATGAAAGCTTTGAATAGCGGGCATTTGTATGTTTTATGCCTTTTAAACAACTGTGTACTGTAGTTTTTGACAGATTTATGAATCTGCAAATGTTTTGTTCATTTCTAAGATCTGTAATCAGAATCTCATTCTGACTGCAGAGAAGAGAAAGACTGTGACTGCCATCTAGTGGCCATATCATCTAAGTGCACTTGTAATATTTTCCAATACCTTCTAATCTGTAATCAGTCAATAATGTTGTTATTTACTGACAAGTGCTCAGGTTGCCTTAATTATATGTAGATCCTGAAAATGAATGCATGATTGATGTCTTAAAAGGTTCAGCTTTATTAAGGTTTGGCTTGCTATGCAATTCATATCTCAAAACTAAGTGAAATGCTGGATGTGGAAGATAAATATACCCTGTAATATGCCATTCTTCAACATTGCATTAGTTATTAAATTCTACTGTTTTCCCAGATGGCGAAGCACCTTGCTTGTCTGGGTAGATGTTTAGTTGTGTGCTTGTAATGGAACTTGTAGTCAAACAGATTCATTTTGGGCATTTGAAGTAGAAATCCACTATGGGCTCTTTGTAAATTGAAGAAACATTTATTTTTTTTATTGCTCATTGTGACCCTGTTTGTCCTGATGATAGTCATTACTAGGACAGGAATTAGGAGGAAATTCCACTGTTGTCAGTAAGGTCCACCATTAAGGTCCCTAATTGTCAAAGGTAGGAGTTCGTCTCAATTTGGAAAGACTTTCTTTCACTTTCATTGTGTCACTGGGACAAGACCTAAAGGAAAATTTCCCCAATTAAAAAAACGCAATAAAAATCTGACAGATGATGTAAGACTTCTCCGTACTATCACAAAACAAGATTTTCCTGGAGTTAAAAAAAAAAAATCCATTGTTTTAGGGTAATAATTATGTATTAATGGTCCACCCGGTAAGTTGTTTGACAAAAGAAAAAAGTGCTGATGACAGTGTGTAGTTAAAGTGCAATGTGTAATTGCTTTGTTTTATTTCTTCAGCTCAATATTAAGTCCAGCTATGTGCTTTTATTTACAGAGAAACCCCAAACCTGTAAGCTATCAGTTCCATCAAAATCTAGATTTCTACAGGGCACGAGGAGTGGACTTGATGAATAGATCACGGTGAGTATTGCAATCAGTTGTAGATTGTCTTTAGCTTAGTATGTACTTTCGTCAATGCACTGGTCCAAATCATTTGGTGGAGGGGGGATTATGGTGTGGGGTTGTTTTTAGGGGTTGGGCTTGGCCCCTTAGTTTCCAGTGAGGGGAACTCTAAAGCTAGATACACACTTTACAACTTTCTTTAGATTTTTTCCTTTAGATTTACCAAAATCATGTAATATGAGGTCAAACCTAAACACTTTAAATTTGTATGCAATCAGGCTGGCCCTTGCACTACGTAGTTGAAGGTAGATCTAAAGGAAATCAAACAACAAAAGTTGTATAATGTGTATCCAGCTTTAAGGTGTCAGCATACCAAGACATTTTGGACAATTTCATGCTCCCAACTGGGCCAACTCAACATTGAACCCTACGGACTAACACTGGGATGCCATTAAAGTTCATGTGCGTGTAAAGGCAGGCGTCCCGATACTTTAGGTAATATAGTGTGTGTATATATATATATATATTTTTTTTTTTTTCTATCAGGATCTCATTTGAGAATTCCTTCTATTGTTTTGTCTGGTCTAAATCAGGGCTAGGTTGATTTTTTAAAGTACACCTGGCAACTTGCCTTTGGAAAGCTTGTGTTTAGTTGGTGGGCCACCAAGGAGCAACGATTGAAGTGCCACCCCCACAAGCCACCTTTGTTTAGCCTTATCCTGTGCTAAGTGTCACCCTTTTCATATCTAAAATTGCCAGTACAAAATTAAGATTCTCACAATGTCTCCCCAGCATTCTCCACACCAGAAGACAGCTAAAGTACCAGGCAGTGAGATAAAGATCAAAATATGCCATCAGAGCTACTGTATCAATCATTAGCAGCATAGTATGTCTCAGATAAGTATATTGTGCTGCTTAGCTGGGGACAAATACAAACGAAAAAAGTCAATGTGATATCATTTAAAGGACAGTTCCAGGCAACAAATAAAATAAATCACCTGTTAATACTATCCAGCAAACTAAATTTAAACGGTTAACTGATGTTCTGAAGCATCCCCTTAGAACTGAGGAATGTGTAAATAGTGAAAAATGAGCAGTAATAAATGAAATGCATTTTTTATCCTTTACGTAACCCCTTGCAATTTATTGAAGTTATTTTCATATGTTGCCTAGAAAAGTCATAAAAAACTCACACCGTTTAATTTCCATTGTCTTTTTCTGTATGTGGATGATGGCACTGTAGTTAAAGTGATTGTATTGTCTTGTTTTTTTTAATAACAAACATGTGTAGTTGGTTTTGCACAGAGCAGCCATGATCCTCCTCTTCTCAGGTCCCTCGTTGCTGCTCCTAGCCCCTCCCTCCTGTCGAGTGCCCCCACAGCAAGCAACTTGCTATGGGGGAACCCAAGCCGAGCTGTAACTCCGTGTATCCATTCAGACACAGAGTTTCAGCCAATCAGGAGAGAGAGAGTCCCGGATGGCCAAGGGAGTCCTGGACATCGCTGGAAAGAGATGGGGCTCAGGTGAGTATCAGAAGGTGCTGGGGAGGCTGCTACACCTAGAAGGTTTTTTTTTTTTATCTTAATGCATAAAATGCATTAAGATAAAAAACCTTATGACTTTACAACTCTTTTAATAAAAACCCATCTTTTTCCTAATAGATATACAGATGTCATATGACATACCCCAGCTTTTTCCCAGCCTGTCTGCATAGAAACATAAGCAGGGGGAGATTCTAGTCCTATGCTGCTGGTCACATATTAAAAAATATATATTTTTTTATTATTTTAGCCAATAAAATGGTGTGTGTGGATTTCTGCCAGTCACAGACTGTGTCACGCCCCTTCCAGCCTAGAGTAACAGGGAGGTAAAGCCTCCATCAATCTACGTGTAATATCCCGCTCACATTGTGTTCAACTGGTTTGCAGGCATGAAGGAGGAGGGAGGAAGTGGGCTGTTATTTAGCACCGCGTATACACCAATATGTGTGACTCTATAGTAGCTCTATAGTGGGCATGTGATAGGGAGGAAATTCTCAGCATAGAAACTGAGCAGGTGCAGAGTTGCCACCACAGCTGCAAAATCCCTAGCTGAATTGGGGACATGGACAGAAAGGGGAGATAGAGAACAGCAGGATCAACCAGGTTTTTTGCAGAATACAGAAAGTGAATCTCATAGTGACTAAGTGAGTATGAACAGCATGTAATACACCATTTACTGGTAGTTTTTTTTATTATGTTGGTTTAGTGGCACTTTAAGAATAAAAAATGTTAACGTTGATTGTTATATAAATAATGTAATGCTTACGTTATTTTTTTATCTTTAAATTTAGGGCTAATGCCAAGGTAGCACCCATAAATATAACAAAGGTCTCTAGCAGTTTACTAAACCTTGGACGAAAACTAATTGGCCCAGCAATTCCAACTGGAGGAACAATGAATCCAATGATCTCAACACCAAACACCAACATAAACTATAGTGTTGGGAAACCCAGTCTTTCTGAAGTTCTTCCAAGTCAACCTGTTGCTGAACCAACACCACATCATGCTCCACCACCTCTGGCGATGCCACAAAACCAGCGCATGATGAAATCGGAGAGCATGCCTGTGCACCTTAGTAAAGGTATGTGTCTTGTGGAAATCTACTTATATTTAACATTTCAGGTTTAGCCACTTCTGGTACCATCATGTATTTGGAAGCAGTAGTGGAACTAAAGCACATTCAAAGAAGATTGTCAGACTAAGGTCCCCATAGTTGAGTGCCCTCTAAGAATTGATGTTCTTTGTTTTGTCTTTTATTTTTTAATTAACTCATTAATTAATTTTACAGTGTATCTTAAAGCAGAACTACACTACATCTGAGCACCACAAACCAAAAACACCATTTATTTCATTTTTAATCAAACCAAACTCCCCCATCTATCCATGTCTCCATGCTTTTTTTGCTAAGATATCAGTTTGAAAAACATTATTCTGGGATAAAATAGAGAAACATTTAATTTAATGGCATTATTATTATTATTATTTGCTTTTTTCTATCCTGCTGGAGATTTACCCTCTTTGCCCTGGTAACCATTCTCATCACAAAATATGATAGAAAGTAAAAAAATATTACAGTTGTCACTGTAGGAGGAATAGAGAGGAAATTCCCAATAATGACACCTATTTCAGTGACGACTGAAAGTTCCCCTCAATCCATTGTTGTGTTTCTAGGTCAGTGTTTCTCAACCTTTTCTCAGTCAAGGAACGCTTTAAAATTATGGACAGTCTCAAGGCACCCCATTTTAAAATGTAAAAAGCTATTCTAATAGTTTTACATAATGCGCAAACATCGACACACATAGGACACCCAACATTAGAAGTTATTTATTCTTTTAAAGCAAATACACTTTTGCACACTGGTACTGGCTAGTATCCCAGTGTTTCTCCTCTTCCCTCAGTTTCTTTCCATCACTCAGCTAACGTGACTCCAGTGTTGATGTAGAGGGGCAGGGAGGGTCAAACAAGGATGCTGTGCAGGCAACAAACACCCTTCTTAATAATACTAATGACATCCATAGTTTGTAGGATGCCAGTGGCTGGAAGGTTGCAATGGTGCACAATGAAAACCTGTGGCTTTGTGGAACTAAAAAGCAGGCTTGATCCACCTGCTGGCTTGTATAAAATTTTAGGCAATTTTTAGGCTTTTGTTAAGGCACCCCTGAAGAAACCTCAAGGCACCCTGGTTGAAAAATGCTTGAAAATGCTCTAGGTCATGAAGGTATTTTATTTCTCAATGGAACACAAATAGCAAAAAAATGAAACGAACTTTGGTTGGTCCTTTTTGAGTCTCTTTATCCACTTGTCTACCCAAGCGATTTTAAAAATGTTTGCACACATGTTAAAATCTGCATTTTTTTTTTGGTAGAAATTAGTTTAAACTCCCAAAACAATTATACATTTTCAGAAAGCAGAGACCCTGGAGAATAAAATGGGGGGGAGCAATTTTTGTCACATGATGTATGCACAGCTATTCATCAAACACATTATTTCAAAATAAAACTAATTTTAGTGCAAACAAATCCTATATTATATCGAATTTATTTGGTAAAGTATAGAAGATAGGGTTAAGTCAAATAAATAGATCCCAAACATGTCAAGCTTTAAAACGATAGTCTCTCCTGAAATTGCAAAAAACTGCAATAATGAGAATTCTTCATAGGTGATGCTTTACAAGCTTTTACAGGTTATACATTTAGAGTTAAATAGTCATTGAACCCATTATGACTACTTTGTGTAGATGATCAGGCAGTGTATCAATAGTTTATAGTAATCTATAGCACAGATAATACACTTGTCAAGAATATATTTGGTTCCATGTACTGTGGTCTTGTGACATCTAGAGGTTACTCACCGCAATAGGAGACAGGGGTAGAGCAAGTAGCAAAGGTCCTATGAATCTGCCAATGTCACTATGGGAACTACCTGCACATAACACTGCAGTGGCGTTCTCCTTTTTATCATAATAGACTGGCAGTGAGGCTCCTTGTAGGAGCTCCTGCCAAGCACACTCAGTGATCAACCCCTAAATCCTTGCAGTGTGTATCACATTGGGCGGCTTGGAGGTGTAGGAGGAAGTAAATGGCTTCCTTGTGGCTACTGGCAGAGAATGCACAATTGGAGTTGCAATGCCACACCCAGTGGATTGGCTGTGATAACATTGCCACAGATAATAGGAAGCCCATGGAAAGAGTAGGATCCTCCAGGTAATTACTAATTATGCAAAATTAATTGATGAAAAGCTTCTGGTACAAGGAACTGATAACACTTTTAAAGACGTAGACACTTAAAAATGTTTGTGTTTAATGCAAAAAGATGCCTCACATGTACGCTGCAATTTATGCTTACATTCATGTGCACTCCCTATGTTGTGTGTTTTTTATAACTTTTTTTTACTCTTTTTTTTTTTTCATTGAAATATATTGTATCAAAAGGTGACTAAAAAGATCCCAAGTGATAGCATTGGGCAGGCGACAGGTCCTCTTTATGGAGAAAATGGGATTCTATTAGACTCCTAGTATTTCCCCTGCAGCAAATAAAGCACAGATCTTGCTTGTTTGGCTGCTACCCTGGCTACAGTAGTTGGAGAATGACAGCTCTGAACCCGGAAGTGATGTAGTGCACGTTGCTTCCGGGTTCATTGGTGGCAAGGTACATCAAAGAGCTTCCTCCTGCTCTCACTATAACAACCCTTTATCTCGTGGTCCTGGGAGAAAGGGGGGGGGGGGATTTACCTTTAGAACCCTGTATAAGTGATCACTTTTACTTGAAAACCCTTGCCGGATCAAAAAATGAATACCAAGCTCAAGCCTGCAGCAGCAGCCATGGGTTTGCTTTAATACCTTGAATACCAGGAAGTTTATAAATGTTCCTTGGTAGACAAGGGGTTAAATGCAACCCTTTGATTCACTCATATTCTGCTTTTCTGCACTCTCCCATGTTTTTCCTAAGCATCCACAAAGTACCCAAGCTGGCCTGCTTGATCCTATTTAAGGCTCCATTCACATATTGGCGCCCCGGATCGCAGGCAGAATCACCACGATTCTGCCCGCAGTTTGGAATCATGGCAAATTGTGGGAGGCCCGCGCGATTCCTGTCACTTCCAATGGCACCCCAAAAATGTGATGAGATTTTGCTGTAATTGTCGCCCGATGAATCACGGTAAAATCGCGCAAACAGAATCAGGGGACATCTGTCGCCCAAGTTCTGGTACCTTTTTTTTGGGGGCGACAGGCGTCCCATTAAATTTTCTTTGGACGATTTACCGCAAATTGACAGGTGAAAATCTCAGCAAAATCGCGCTGCGTATGGGGTGCCATTGTAAGTGACAGAAATCACATGGGCATCCCGTGATTTGCCATGATCCTGAAATGCGACCCGAAACACCAATATGTGAATGGAGTCTAAAAGTCGAATTCTCCTCTGATATCTGGTGCAAACTTTGGACTTCCTGTCCTACAAAAAGCCTTATTGTGACCTGTTTTCAGTTACATATGGCTTCAGTTCCATGGGTTTATAATTTATACTCACTGCTTATGGAGAAAAAAACTATATAAATAATTAGCTTGTTCTATTCGTAAGTCAACTATCAAGGGGGACGTGTGAAGAGAATGAATTAAATGACAAAAAAAAAAAAATGTTTGTTTCGAATAACAATAGGCCTCAGCTTCTAAAGTTATGCTGTTATATCTGCAAAATTATACAAAAAAACATATAAACATGTTAGAGAGAGACGAAAGTTGGACAACAATGATATGACAAAGAACAGAATAGACAGTGAGTAGACAATGAATATACGCGTAGTATAATGTACACAAATTGAAAGTCACCAGAGATTCCGATTATTCCTATTAACATATATAAAGCATTTTTTCAATTTACTGTTAAGTAGTATGTATATCTACTTATGTAAAATGGACAGAAGATCTACTGTTGTATAAAAATAAAAATAAAACTGCTATAATCTTATGAATAAGAAGGATAAATATAATCAAAAGGAAACTGTAATGTCATTTAACATTACACTACTTTTGTGACATTTACCCAAAAGTGATTTTAACTTTGCTGTTGCGTATGTTAATTATTGCATCCATATATAGATTTGTTAATGTTCCCTCCGCTGATCATCTGGAAGATGGGGTTCTAAACACCAACTTGATGACATTTAGTTTTCCGAAGTACCATGCCTCATAAACAATCGATACGTTTTTTTTCTTCATAAACTACAGCTTTTACATAGTTTCAGCTTTCTTTCAATCCTTGTAATGCTGATCTTTTACATCTTTTTTTAGCCACTTCCTTTACTAGCCTCAACTGCACATTATTTCCCAGAAACGGCTTCCTGGCTGTGATAACAGTAGACCATACCTGCACAATACATTTCATGCAACAGGGAACTCTATGTGACAGGGGACAATGCAGGAGCAGAAGAACATCTTGTAATTTGCATCTCAGTGCTACTGATCTCCTCCAGCCTCTTTCAGCACGGGTGCCATTCAGAGAATGCTTTGCATTTTTCTCAATGAATGCAAAGCATTCTGTGATTGGACAAGGTAAAAAGGCAGGAAGGAGACATCACAGAGAACGCTTTGTATTTATTGAGAAACATTCAAGGCATTCTCTGAATGGTGCCCATGCTGAGCGGGTGACCCCTTGGGGGGAGTACAATGCAACAGTCAGCCACTCTGCACAAGACCCAGAAGACAGCGGCAATCACTGTAGTATAAGCGACTACTACAGTGAATCTCCACTTCCTGCAGGGGATCGTCCAGGTATGAATGTGAATACTTAACATTGGTCCAAGTTGGACCAGTGTAACAATACAAGAAAATCCCACAACAACTTTAAAATTGGAATTTACAATAACATGTTCAATCTTATATGGGATTTTAGTGAATGGGTTTAGATCTCCCATGTTGCATGTGTCATGTTCCACTACAATGGCCAAGTAAGACTTATGACCAGTTTGATGCTCATATAGCACTTCATGAAGCCATCCTAAGTTCTCTTCTTTGAAAATTTTAATGATATTGTAGCACTACCCCCTAAGGAGCCCCAGCATTTTTGGTTCCCCTTATTCCTGCACAGCCAGGCAACATGCATTTTCCAACATCCAAGGTCCGTGACCAGTCCATGGGCTTGTTTTGTGTTTTTTTGTAGAGTAAAAAACCTGGATGGGGTCTAGGGGTATATGGAATGCCCAACTTGATTTAAAACAAATCTTGGAAGAAAAAACTTCCCAAAAGTCGATCGTGGACTTTCTACTAAGTAACCCAGTCTCTGTAAATGAGCATTTAGTCCTCTTCAAAGGAACCTCTTTAGACCCCAGCTTGAAACTGCCCATCCACCTGGCTGTCTCAAAGTCCCAGAGCAAGGGATTCCAGAACAGACTTGTTTTTTAGCACTGTCCCGGGGAGAACTGGTTGGTTATGGCTTATGGCAGCTAGCAACCCTCTCCCTTGTAGGTCCTTGGAGTGTAGAGGTCATACGGTCCTTGTCCGGCAACTGTATGTGAAACTGCTTTCAGGCGTTTTGCTGGGCTAGTTTTTTCAGCTTCCTTCTTCCAACCTCCAGCCTGAAGGCAGAACCCACTTCCCTGGGGCCCCCTCCCAGGGTACACACAGCATCACTTCATCTTCCACCCAACTCCCCCACTGGCCAGGCTCCACAATATTTATGGGCTTGTTCAGCCACCCTGCCAGGCCTCCCCCCTGGGGATTGGCCAGATTCCCATAATATTCTGATCAGCACCTTCTGGCCTTTGCCAACTAGCTTCTAGAGACTTCTCCAAGCTTCTAGAACCAGGGGAAGGTACCAGAGGCCTGACTTGTAAAGCCCTCCAGCCTCAAGTAAACCTTCTGACTCACACCCAGGCTTCTAACAAGCCGCTATCTACACTACACAACTATTTACACAAGAGGGCGCTACAGTATATATTCACCAACTGAAAATTACAGGGAAAAAAGCTTCAATATATAGCAACAATCAGTGATTGGACAAGGTAAAGTGTATTAGGCCAATATGTGATCTGCTACAAATTTCTGTCAGAAAAATTCCAAATAAGTGTATATTGATTGGTTTGCACAAAAGGTATAGAGTCTACAAACTATATGATATTTTTATTTTTCTTTATTAGTAATGGCGGCGATCGGTGACTTATAGCGGGGCTGCGATATTCAGCAGACACTCCCTCATTAAAGGAATGGACTCTCAGAATCAACAAAATAGCTGAGCTAGAAGAACTAATACACATAGCGCATGACACTGTAACGCTCTGGCGTTTGTTTTAGTGAACTGGATTTGCAGCTGCAGAATTTCCACTCAGTAGTCGTGTAGAGATGTGTTGAATCACCATATCCAACTCTCCAGACTCATCATTGGGGCCCAGCCTGCCTCAGCATGCAAATATACAGACACTCAGATAAGATGTTCCTGGAGTGATAGGTTGTATACGATAGTATAGAGGTGATGTGCTGAAAGGACAGGCGTGAGTAGTGATAGCAATGATAGGCACTCAAGTAGTAATGTTCAGGAGTGTTAGCAGATGGTGATAGATAGTATGCAGGTAGGTTAGCAATCATGTACAAGTAACAGGTGGTAGGGGACAGCAGATGAATGTACAGGAGATGCTAACTTAGTGCAAGGGTATAGATGGTAGTAGACTCAAGAGCTAGCAATCTATGTAACAGTGCAGATGATAGAAATAGTAATGCATAGATAGCAACAGTCTTTAGTATGCAAGAGTAGATAGTGTAAGTTGATAGGAAGGAATCCCCTGCGGGGTACTTATCACTAGTTGGTTTAGAGAGGTGAGGGGTCCAGTAATGAGATAAGGATCCGGTAGCGAGATACAGGATCAGTAGCGAGATATAGGATCAAGTAGCGAGATACAGGATCAGTAGCGAGATACAGGATCAAGTAGCGAGATACGGGATCAAGTAGCGAGACTAGAATATAGTTGGTAGTAGACTCAAGAGCTAGCAATCTATGTAACAGTGCAGATGATAGAAATAGTAATGCATAGATAGCAACAGTCTTTAGTATGCTAGAGTAGATAGTGTAAGTTGATAGGAAGGAATCCCCTGTGGGGTACTTATCACTAGTTGGTTTAGAGAGATGAGGGGTCCGGTAAGGAGATAAGGATCAGGTAGCGAGATACAGGATCAGTAGCGAGATACAGGATCAGTAGCGAGATACAGGATCAAGTAGCGAGAATCCGGTCTATCCAGATACTGGGGAAATAGCTGGAGGCTTCGGCAGCGTCAGACAAGGCTGTATAACAAACGGTAGGATCAGGTATAGCTGCATACAGGTGGCTTGCACGAACCTCTTGTGAGTGAAAGCCGGCGATTGAAATAGCCGCTCAGAGCGGCGCCTAGTGATGACGTCATGAGAGTTAAAGGGACAGGTAGCTATATGCGTTCCACCTACCTGAATGGTGGAACGCAATGCGGAAATAATGGGCTGGAAGGGTACCGAAGGTACCAGAATCTTACAGACACACCCACAAAATATGGGACCAAATGGTGAAGCTGGAAATATTTTCAGTTGACAACACTGGAATACTCCGAACTATAGAGTTAACCTATCTAATCATAGGATCGCCTTTTCCAGAGACACAACTTTCTTTACTAGAATTACACACAATGTTACACCAAATTTCCGACCTGTAGATCTCTCCTCTCTACTGGTCATTCTCCTCCATCATTCTCCCACACCCTGGATGGAGTCACATATTTCTTCCATATTACCTAGGACCCCGCAACCCCCCCTTTTTTCTCTACCCCACTCTCCACCACCACCAACTCACCCCTCCCCCCCTTTTTTTTCTCCACATTCTCCTTCCATACTCGGACTATACTGACATTACTTACTGTACACTGACCACAATCTTCCATTTGACTTTAATCTTTGTTTGTTCCATATTATTACTGATTTCTATCTACAACTGGACTTCTCTCATCCCCCAACCTATTTCAACAGACTTATCCACAACCTAATACTCTCAACCATATAACACCGAAATACGCAAGCTCCCACAACACTCTCAGGACAATACCACAGGGGCCTAAACATTCGCTCAAACTGCCATCCTCTTATTCAGATACAGTGCAAATCTTTTTCCCTGGTCCGCATAGAGATCCATATTTCTGTGTTGTGTGCTGGAAGGTCCCGCCCAACACGTTTCGTCAGCAAACGTCTGACATCATCAGGGGTCGCATGACCGAGCACATCGCTTCCTTAAATACCCCATTTGCTGCTCACATAGAAAGATCAATCCAATCAAAGTCAGGACCATCCTAATGATAAGGGTTAACCAGAATAGCCCAACCGTAAACACCATAAATAACCCCTTGTAATTAATCGTTATTGTCAACGTATATCATGTCTGGAACAATGAATTAAGTTAAATACTTGTGGGAGCCCTCTGGTGGTCAATCGAGACCACACATCTGATACAAGGGACATCTACTGGCTTTTTATTGGAATTTCTGGGGAATTTTTATGAATTGTTTGAATTGTGTGATTTTCACCTAGCACTTTCAGTGGAATTTTCACTTAGCACATCTAATATTTGATAAGCTGGGATAAATATCAATATATATATCAATTTGGGTTTAATACCACTTTAAGAATCAAAGTGTTACTGCTAGGATTATTGTTAGAAAGCCTACAATGTCACCATGTTTATGTACCAACAATAGTTGCCTTTCATTTCCATTATTGGAATCTTAAAGTATATCTAAGGGCAAAACTTTAATTTTTTTATAGTTTTGGATAGAGTAGAGATAGATTAGAAAACCTGTCAGTTTGTTTTATTGCTGTCTGTGTCCCCGTTGAGGAGATTCACCCTCTCTATTTTTCCTGTTTACCATTATCATTAAAAGTGAAAGTATTAATGAAGTATTAATGAAAATTTTGGGTTGTCTCCAGAAAAGTAAAAGAGGGGAAATATTCACATGGGGACACTAGTTCGGATGACCTGGGGGTGCTCAAGTAATTCCCTTAATTTGCAGGGATCTCCTCTCTTTTCCTGTTAGGCTATGGGACAGGAAGTTAAGGGAAATCTCCGCAATGGGACACAGATGGCGAAAGAAAAAACTGAGTTATAACCCTCCCTTGCTCTATCTAAAATGCAAAAGAAAATTTTGCCTATAGTTCTATTTTAGGGTTTTGTTTAGACTTGCGGTTGAGGGACGGTCAAAACGCATTGTTAAGCCACATTTTCAGCAGGCCGCAAACCACCCACCCCAAAACTGCAATAGGCAGGTTGGTGCCTGCAAGCTACGATACCGCCACAGTGATGTGATTGCCCTGTGCGGATTATATCAATTACTATTTGACCAGTCTTGATTGGGAGTCATTCTGGTAAGCCCCCGCTTGTTGCACTAGGGTGGTGATTTGTGCTGATTTTCTTCGATTTTAAGACTTTTGAGACCTACACTTGCTTTCTGCAATCATTTTGGAAGATAACCTTTGTCTTCTGCTCTGTCTTGGGACCTTTATATTTACTTCATATGATGTTTGATTTCATATCAATTGAAATATTATTTTCTAAAATTAATTGAGGTTAAGTGGATCTCATTTTGCATGTTTTCTATATGTGCATAATTAATTAATATTTCACTTTTTATCGGTAGACATATTTATAGAAAAGTGTTCCGCGCTGCACGTTTTGTATTTTATTTTGGTGTACTGTGTACAGTGCCTTGTATTCGGCCCCCTTGAACTTTGCGAGCTTTTGCCACATTTCAGGCTTCAAACATAAAGATATAAAACTGTAATTTTTTGTGAAGAATCAACAACAAGTGGGACACAATCATGAAGTGGAACAAAATTTATTGGATATTTCAAACTTTATTAAAAAATAAAAAACTGAAAAATTGGGCGTGCAAAATTATTCAGCCCCTTTACTTTCAGTGCAGCAAACTCTCTCCAGAAGTTCAGTGAGGATCTCTGAATGATCCAATGTTGACCTAAATGACTAATGATGATAAATAGAATCCACCTGTGTGTAATCAAGTCTCCGTATAAATGCACCTGCACTGTGATAGTCTCAGAGGTCCGTTTAAAGCGCAGAGAGCATCATGAAGAACAAGGAACACACCAGGCAGGTCCAAGATACTGTTGTGGAGAAGTTTAAAGCCGGATTTGTATACAAAATGATTTCCCAAGCTTTAAACATTACAAAGAGGACTGTGCAAGCGATAATATTGAAATGGAAGGAGTATCAGAACACTGCAAATCTACGAAGACCTGGCCGTCCCTCTAAACTTTCAGCTCATACAAGGAGAAGACTGATCAGAGATGCAGCCAAGAGGCCCATGATCACTCTGGATGAACTGCAGAGATCTACAGCTGAGGTGGGAGACTCTGTCCATAGGACAACAATCAGTCGTATACTGCACAAATCTGGCATTTATGGAAGAGTGGCAAGAAGAAAGCCATTTCTTAAAGATATCCATAAAAAGTGTTGTTTAAAGTTTGCCACAAGCCACCTGGGAGACACACCCAACATGTGGAAGAAGGTGCTCTGATCAGATGAAACCAAAATCAAACTTTTTGGCATTAATGCCAAACGTTATGTTTGGCGTTAAAGCAACACAGCTCATCACCCTGAACACACCATCCCCACTGTCAAACATGGTGGTGGCAGCATCATAATTTGGGCCTGCTTTTCTTCAGCAGGAACAGGGAAGATGGTTAAAATTGATGGGAATATGGATGGAGCCAAATACAGGACCATTCTGGAAGAAAACCTGATGGAGTCTACAAAAGACCTGAGACTGGGAACGGAGATTTGTCTTCCAACAAGACAATGATCCAAAACATAAAGCAAAATCTACAATGGAATGGTTCACAAATAAACATATCCAGGTGTTAGAATGGCCAAGTCAAAGTCCATACCTGAATCCAATCGAGAATCTGTGGAAAGAACTGAAAACTGCTGTTCACAAACGCTCTCCATCCAACCTCACTGAGCTTGAGCTGTTTTGCAAGGAGGAATGGGAAAAAATTTCAGTCTTTCAATGTGCAAAACTTATAGATACATACCCCAAGCGACTTACAGCTGTAATCGCAGCAAAAGGTGGCGCTACAAAGTATTAACTTAAGGGGGCTGAATAATTTTGCACGCCCAATTTTTCAGTTTTTTATTTGTTAAAAAAGTTTGAAATATCCAATAAATTTTGTTCCACTTCATGATTGTGTCCCACTTGTTGATTCTTCACAAAAAATTACAGTTTTATATCTTTATGTTTGAAGCCTGAAATGTGGCAAAAGGTCACAAAGTTCAAGGGGGCCGAATACTTTCGCAAAGCACTGTATCTGGGTATAGTGCTAGCTGCTGTATATTGTTTAATATTTGGGCCCTAGTGTGTTTTTTCTTTCCTTTTTTTAAAGCCAGCCATACACAATATGAATCTTGGACGGTTCAGCAGGAACCAGCCAAGATTCAAACTATTAGTGGGCAGGCTGAATGTACCAAGTTGATCGATCTATCAACTTGGCTATAACCAGTCTGCCAGATTTGCTTGCGATTATCGCAGGTGGCTGCTATAGCCACTAGCATTAATCACTGTGTTGATGAGGGAATAGTGTGAATTTCTTTCCTGTAAACCGCGGTTGCAGGAAAGAAATTTGTGCCGTGTATGGCCTTTTTTAAGTGACCCTCTCTAGTATTCCCCTTCTCTCCTCCCTTTGCTGTTAGAGAAAAGGTTAATTGGAGATGTGAGAGGGAGGAGTGGAGATGCTGGGCCAGCACAGACAGTAATTAGACACCTCCAGAAAAGGAGAGGGAAGTAAGGGAACTTCATAAAGCAGTCACATTTTCAAGCATATTTAAAATAAACAAAAAGTGCAGCGCTAAAAAATCTAAAATAATAATGAGTGTCCAAATCAGTGCTATAATGAGACCAATAGCCACATATCAAACTATGATGAGGCTAGTCCATCTGCTAAGGGTCCAGTCAAAGAACTTGTAAGTCCTTGAAGAAGCGTGTAATTCAAACGCTATAATGAATATAGGGAGAAGATCTTCTTGTTATATAGGTTAAATAAAAAGCCACCAGTGCACTTCTTACATATAAAGTCAACTCAAATAGTGCTCCCCTCCACCTTGCCTATGCACTCACCAGATGTCTGGTGTATATACACCTTGACTCCTATTCAACAGGAACTGTTGTTATCGCACCCGGTATCGTTCCCACAGTCAGAACCTGGTGTCCTTAACCCTGTCGCATCCACTGCTATTCAGGGTGAACAGGATAGCTGGCGGATACACTCAGATCGTGCCTAGAGTTCAAAACAGGCTCCATGGAACACTCACAAAATCGGAGCCAAAAAAGGTGCTAATATAGTGTAGTATTTATTGTAAAGATTAAAAGGACATGTACATGTAAAATTAAAAAAAAAAAAAAACACACATGTGAGGACCGCCGTTCCTAGAACATAAGGACATGGTGGCCAAGACGCCAGTGTGTAGGCCCCTGACGCCCCAGCATATTTAAAGGCTCATTGGCAGTAATTTAAAAAATTATACTATGCAGTTAAAATGTTGTTTGCCTGATATTTGAATGTTTGGTGCCTATTTTCCCGTCACAGCATGTTTTGTATTATTTAGGATGTTTTTTGGAGAAGTCTTTGTCTCTTTTTGTATACCTTTATTTCTCCAAATAAAATAAGATTCTGAAGAGAAAAAAAATTATAAAAAGGAAAAAACACTACAAATAAGTATTTAAAATATTTGATACTTCTGTGCTTTTACCTGCATTTTTTTTACATTGGTGACAGGATCTCTTTAAAAACTGCCATTTTGTTTGTATGCTGCTATGGAAATATTTTCACAATAAATGTGAAATATATTTTGTTGTCCAAAATAATTATTTTTTAGGCAGACCGGCAAATAATCACTGTGTTATGCACTTGCACATAACCTCAGTACAATCCTGCACTAACTACAATATAATCTAGAAAAAGCTTTAAAATTCTGATATTACTAGTGGCTGAAATATTTTTAAAAATCTACCAAAAAAAAAAAAAGGAAAATACCTAACTTCATAGAGTTAGATGAAATGGTGACTTCCATGTTTAAAATGCAGATTTAAACAAATAATTAAGACTTGCTTCCTGTACATGTGGCTAACTGATCCCTTGCAGGCAAGAATTCGCACAGATTATATGGTCTGCAGGGAATAGTGCATGACTAACCAAGCACAGCCTCTGTTATGAGCTGCAAGGGGATTCTTATTATCTCTCTCTCAGAGTGTGCATAAATCAGCCTGGATTTATTCTGCCTATCAGTCAGCTTTATAAAACTGCCTTTGTGTTTGTGTACCATAGGTAATGCTATAGTCTAAGATTAATAATGTGCCATTGTTTAGGTGAAGTTCTGAGTGTTGGCTGGTGAAGGTGTGTGCAGATGTAAAAGAAATATTGGCAGAATTGTATTTAGTTACAACAATTCAAAAATTGAACTTTGGAAATTAAGTTGGCATGTTAGATCTCTGGGTCAAGGCACGGCGAGTATAAATTATGCATTATATTTACCCCTGATATCCCTGATCCAGAGGTCTTCATCTTCCAAATTTGCCTAGATAGCCCACCTCTATTTTGCATTTGTCCAAGATGTATTTTCAGCTCAATAGAAGTCAATGGAAATTTCACTGACAAATAGGTAAATCTCAGGAAGTAAGACGCTCGGGAATTACGCTCGGGAATTACACTCGGGAATTTGCCGGATGAAAATCTTTAGATCAGGGCAATGGGGTAAAGGCGATCCACATTATTACATCTTACAACTTTATAAAGCAGGAAAGGATGACACTTCATGTGCGTATTGGCTTAATAGTGGGCACAGTTTAATGAGTAATGCGTTTTTTTTTTGAGTGACTGCTTCCATGTTGCAGAAGGCTGCAGGAGAGACACCTAAAGCAGTGTACCAACATTAGGCTGGCCATACATGTTCAATGTTCTTGTACAATTTTCCTTTAGATTTATCTTAAATTATGTAGTGCAAGGGCCTGCCTCTTTGGATAAAATAGAAAGTTGTTTAGTTTTGACTTCATATTTGTTTTTTGCTAAATCTAAAAGAAAATTGTACAAGAAAATTGAACATGTATGGCCAGCCTTAGAGACTCATAGTACCCATGTATGTAAAGGGGAACTTTACCAATAACAGTTTGATAGAAATTATTGTTCTTAAACAAAAGAACATGCATTTCACTTTAATAATTATGCTTCCAAAATGAGTGTGTGCTCTAAATTGTCTCCAGCATTGCTCCTGTCTCTTCTTGCTGGAGGACGCCATTTTGTTGGAGCCCAAAGCAGCCCTTTCCTTTTTGGAAACTCTCCCCCTCTCCTTGGTCTCAAACTCTATGTCACTTTCTTCAATTAAAATATGCACATTTCCAGCCTTGATTGTATTGTATTGATTGCTCAGTTAGACTCAGGTGAAAGTTAGCCTTATAAGTTTAAGGCCCCTTTCACACTTCCCGCTCAGTCGTCGGACTCAGTTTTTCTCAGCTGGAGATCGATCCGTCGATCCCCCACTGAGCAGGTGGATGGCAGCTCTGTCTCCGCGCTGTGTGCGGAGACAGAACTGTCAGGTCCCTGCTCTACTCTATGGGGGAATCGGATGAGAACGGACCGCCTGTCCATTCTCATCCGATCCACCAGACGGATGGAAAATAGGGTTTCCATCCGTCCGGATTTGATGGACAGGATCGGATGTCAGTGGACATGTCTCCGCTGACATCCGATGCCCCATAGAGATGCATGGGGCATCCGTTCAGATCCGCCTGAAAAACTGACAGGCGGATCTGAACGGTCCACAAGTGTGAAAGGGGCCTACGGCTTTTGTATCTCCCTGGTAGCAGAGTTTTCCCTGTCTCCGCTCCAGTTTTCTTTTCTCCCTTCCTAATTTGTGTTCTCTCAATACTGTCTTGTTGCTTGCTTCCCCCTTCAGCAACAGTAAATCTTTAGACTGTCAGCTGATCTGCCTATAGCGGCTCTGATTTTAGGCACAGCGCTGAGAATAGAGAGCATCTGAGCATGTGCAGAGCAGGGTGAGACAGGTAACTTACTGGATTTGGAACTGTATGGGATGTTATATTCAATGTTTTGCATAGCTATACCTATAAAAGGGCCATATCAGGACTTCATTTTAAGACTAAAGTTCCACTTTAATTAAATTACGGATCAGAAACACATCCCAAAAGCCCAATATACACTTCTGCCCCTAGCAGCCAAATATGTACAGTATCTCTTCCCCTACAATAGCCAAGTATAAAGTTTTGCCAGCACAGCTTTCAAATCTAAATGTCTATCCCTCTCTGTAACCAAATACCAATAAACCAAGATTTATACACTATATTACCAAAAGTATTGGGACGCCTGCCTTTACACGCACGTGTATTTTATTGACATCCCAGTCTTAGTCCGTAGGGTTCAATATTGAGTTGGCCCATCCTTTGCAGCTTCAACTCTTCTGGGAAGGTTGTCCACAAGGTTTAGGAGTGTGTCTATGGGAATATTTGACCATTCTTCCAGAAGTGCATTTTGTGAGATCAGGCACTGATGTTGGATGAGAAGGCCTGGCTCGCAGTCCCTGCTCTAATTTACCCCAAAGGTGTTCTATTGGATTGAGGTCAGGACTCTGTGCAGGCCAGTCAAGTTCCTCCACCCCAAACTCGCTCCTTCATGTCGT
The DNA here is from genome assembly GCF_965119305.1 of Pelophylax lessonae. NCBI lineage: Eukaryota > Metazoa > Chordata > Amphibia > Anura > Ranidae > Pelophylax > Pelophylax lessonae. Next base: position 143,822,161 of record NC_138772.1, on the reverse strand, counting down.
GACCTCAACCCGATCTGTGTTCCTGTGGAATGCACCTATTTATATACAGTACAAAAATAAAACTGGTGGTTGCTGCTGTGGCAGCTGGTGGTGGTTCAGAGGGACTAAGGAAATCCTTACTTGCCAAAATTAGACAAAGTAACAGACACTGCACAACAAGCACTATAAAGGGACTGCCTTAACAGTTTATGTGATCCTCCAATGTCATGTTCTTCATCAAAGCTCTGAGAAGCACCTGGGACTTTTAGATATGCGACACGCATAAACACACCCTACACTTAGAGCAGTTCAATGCCTGTGTGTCCAATCCCAAGGCCTGAACACTGTCAAAAGCAGGAACTCTTAGATAGATGCAAGTCCTAAGTTTCAAAAAGTTGATGCTTTTATAATAATTTTGGAGGGCTCTGGTAGCAGATCAGGATGGCAGTCAGCACAGTACCAATGAGATGTGTTTCTTTGCCTGGTCTTGGCATCATACAGAGGTACAGCTTAAAGTGGTTGAAAACTCCTTACATACAGTGGGGATCAAAGTTTGGGCACCCAGGTAAAAATTTATATTAATGTGCATAAAGAAGCCAAGGAAAGATGGGAAAATCTCCAAAAGGCATCAAATTACAGATTAGACATTCTTATAATATGTCAACAAAAGTTAGATTTTATTTCCATCTTCCCAGACGATGATTGAGAACAATCCATGACACTGGCAGGTCTCAGCCTTGCAAAGGGGGCAGTGCATGCTATAAATTCTGCAGGGTGCCCAAACTTTTGCAGATGCCATTTTTTTTGTTTTCTGTTATTTTGAAAGTGTAAATGATGGAAATAAAATCTAACTTTTGTTGACATATTATAAGAATGTCTAATCTGTAATTTGATGCCTTTTGGAGATTTTTCCATCTTTCTTTGGCTTCTTTATGCACATTAATACAAATTTTTACCTGGGGTGCCCAGACTTTCCATCCCCACTGTATACCCAGTGAAGTGACTAGCCTCAGGTGATAAAAAAAAAGAAAAATAATTATAAAATAAAGTTGTACCTGTTTATCTGTAGCAATCTGACCTGTAGATTGTTCTGAAAACAGAGATCAAATAATTTTTTTCTCCGCTCCAGCAACAGGGGGTGAGAGCTCAAGTTACAGACTGTGTGGAGAGCAAGGAGAGCTGGCTGAAAGGAAAGGACCCAACCAACCCCCCCCCCCCCCCCCCTCAGTGATGCCATGCAGGTCTCCTACAGGCTGTCAGTGTGAGCTATCTGGCTAAGCAGTTTCACTGTGACAGGAAGACTAATATAGCACTCAACAGCGCCGTGGTAGTTAATTGAAAACTACAAGCCGACAGCCGCAAAGGATGTTGGGACGTGTAGTTCATTCATACGCAAAGGTGAACTTATCCTTTAACTCTTGGAGTCAGGATACCCTGTCAGAATGACTCACATGGAGAGCAGAGGAATGGGGTAGTAAAGAAAAATGACACTTTGGATAGAGACAAGTACACTCTACAGAAGGGTGAGCTTTGTACGTATTTCATTTTAGAGGTTTACAACCATTTTAGAGCTACATTGGGTCCAGGTTGGTACAATGTTCATACCTATGAGACTGCTGTGGAAGTAGGGAATCCGTGTATTAGTTGCCATTACTACAGTGAATGCCACGGTCTTCTGAGTTCAGTACCAAGAAGCTGGCCTTCTGCATACAGAACACAAGGGGTTGTTGGCTCAGTGCCAGTGCCATTCACATTGTATTTTTCCAGCAAATACTAGTCGCTCTCTAATTAGAGGAGGTGGAGAGGCTAAGTGGCGATATCATGATCTCCACCTAATCCAATCAGATAATGCCTTGTATTCATTGAAAAAAAATGGATGAATGGCATCCATGCTAAGCAAGCAACCCTCTGTGGTTACTATACAGAAGGGTATTCACTTGACATTGGACCCAGAAGACCACAGTGGTCACCTTAGTAGCAGCATGTAATATGTTCATTTACATTGGTCCAAGATGGACCAATGTAATTACGCATTAAAAACCTTACCTGTAATTCAGCTAACTAGAGTGAGAAATTACTGTAAAAAACAATGTGGAAAACCATTTATTTTTTTTTATTTCAAAGATGAAAGAAATAGTGCCTTCTCCTTGCCTGTAAAGTATTTTTTTTTTTTGGTTTCATAGATGTCCACCATACATGTCTGAAACTTTTTCTTTTTAACCAACCCTGCCTACCCAGGATCAGCACAGTGAGATATGCGAGTTAGATTCTTAACATGTCTGCAGATAAAAAATGAGATTCATGGCACTATGTGGGACATTTTTCACATAGTTTTAATTGACTTTAGTTGCTTGAATAATCTATACAAAGATTTTGGGGGGAGCTCTGGTTTTCTTACTCTAGGGGCCATTTCAGATTAATATTCTTGTTACTGGTTGAAACTCGCCAGCTCCATCATTTCAGAGACCTCCTACCTTCACTTATGGAGTTGCTCCCTTTGTGCTGAGGTCAGTGGGATGTCACTCCACCATTACTGCTCCCTTGCTGACCACAGAGATTCTACATTGTTCTGGACCATTGAGGGAGTACCAAATGTAAATGTTAGGTTTCCAGACTTATCTTCTGTAATAAATGTAAAGTACAGTGGAGTTGTAATATTTTCTTAGCAAAAAAATGTTGGATACTGTACATTTTTTAGTAAGATAAATATGAAATATTGTATATATATATATATATATATATATATATATATATAAAGGCAGGCAATAGGTGCACTCAACAGGACTTACAGCAGGAGGACTTTTCCAACGTAGTTTAACCACTTAAGGACTGCCCCACGCAGATATACTGTGGCAGGGCGGCCCTCCTGCACCTAATTTCATTCACAGGGTCTGGGGCGTGCGTCCGCACTGCCGGCGACCTACTTCTGCTGTGATTGGACACAGTGGGAGCCAATCAGCAGGTCTGATGGATGCAACGTCCGAAAGGACCCGCTGATCCTTTACAGGAGCGGCAGAACGGCGGTCTGCAAATGTAAACAAAGTAGACCGTCGTTCTTTTAGAGAGGAAGATGAAGATCTTGTGTTCCTGCTAAGCAGAAACACAGACCTCTGTCTTCCTCCAGTTAAGCCTCCCCAGACACAGAAAGCACTCCCTAGGAGCACACTTACTGCTTTGATCGACCCTGATGTTAACCCCTTCCCTGCCAGTGTCATTAGTACAGTGAGAGTGCATTTTTTAACACTGATCACTATATTGGTATCACTTGTCCCCAAAAAAATGTCAAAAGTGTCAGTTAGGTGTCCAATTTCTCTGCCGCAATGTCGCAGTCCTGCTAAAAATCGCTGATCGCCTCTATTACTAGTAAAAAAAATAAACAAAAGTGACATAAAAATATCTTTTGTAGACGCTATATCTTTTGCACAAACCAGTCAATATATGCTTTCTTGGGATTTTCTTTTTTTTACCTAAAATATGTTGCAGAATACATATTGGCCTAAATTGATGAATAAATTAGATGTTTTACATTTTTTTATTGGGAATGTTTTATAGCATAGTAAAAAAATATTGTTTTCTTTTTTTTTTTTTCAAAATTGTCAGTCTTTTTCAACTTTTTTTGTTTATAGTGCAAAAAATAAAAATGGCAGAGGTAATCAAATACCACCAAAAGAAAGCTCTATTTGTGGGAAAAAAAGGACATAAATTGTATTTGGGTACAGCGTTGCATGTCTGTGCAATTGTCAGTTAAAGTAACACAGTGCCATATCGCAAAAAATGGCCTGGTCTATATATGCACTCTGTTTTCCATCAGGCAGGCCCTTGCACTACATCTGGGGGGAGGGGGGGGGTTCAACCCATGGGCTGCATGTGTCCTGGGTCTGTCTGGAGAGACGGTGGGGAAGCCAGGTAAATGCACATGTGGAGAGTTAATGGGTGAAGGGTGTGTGCTAATGTGGTCAGCTGGTAAACTCCTTTCTGTGTCTTACTGGTTTCGCCATGCCAAATCTACATACCAGCACGTAATGAAGCTTTCTAACAAATACAGAAAGGGCTAAGGTACAGCCTTGTTCCCAAATCAAAGAAAGCTTTTATTTTTCTGCAACTGAGGTTAATGGAATATTGGTACATAGAGGAGCTGGAATTTAGGGGGAAAATGATGAACTTCACCTTTTAATGGCATAAAACAGGGGGGCTTGTGGTTCCTAGAGTACAAATTCAGTCTGTGCCTGTGTGGAGAATGCCAAATATTAATTGTACATACATGATCTTCAAATATCTCCTTCTGCAGTCATTACTACTCCAGGTTGTAAGAATATCACCAAGACATACCAAATGCACATTTTCTCGTAGCTATGCATTATAATTGTGAATAAACACAAATAATGTCAGTCCCATGGAGCCCTGTCAGTACTGGTTCATCCAGTGCCCAGAGCAAAGGTATCAAACTGCACCCCCTCCCTTTGCTTCATTACACATGGGTCAGTGTCTTTTTAGGACAGGAAAATTCTTAACTCTTTTTTTTAATAATATAAGTTCATTGAAGTCAAAACCAAATTTATTTATGGGCACAAATCCGGGCCGCCTCAGGAGAAGGGCTGACAATAAGGGATAACCAATCAAGAGTAAGCTGGCAGATGAACTATCGTACATCTAGAGTAGTGGTGGCCAACTTAGTAAATGTTCTACAGGACGTGTTAAAGGCCTTGAGTGCGACCCTCAAAGTGTCCAGAGGGCCATATAATAGTTTTTGCAAGTTTGCCATTAGTACGGTACATTTTACCGCATCCTAAAAAGAAAAATGATCTGTTTGTGTGAAACATTAATGTAACGTTAAGATGAGATCAAGTTGGGTTTGTGCAGATAGAATTAGTGCTCTGGCAACATTCTACTAGGTTAACAATTTGTTAAAATTATAAATGGCATTGTGCTTGCTTATGTGTGCTCTCTTAAATGTAAGATGTGTATGCAGTAATGCAGATATCATACAGAACATCCAATTTATTATATAGATCCTGGAGATTGATGGGGGATGGTATATATTTCTGATGATTTTCATATTTAAGATCAGCCACAGCATTGTTTGTCCCTTATCTGTCACATTTCACCCCCCCCCCCCAATCAGCCACAGCACCTTCCTGCAAAACACCAACACTATCAGTCATTCATTGCGCTACTCCATTTACAGTACTCTATCTATCTATCTATCTATCTATCTATCTATCTATCTATCTATCTATCTATCTATCTATCTATCTATCTATCTATCTATCTATCTATCTATCTATCTATCTATCTATCTATCTATCAGCCCCCACCAAGCCATCAATAAATCTGTGTCACAGTCCCCTCCCACCATCAATCGCAGCAGCCCCTTCTGCCTGTCGGTCCCAGTGTTGCCCCTCATTAGTCAGAGATCCTCTACTGCCTCCTACCATCAGTTACCGTACAACTCCCAGTGTACCCTTCCATCCACAATATAGTGCACCCGCTTTTTATACTTACATTTTTACAAGGTGCACTGCTCCTTTACGACCGTAGCCTGCTCTACTGATTGATAGGAAAGAAGGTGGATTTATTGGGATTCAGCTTCAGTCCTGTTGAGGTGAGCCGTACAGTGGTGTCCAGTATGCCATTCCAGGGTCCCTCTTGCGCCAGTGCAGAGACTGACCACTTGGGGCCTCCACCGCCCCACCTGAAAACAGTTGTCCCTCTTGCCCTTCCCCTTTCCATCTTCCTGGCCCTAAGATCTGTACGCAAACACTCGGTAAGTAAAGCCACTGCTAGATAGACATTTTATGGACATTTTTGGAATGTGAGTTGGCACACCCATTTCTAATAGAATTTCAGTTCAACTTTATCTTGTATGATCGGTGACAGACCTTCTCGTAATATCACTCTGAAGAGCTTGCCTGGCTAATAACGAAGAATACTCCAGGTAGCACGAGCAAGCGCGCATCATTTTGCTATGTTTTAGTATAGTTTAATTTTGTTGCTCAAGATTGGAAACTCTAAACAATATGGATAAAAGTTTTTATACCCCGAAGGTGTAAACTATACTGTCTGTTCTTATGGAATAAATTGCGCTTGTAGTTAATTTTACACAACGTATTAAAATCATAGTTTGATATTTTATAGTTAACTAAAATGACTTGAGATTTAATTATGTTGTGAATCTCCTTACAGCAAGATAGAGCAGCCTCATACATCCTACCTCTGTATTAATGCCAGCAGATGTTTTGCTTACAACGTGCCCGAGGATTGAACCCATTCTTGGTGTAAGCATAAAATCTGCAGATGTTTCAAAAGTGAAGAAATGTTTTTTTTTTTGTTTTTTTTTTTTGTATGTTTCCACTTTTATGGATGGGAAAGGTAGCTCCCTCTACTCAGTCTATAGATTGTAGGAGCTTCACAGATGAAAAATGTTCATGGCTCTTTTTTCTGTGAAAGGAATAATGTCTCCTTCTTAGGCAGGATTCAATGAATACAAACATACTCTGCAGTCCACTGACATCTCTACTTGCTCCTCCATCATTGCCTGTCTGTGATTTAGGACAAAGAAATTGGCATTTGCATTAACATCCAGTGCAAGGATATAAAGTAAAGGAAAAGAAAATTAATCCTCTTATATGTTTAATGTATAGACAATGTAAATAGAATGTAACCATGTGATTCATTTTTAGCATTTTAACAAGCAGGTGGCGATCTCATCTGCTTTTTACATGTATAGGCAGGTTTCTTTTTGGTGGGTTGCCATTAGTTAGGATGGGCCGCCCAGGTAGATAAGCGTTAACACTGGGCCTGCGGTTTCCCAAGCTTTTTGTGTTCTGCCCTCAACCCTGTTTAGCCTATAAATTAGAGGAAAGACCAGGCTCAGGGAGCGACCGGGCTGCATGGGAAAGAGAAAGAAGACCCCGTCCAGAAGAAGATGTAGCCCATAGCAAATCTGCTATCTCCTGCAAAGATATGCCTGGACAGCCCAAGATTAGTTAGTTAGGAAGAATCTGTGAACGGTATTTGAGGCTGTGATTTTTATATTGCGTGGAACGTGTGAAATTTTACTTTTTTTGTTTCTCCACTTTTTTGCGTCATAGCAATACAAATGAAAGAAATAAATATGAGAAGGCCTAAACACTTGTAATAGCAGCAATTTTCTAGGTGAAGTGGTACATTATCTGACAGAAATGCAGGGGTGCCAATATTTTTGGCCATGGCTGTGTAATATATCTAGTGCCTTGAGAAAGTATTCATACCCCTTGAGATTTTTCCCTATTTTGTCATATTACAACCAAAAACGTAAATTTATTTTATTGGGATTTATGTTATAGACCAACACAAAGTGGCACATAATTCATAGCTGCCAACTGTCCTGTTTTTGATGGGACAGTCCCACCAAATAGGACCTTGTCCCGGCTAACTTACTCTGCCAGGACATGTCCTGTCCAGTGATGATGGATTGAACAGTGCTCTGTGAGATGTTCAAAGCTTGGGATATTTTTTATAACCTAACCCTGCTTTAAACTTCTTCACAACTTTATCCCTGAACTGTCTGGTGTGTTCCTTGACCTTCATGGTGCTGTTTTTTCCCAAAGGTTCTCTGACAAACCTCTAAGGGCTTTACAGTACATCAGTATTTATACTGAGATTAAATTACACACAGGTGGACTCTATTTACTAATCAGCTGACTTCTGAAGGCAATTGGTTCCACTAGATTTTAGTTAGGGGTATCAGAGTAAAGGGGGCTGAATACAAATGCACGCCACACTTTTCACATATTTAGTTGTAAACATTTTTGAAAATTATTCATAATTTTCATTCCACTTCACAAATATGTGCCACTTTGTGTTGGTCTATCACATACAATCCCAATAACTAATGTAAAATACATGCACGTTTTTGGTTGTAACATGACAAAATGTAGATAAAGACAAGAGAACGGTCGCCCAGGCGGGACTTTATATGAGGTTGCCACAATAGTCATGAAGAGTCAAAAAGTAAAATTTATTAGTAGAGTATAAGCATACAATCGATATAAATGTATAGTCATAAGCATAGTTACAAAACATGTACAGCATGTAGAAAACAATTGACAAAATAACAACATAGCAGCAAATTGCGCATGATGACAGCATTGCAGCATCTGTGTAGCATAGTATTGGGTATATCTGTATTGAAAACTCTACGCGTTTCGTGGGTCTAATATGCCCACTCATCAGGAGTATATAAGTAGATCTGTCTAAGCCCCGGTTCACACTAGGGCGACCTGTGAGGCGACCTGGTCGCCTCACAGGTCGCCGCAGGTCGCCTCCCATAGGGAAGCTACGGACCCGTTCTAATAGGAGCGACACAAGTCGCTCCGACCTAGAAAAAGGGTCCGGAGCTTCTTTGGGGCGACCAGGAGGCGACCGCCATAGACTTCAATGTTATGAAGTCTGTGGCGGCCGCTCCGAGGTCGCGGCGCGCTGCTCGCACCGCGATCTCGGAGGTCGCCCCTGAAAGTAGCGTCGCGCCAGTGTGAACCGGCGCTAAAAGTAAATGATAAAAAATAAAATATCAATATTTGCTGTGCGTTTATATTGGCCAACAACTGTGAAGTTTCAACAAATGTATGACCCAAGTGGGGAAACAACACTTACATTGGGCCAAATCAGATTGAAAATGCTGCCATGAGGTGGGGTGCCAACGTCTGATCCGGGAGCTGAAGAGACAAGAGTACCCACAAGAAAATGGGGAGCCGGGCAAGGAAACATAAGTGATGGAAAATGTGATATGACACTGGCTGAAAATGCAAGAAATAATATATCAAAGTATTAGAATATGGGCTGTATCACATAGTGAAACATGAAAGTATTCAATGTACAAGGTATGTTCCAGCAGAGACAGTGTCAACATTAGAGAAGAGAAAAAAAAAAAAAACGAAAGAAAGCACCGAAGAAAAACGCAGATCCCCAGAAAGAGTGCTGATCACAGTGTAACCAATGGCCAGGAATAGTGATGAGAAAGCTGTGATGAATAAAATAGAGTGAGGAAGATTAGCTCATATGGTTTCATAACACTGGTTGAGTAACCATAAATAGTGAATCATAATATCTCAGGATATTGAAAGTACAAAAAAGTATCAATATAGTAAATAAAGATGATACAAATAAAAATATATAGTAAAATTGAGACAGGTGTAGGAACCATAGAGTAATGAGCTCACAGGGTGGTGCCTGTTCTAAGGACAGCAATGCTGGGAGTAGTGAAAGACTGAGAGAGTGAAGTGTCTAAAAGAATGGGAGGTGGAGATGGTGAAGGAAGTGGTGGGAATTAGACAAGGTGTGTAATTATATCCACATAGTAAACCCATTGGAGAGAGAAAATAGGATATCAGTGCATGAAAGAACAGAGGTGCATGAAAGTTGAGTTCCTCACCCGAATATCCACATAGGTTGCACGTAGATCTTGTCCCAAGCGCCATGTGTATGGTAGGACAAACCGAACTTGTTCGTCAACATGGAAAAAGCCAGCGCAAGCTGGCAACCATGACCATAGATGTTACAACCATAACCAGCACATGTAGACGCTGCAATTGCAGCGGTGCATGTGACCAGCAGGAACATGACGCCGATATATAGGTCCCGCCTGGGCGACCGTTCTCTTGTCTTTACAAAAATTTTAGGGATGGAGATGTACACAATTGCAAGTGCTAGACCAGTTTTCTCTTACCAGTATTTCCCGGGTGGAAGACACCCATTGCCCGCCTTTGGTCTCGCATTGCTTTAGTCTAACCGATGTAACATTACAGCATCAATTCATGTAAGCATTGTACACATTGCATCAATTATTTATTTTACCATGCGTTTTTGCAGGTACACTTCGGCACCTGCATTTTAATGGCTTATGCGCTTCCCCCTGGTGGTAGGTGCAGATCTGCTCCGGGAGCTGCGATATATTATGGGGAGGGTTTCCTCCCCTGCTGCCTCCTCCCCTCTAGGGTGGAGCCACCTATATATCGGCGTCATGTTCCTGCTGGTCACATGCACCGCTGCAATTGCAGCGTCTACATGTGCTGGTTATGGTTGTAACATCTATGGTCATGGTTGCCAGCTTGCGCTGGCTTTTTCCATGTTGACGAACAAGTTCGGTTTGTCCTACCATACACATGGCGCTTGGGACAAGCTCTACGTGCAACCTATGTGGATATTCGGGTGAGGAACTCAACTTTCATGCACCTCTGTTCTTTCATGCACTGATATCCTATTTTCTCTCTCCAATGGGTTTACTATGTGGATGTAATTACACACCTTGTCTAATTCCCACCACTTCCTTCACCATCTCCACCTCCCATTCTTTTAGACACTTCACTCTCTGTCTTTCACTACTCCCAGCATTGCTGTCCTTAGAACAGGCACCACCCTGTGAGCTCATTACTCTATGGTTCCTACACCTGTCTCAATTTTACTATATATTTTTATTTGTATCATCTTTATTTACTATATTGATACTTTTTTGTACTTTCAATATCCTGAGATACTATGATTCACTATTTATGGTTACTCAACCAGTGTTATGAAACCATATGAGCTAATCTTCCTCACTCTATTTTATTCATCACAGCTTTCTCATCACTATTCCTGGCCATTGGTTACACTGTGATCAGCACTCTTTCTGGGGATCTGCATTTTTCTTCGGTGCTTTCTTTCGTTTTTTTTTTTTTTTTTTTTTCTCTTCTCTAATGTTGACACTGTCTCTGCTGGAACATACCTTGTACATTGAATACTTTCATGTTTCACTATGTGATACAGCCCATATTCTAATACTTTGATATATTATTTCTTGCATTTTCAGCCAGTGTCATATCACATTTTCCATCACTTATGTTTCCTTGCCCGGCTCCCCATTTTCTTGTGGGTACTCTTGTCTCTTCAGCTCCCGGATCAGACGTTGGCACCCCACCTCATGGCAGCATTTTCAATCTGATTTGGCCCAATGTAAGTGTTGTTTCCCCACTTGGGTCATACATTTGTTGAAACTTCACAGTTGTTGGCCAATATAAACGCACAGCAAATATTGATATTTTATTTTTTATCATTTACTTTTAGACAGATCTACTTATATACTCCTGATGAGTGGGCATATTAGACCCACGAAACGCGTAGAGTTTTCAATACAGATATACCCAATACTATGCTACACAGATGCTGCAATGCTGTCATTATGCGCAATTTGCTGCTATGTTATTTTGTCAATTGTTTTCTACATGCTGTACATGTTTTGTAACTATGCTTATGACTATACATTTATATCGATTGTATGCTTATACTCTACTAATAAATTTTACTTTTTGACTCTTCATGACTATTGTGGCAACCTCATATAAAGTCCCGCCTGGGCGACCGTTCTCTTGTCTTTACAAAAATTTTAGGGATGGAGATGTACACAATTGCAAGTGCTAGACCAGTTTTCTCTTGACAAAATGTAGAAAACGTCAAGGGGTATGAATACTTTTTCAAGGCACTGTGTGTTTGTGTATATATATATATATATATATATATATATATATATATATACACATGCAGTCCCCAAGTTATGAACAAGATAGGTTCTGTAGGTTATTTGGTTAAATTTATATGTAAGCTGGACTAGGTACATTTTTAAGTGTAATTCAATCAAAAAAGTTATTTTAAAATTTTTGAATAGCATAGTGAAGGGTTAACTGGCCATGCAGCGATGTGGGATTGCTGACAGGTCCGTTGGACAGTAGGTGGCAGCATGCAGTGAGCAGCAAGATGGCTGGTTTTCGGGACAAGGGTGATGTCACGCTGCCTCGGTTTGTAAGTATGAGTCGTATGTAAGTTGGATGTTTGAAACTCAGGATTGCATGTATACAGTTTAAAATTGAACCCAAACCTGTTTTTTTATTTCTTTAACGATGAAGTTAGGCAGATATAAATGACACCGTAGCTCTCTATTCAAGAATACATTATTAAGTGTATATTTTGCACTTGAATTTGACCTGGTAACAGCCTCTTGTAACTTTTGTATGGAGTGGGAGAGGAAGAAGCACTGTAGTCAGTTGGTATCTGATAAGAGAAGGGCCAAAAATGACAATGGGGTCAATTCACTACGAGTTAACTATCGATTTCACAGTAATTACTACATTATTTAATGCGGTAATTTACTGCATTAAGCTGGCTGCTAAGGAGCGGGCTGCCGAGTTCTTAACAATGAATGGCTCATCAGCTGGGTTACCCGCTGACAGCTGAATGTAAAAAAAAAAATGCCGATAATTAAAATGTATGAAATAAAAACAGCATTGTGTCCCCCCCCCCCCCCCCCCAGTCCATATTAGGCCCTTTGGGGCTGGTATAGATTTTAGGGAAACCCCACGCCAAAATTAAAAAACAACTTCCTTGGGTCCCCCCTAAAATCCATACCAGAAACTTATCCGAGCATGCAACCTGCCAGGTCAGGAAAGGGGAGGCGAGCGAGCACCCCACCCCCCTCCTGAACCATACCAGGCCACATGCCCTCCACATGCCTTGGGGTAGGGGGGCTCTGCCCCATAACCCTGGCCAGTGTGTCAAAAAAAGTGTTAAAACATAAAAAATAAATACAAAAAAACAGTGTCCCCTGATGTAAATCCATCATCAATCACGCCATCGCCGGACCCGAAAAAAAGAAAACCTACTGTCATTTGACAGTTCACATATAGGTAAGGGCGGGGCCATCTGGTGACGTCACCTGGTGGCACCTCCCTCCTTGTGACATCACTGACCACTCGCTCGCCCCCCCTTCTCCTGACCTGCCGGGCTGCATGCTCAGATAAGGGTCTGGTGTGAATTTTAGGGGGGGTTCCCCTTAAAGTCCATACCAGACCCCAAGGCCCTGGTAGTGACTGGGGGGTCGGGGCTCTAAACTGTTTTTTTTTTTTCTTACTTATTATTTTTATTTATTACTAATTAATGGCATGCTTTGATTTTTTTTGCATGCACCTGTCAGCAGGGAATACGCTAACAGCTGATGAGTCATCCATTGTTAAGTACCGCATGTGATACTGCCAGCAAACACTGGTGGTAAATATTGCATCCTCTGGCCCGTTAGTGAATTGGACTTTTTATACCTTATTTACCTGCACATTTTTCATTTTGCGGTAAATACCACATGATCCTTTATTTTTTCCATTTATGAATTTGACTTCATTTAATGCATGCAATAATTTATGCAAATGAGTCACGTGACAACATTATCGCATGCGGTAAACGTTAATAAATTTACCCCAATGCAGCTCTCTAATCAATAATACATCATTCATTTTTTTTTTTTTTAAATGCTAGGAGTGTGAGAGAAAGAAGCACTATAGGCAGTTGGTATTTGATGGGGAAGAGCCATGCCAATAAAGACAATGCAAATTTGGCAACTTCTGTGTGCCTTGTTGCAGTCCATAGTATCAATCAAAGTGATGGGGGTGCCCAAAATGATACCTTTACTAGTACTCTATTCTGCCTTTATTCATCTTTGGCATTCAAAATTCTGAACTGTAAATATAATTTTTGTTCTTAATTATTTAGGTGTGCCAGGGTGGGTTAACCATAATGAACTGCTAACCATTCAAAAACACCAAACAGCTAATAAGTGATCATAGAAAAATTAATCTACCTTATTAGGTAAAATTCATAACTATAGTTACTATAGATATACATAACTATAGTATACTTATAGTGGTGATAGGTCTCATTCACATGGGTGTACTACAGGATACACCCAGACGAGGGCCGTGTTTACCCGCATGGGGATACACAGGCGTTCTGTGCATCCCCATGCAGGCGGGCCCATTCATGTCAATTGGGACGCAGAGGTTGGCATGGACACAGCACTGCTGACAGTCTGACAGCCCCATATGCACTATGGCTGCATTCAGGGCCATGCATTCACACGACTGTCAAATTGGGAGCGGCGTCTCTGTCCATTCAGCCCATGTCTCTATTGACATGAATGGGACTGCTTGCTCGGGGATGCATGCCTGCATGTCCCCATGCGGGCAAACGGGCCCTTGGACAAAAAACACAGATCTACTGACCTGCCTGATCCAGACACCTCACTTGGCTGATTTTCCCTTTACTGTAATGCACTTCCACTGCCTGGAGATATGATTGTTTACAAAGTCTTGCACTGCAGTAGGACCCTGAACAAGTCAGCACCCTGGAAGAAGCCTTCTCCTATTCAGGGCTCTGTACATTGTCGGCTCTGCATAGTACTGTTCACCGCATCCCAAATGTGCTTTATTGGATTGAGATCTGGGCACTGTGGAGGCCTTTGGAGTACAGTGTACTCATTATCATGTTCAAGAAACCAGTTTGAGATGATTTGAGCTATGTGACATGATGAATTATCCTGCTGGAAGTTGCCATCAGAAGATGGGTACACTGTAGTCATAAAGAGATGGACATGGTGAGCAACAATACTCAGGTAGGCCGTGACGTTTTAACGATGCTCAATTAGTATTAAGGGGCCCAAAGTGTGCCAAGAAAATATCCCCCACACCATTACACCACCAGCCTGAACCGTAGTTACAAGGCAGGATGGATCCATGCTTTCATGTTTTTTACACCAAATTCTGACCCTGCCATCTGAATGTTGAAATTGTAATCGAGACTTATCAGACCAGGCAACATTCAATCTTCTAATGTCCAATTTTAGTAAGCATGTGCGAACAGTAGCCTCAGTTTCCTGTTCTTAGCTGACAGGAGTGGCACCTGGTGTAGTCTTCTATTGCTGTAGCCCATCTGCTTCAAGGTGCGATGTGTTGTGCGTACAGATGGTAGTCTGCATACCTTGGTTATAATGAGTGGTTATTTGTGTTACTTTTGCCCTTCTATCATCTCAAACCAGTCTGCCCATTCTTCTCTGGCCTCTGACATCAACAAGGCATTTTTGTCCACACAACTGTCGCTCACTGGATATTTTCTCTTTTTCGGACTGTTCTCTGTAAACTCTAGAGATGGTTGTGCATGAAAATTCCAGTAGATCGGGAGCTTTTGAAATACTCAGACCAGCCTGTCTGGCACCAACAACCATGCCACGTTCAAAGTCGCTTAAATCCCCTTTCTCCCCCATTCTGATGCTTGGTTTGAACTTCAACAATTTGTCTTCACCACGTCTAGATGCCGTCAAGCAATTGAGCAGATGTACCTAGTATAGTGTCTGGTGTATATATATATATATATATATATATATATATATATATATATATATATATATATATAATCATGTGAAACAACATTTAAACAGTAATGAAAACCAACTGCATAATCTCACTAATTGCAGGCATGGTGATTGATATTAAGTCATGTAATGATTACATGACCTAAAAATAATCAACATGCTTGCAATTATTGAGATTAAACCAACTGTGCTAAAAATGACTGCCATCACAAACAAATATTGTACCTCCCAAAGCACACAAGAGCTCATATGCAGCCCACTGAATAGCCTCCTCATTGTCTTCTTTTTCACCCCTCTCACACACACACGCATGTGCCTCCCCAGCTACACCGACACAAGAGCAGGAAGCATCACAGCCCAGAAGCCATTAGAGCGCATCCCAGGTGCCCGGCCAACCCTTAGCAACCGATGATGATGATGGCTCACTCAGCTTCCTGAGTGCCTGTGGCAGCTGCAGGCAAGTCTGAGACAGTGGACTGGCACCGCTATATTAACAAATAGGCTAAACTGATGGCGATTAGAATATTTTACTAGATGCCTGCTTAGTTAGGGAAGTTTTTGGCCATTTTTCCACGGCACCCCAAGAGACTCTTCACTGCACCCCAGGGTGCCATAGCACCCCAGCTGAGAAACGCTGTGCTAGTGTATCTAAATTCACTAGCACATCTTACACTTCCCTCCACCCAGACTGACAGTGCTGCTGTCCAGGGGTGTCTCTGTGCTCCTTCATGTAGAGTGTAGGCAACCTAACGTGTGTTACTAGCCAGATCACCAGGTGAATGCAGAGGGGAAAAAGGATAAAAACAAAACTAATGCAGTAATGACATCTAATGATTGGTAAGATGCAAAATATAAAATTTTTGGGATTTGGGTTTATTACCGCTTTAGGTATATCTATAGCCAGAACTTATATTGGATAAAGTAGTGAAGAGTTATAACCTCTATTAGGTTTTTATTGCTGCCTGTGTACCCACCTTATAAATTCGCCCTCTCCTCAAAAATTGTATAGACATTTTTTCAATTTTTCCAATAAAAGTGCAACTATATCCGTAGTGCATACAATTCACCATTGCCTCTGGGGATTCATAATATATTGCAAATACATTGTACATAGTAGATTCATACACATGCATTACATAACAAAGTACAGTACATTACATGACATTATAGACCAAAGATTATACATTACAAAGAATGAAAGAAAAAGAGGGGAGGAGAACCCAATTCTAAGTATAACTTACCATAGCTTGTGAAGATGGGGCTTGTAAATAGCAAAGATATGAATGCCAAATTTTTTTTAAATTTGGTTTGTTTATCCTGGAGTATACTAACCAACTTTTCATTTAGCATGATTCATGACAGCTATGCCTACTACAGAAAGTTTGGCTGCTATAAACATGTAAAAGTTTATTGTTTGCATATGTTTGAGGATTTTATCTACGGTTCATTTAAGAAAGCTACTTGTGCCTTTTTCAGAGGTTATTCGTTGTTACTGTTTATATTAGGGTGTGCACCCTTGTCTAGAACCGCCTGACCTTGGGACAGGTCCACCATGTATATATGTACATCGAGCCCTCCTGGTCACAGCCTCTGAAACACCTAGTGGAGACTTCATGGTACATTTTGGATAGCCTGGCTGGGACAAGATACCAACTAGACAGGACCTTGTAATTAGCCTCTACTAACTGGACATTCAAGATACCTTAACAGATTCTAGAGGTCTAGGTATTCCAGTCCTCCTCTGTGATCTCTTTTTCCAAATCTCTTTTCCAAGCCTGCCTATACGAGATTTTACAGGGTGCAGTAACAAACATTTTGTTTAATGACGATATACGCCCCTTTGGGATAACCCTATAAGGCATCTCTTTTTAAAGACAGTTTGTGCTCCATCTGTTTGCCTTTGCAGTGTTGTAAGGAAGTGAGTGATTTGGCATAGGCGAAATGATTCCAACTGTGGCATTCCCAATTGGTGTTCCAGATGCCTTTACGATCTAGGCAATACCCAATGCAGTAAAGTCCCTCATTTTTTCACCATTGAAATTGGGGAGACTTTAGAGGGAACTCTGGACTGTTAAATAATGGGGCCACCTGTATGTGACAGGAGGAGGGGAAATAATTTACACGAGGCATCCCATAAAGGTAACAAATGCAACAGGAAAGGGCACAGAAAATGCACATCAAAAGACCTATAGGGAGGGGTCTGCATTCTTGTGCTTCCAGGAGGATCAAGTTGAATTTATAGGAACAAGAGTAAAAATTATATAATTGTGTTAGCTGGGCTGCAATGTAATATTGAAAAAAAAAATCCTGAACCCCTAGGCCATCAGAATCCTTTGGGGTATGTAGTGTGCGTTGTGCAAATCTGCACCCCCCCCCCCCCCCCATCCCCAGCCTGAACCTAAAATACATTTCAGCATCCGGCATTGAAATTTCTGGGGGCTCAGTTATAGGAATCTGGGCGTGTAAGGTCCAAAAACTATATAAAAGCGTTGGTGGGGCCACCATTTTAACTGCTGTAATTCTGCCTAGCCAGGAATGGGACTTTATCGAGCAAACCTCAGCCTCCTCCAGAAGTTGGTAAATGACGGAGTGTAATTCATGCCCCACAAGGTGGAGACTTGACGGAATCATTTGATGCCCAAATAAGGTATACAGTAATCCCCCGCTCCATCGCGGTTCAGTTTTTGCGGTCCCGGTAATTCGCGGTTTTTTTTGTAATGTTATTTTACTATATAAATCATTAAAAATGAAATATTTTTGTGTTTTTCATAGCTCTTGCTATGTCTCTTAATATCTTTTATGTGTTTAAATGAGTTTCTATTGTTTTAAAAGTGTGTTTAAAGACCTTAAAATGCTTTTACACGTACAGTGACAGTAAAAAAATCATGCCTACAATGCATTTTAATAGGGTTTTTCTATTTCGCGGAATTTCACTTTTCGCGGCTGGGTCCGGAACGTAACCCCCGCAATGGAGGGGGGTTTACTGTAGAGCCTAATTAAAAAAGGAGTATTGGGTCCTAAGACTCTCGAGTATCATATCTTCCAAGTTAATATTAAGGGCATCTGACTTGTCCAGATTCATCATAAGACCTTTAATAACTTCAAAGCTGTCCAGTAGGTCCATTAAGTTTGAAGGGTGGGGTGAGGATAAGTAATAAACATGAGTAAATCATCAGCAAAAAGAACACATTTGTGATGCTTGCCCCCGCTATCAATGCTTAAAATGTTTGAATTTGTGCAGATCGTAATGGCCAATGTTTCCATCACTATGATGAACAAAAGTAGCTAAACCCTTGCCTAGGACCAGATGCCTGAGGCTTGGCCTGGTTGGAGCCAGGTATGAGGCTGTCATACTCCTATATTTTAGTAAGCAATTTAATTTACCCTTTCTTTTTGTCCTGGTGATCATTGTTGCCACAACAGAAAGTGAGGGTAAATTGTATTTTTTTTATTTACTTGTAAAACAAGAATAGAGAAAAAACTCATACCCCCAGCTATACATGTTAGGTGAATTAAGGCCTGCGACACACGTAGCATGACAAAAATTGGACATGGTTACATTATGCTAAATATCGGGCATGGCTTAACAGAGTCTGAGCCTACCCACAAAATACATTACAAATGTAGGCTACTTTATATGTACAAAAATTTATTGCAGTGCCACAAATAGGTGTCTGACAGAAACACATAAATCTCTGAACTTACCTTAAAGAAGAACTTCATTAAAACAGTTGGGGACTAACTAGTAAGCAGCAATTGCTGAGACAATAGACACTGTGATCATGAGTATATAATTTACAGTAGACCATGCAGAGTACCGGACTGTATAACATTAATCAAAGCATATACAGTGCATCAGTTAGTAATATGTAATGTACAACATTGCTTATAGAATGTCGGGGACAGTAGTAGAACACACGGCACAAGATACAGAGTGCAAAGGCCAGGATTATTTAACATATTGCCACCTGGTCAATGGGGTAATAAAATGTCCTGGTGTTGGCAATCAGTGGGAGAGAAAAAATGTTAAGGCATTGCCAGTTAGTGAAAGGAAAAAATGATGTGATCAGTAGATGGAAGAATTCCCCATCCTCAAAATCAATGGTAAGAAGAATTCCCCCCCAGCATCAGCAGGAGGAAGCATCTCCACCTCCCAGCATCATCAGTAAGAGGTAAAATCCTAAGACTTTAGTGGTCAGTGGGAAGAAGAATCTCGTTCCCCCCAAAGCACAAGTGGTCATGGTGAGGAAGATTTCCTTCACCTTTTTCCAAGCATTGGTGGTCAGTGGACTTAACTGTACAGCCCCCTCCCTAGGCACTGGATGTCAGTGCAGGTTCCCCCTAATTTCTTCAATGCGTTGGTGGCCATTGAAATTCCCCCTTCTAAGGTATTGAGGAACAGCGAAAGTTTACACAAACTGCAATTAATCAAACTTGATCCAACATTGCAAATGTGTGCAATGGCCTGGGTTTTTAACCTTGTATGCTGCAATTCTAAAAGTTAAAACATTCTAAATATTATCTATCCCTCATTTTTGTCCAGGCAGTTTTTCTGGACTGGGCCTAGGGGTGTACGATACCTGAAATTAAGCTAAATATACAAACAAGCGGTTTTGTATCTCAAAGACAGATTGAAAGTGCAGTGGGAGTATGAAATTCTGCCAAAGCCTCCATCAGTTATTTAAGGAACAGCCGGGCAACTGTTGATTTTGACACTCTGACAATTCTACAGTAAATCACTGTAGAAGCATTTGCCTGTAGCTGTAACCTGGATTGCCCTGTGATATCCCTTAAAAATAAAAATCTACCTTGGTCTGGATGGGTTTTTTAAGTAGTCTTCTAGTTTTCAACTTAACATTCAGGAGAATTTTTTTTGCACCCTATAGTGTGGACAGTACACGGTAAACAGGAAAATAAAGTAAAACACATTCATTAATATAATTTTATATTACACAACACCTTACCTGCATTCTGAAACAAATACTACATAAAGAATACTATTCGCACCTGCTCAGTAATTCGCCTTATTTAAATTTTTTTTTTTTTTTGCTTGTAAAAAACATATCACCAAGTCTAACCCCAGCCAATTTTTAAAACAAAATATTGGCCCTCACTTCTGTCCCCATAACACTGTTGTCACTGGGACAAAAAAGGCACAGCCAGCAATAAAAAAATTGTCAAAAGTTCTAATCCTTTCCAACTCTACTAAAAATGTGCTTAGTCTCCGCTAAAGAGAACCTTCATAACTTCTTGTCCTGACAGAAGTGAGGAGAAATGTCCCCAATAGGCACACAGACAGCAATAATATTATCACAGAAGCTCCAACTTTAGAAACTCTGTAATATCCTGTTAAATAGGAGCATACAGACCTATAGACAAGCTTGAACTATGTGACAGGTCACCACCCATAATGAAGGAATTGCTGAGACTCTCTTAAGCTGCCCATAGATGAGTCATTTTCTTTAGTTCAACCAGCATCTATGTGAAGGAGAAGCAATACAATTCTCCTTTCAAGCTGGGTACACATGGTAAGTTTTTTTTTTGTTTTCGTTCAACCCAGTGGGCTGAATGGAAAAAAAACATACAGAGGGCCATACTAACACATCCAATGTTAGTGCAGCGATCCCCCCTGATGTGCTATTGTTTTCGGACAGGGGGACTGCCGCCACCGCCGCCAGAACACAGTGATCGGATGCTGGTTTTCCAGCATGCTCATTCATCCACTGTGGTTCAACCTGAAAGTGCCAGCCGTTTTAGATGATTTTCGGCCTGTGTGTATTTAAACTTAAGGTTGCTAAAGACATGAGATATTATCTTTTGTATTTTCAATATTTATCAATTTGAAGTCTCCATCTATTGGTTTTTGTTGGACAAAAAAAGTATAGGTTCATGATACTTCTTTGAAATCTTCCAACTGCCTTTTGCTACAGCAAAATATTTCCTATGTTTTTGTGCATAGGATGTAGAAAAATGGACAAAACCATAGGAACTGGGGTGCAAAAAAATGGCAGCAAGTGCTCTGAAAAAATGAGTCAAAATTTGGAATATTTGGCTGTAGCAGGAGGCAGTTTGATCACAAAGGACTGGAGAGCGGTACAATAATGAGTGTCTGCAGGCAACAGTGAGGCATAGTGGAGGTTCCTTGCAAGTTTGGGTCTGCGTTTGGAGTTGGAGATTTGGTCAAGACAAATGGTGTCCTCTATGCTGAGAAATACAGGTAGATATTTCTCTATCGCTCATTGACAGACGTAGTCCTCGGTGATACAGCACCTTCGGGTTATGTTGCCTCCACAGGAGTAGGACTAGACAGGAAATGAAAAATGCTCTGGCCACACCCTAGGGGCAGTCCCAGAGGGTATATCCTCTCTCTCTCTGCCTCAGCAAATCAGTTTTTTTCTGTCTAGTCAGGAGTAAGGACCTAGATACCTTGCTGGGATCTTCGGTCCTGGCAGGATTTTTTTCTTAGAAAAGAATTTTTTAAGACAGCTTTTTTTCTCCAGTGTTCCTGTGAGATCTTCAAGCAAGAAAGCTGAACTGGGCGACGGGCGGGATGTTGAGATCCAGTGGTCACCCCAGTTCAGCCTACGAGCGCGTGCAGGCCATAGCTCCGCGCTGGGTCGGCCGCGACATAGTCCCACTGGACGGGGACTGACCCTGCGAGTTAAACGTCTCGCTGAAACGCCAAAGACCATGAGTCACGGCGCCCGTATTGGTCGACAGCCCTCCTACCTCGGTGGAGAGGGGTACTGTCAGGAGTTGGCGCCCGCCTGGTTCCGGTATGGTGAGTAGTATGTTCCCCCTTTCCCCCTGACGGGTCTTGTGGTGAACGCGGGCCCCTCTCTGTAATGGTAAGGATGGGTTCCCCTCTATCCTACAACATGTCACAGATCCCCCTAATTGAGTGTGATTTTTGTGTACAAGAAGCCAGGAGGCTTGGTTTGGGAGCTGACAATCTAATTGTAAAAATGTGAAAATGATTGTAGTCAGTGGCAGTACTAGAACTTTACTGTGATAGTATAAGGTATCCTACCTGTCAGTAGCCACAGGGCAATGTCTATACATGTATACTGCATTCCAGATCATTCCTCCAGCTAAGCAGATGCCTCCCGACGGCCACGGACCGCATACGGCCCGCTAGGGTCCGGTACCTCCGACCACGCTGACCACCATGAGGGTGAAGGGTTGTGAGGCCGAGATCCTTCTGCAGACATGCCGCTATTCTGTGCAGGCCGCCGCCATTGTCTGGTAGATCGCACGAGGCCGCCATTTTGGTGTAGCCTCGTGTCTCCAGCATGGGGGCGGCCATGTTTGAGGTGACTCAAACACCTCATGGAGCCAGGGGGAGGAGCCGGCAGGCGTGTTAAGGGGCGCAGCCGCCTCTTTTACCCAGGAAATAGGGCCAAAGACTTCCTGTCTGTAACAAGACAAGCACTGAGCAAGCTGATGAAAACTTCTGTGCATCAGGGATGAGCCTTGGGGTCTGTCTCTCTCTCTGTGGGGTCCAAAAAGGCAGGTAACACTGAGGGGCGCTGTTGCGACTGGGGGACACAAAAAAAAAAAAAAAAAGTTTTTTTTTTTTACTTTGTCATTTTTTTGTCGCTGGCAAGTGTCTTGTATAATCATTGACCCTGCCGCATAGGTATCCCCACCTGATCCCCTCAAGGTGGCCGCAGGACCCTCCAGTACCCCACTTGTTTTTAATGCATTATCGGCAGTTTTGGAGTCTTTGGTATCCCGGGTGGAGGTGGCCTGTCAGGGACGGGGGTCAAGTAGCGACCCCCGCCTACCCCTATTGTTTATCAGATACTTCAGATACGGATTCAGAGCTGGTCAATGCAGTTGCAGCTCCCTCTTAGGGGGCTGTTGTCTCAGGTAATATCTCCTCAGCAGTGAGGAGCACGTTTCTGCCTCCGCCATAGCACAAGAGTGGTGGATGCACTAGTTGTGTCCGTCCGGGAAACCTTTAGTCTTGAGGTTACACCGGCAGAGGTAGCTGAGACTGAGATTCCTTTTTGGTACTTGTTAGCCTACCAAAAGGGCGAAGGATTTTCCTTTACCCAAATGGGGTCGTTTTGAAACGAACCCCTGTTATTTCCAAACGCATGGCTAGGTGCTATCCGTTTGAGGAATTCCTCTTTATAGGATAGACGGTACCACCTGCTGTCTTGCCACAGACTGTTAGGATAAAAAGACCTCGTAACTAACGAGGACCTTCCTTTTCTGCTCATATAGAGTTGTTCGTTCCGCGAGGGCGGGCGATAAGGCGATACCCTCCAAAGCCCCTTTAGAGGGGTTTCAAAGGGCGCTGGTCGGGTAAACAAAGAGTCCGGCTCAGCCAAGCCTGAAGAATATAGCCTGATGCGCCCCTACCCATCTCTGGGGTGGGGGGGGGGGATGTCT
The DNA here is from genome assembly GCF_965119305.1 of Pelophylax lessonae. NCBI lineage: Eukaryota > Metazoa > Chordata > Amphibia > Anura > Ranidae > Pelophylax > Pelophylax lessonae. The sequence continues at coordinate 143,798,577 of NC_138772.1, read as the reverse complement.
TCACCGGTTTCTGGAGGACACAGGATCGAGTTTCGATCACTTCCACTGGTGCGATTCTTCCCTTCTAACATTGAACGGTTTCAGGGGTTCTATTCGAACCTATTCGCAATGCCCAGGAAAGAGGGCAAGGTGCGTCCAAATCTGGACTTGGGAAGAAATAGAGTCCATCCGTACAGTGGTGGCCTCCCTGCATCAAAGAGATTTCCTGGCGTCCATAGACATATAGGATGCCTATCTTTATATCCCCATCATCGCAGGACATCAGCGTTTTTTCGCTTTCCCAAAGATCATCCCTGGTTCCCACCAGGAGACTGAACTATCTGGGCCTAAGGTTGGATACATCCTGGGCAAGAGAGTTTCTCCTTGCTGGGAAACTCCAGAAGGTTCAGTCAACGATTCGGTAGTTGCTGTCCGTCAATTGGCTGGGACTGATGGTGGCCTTCTTAGAGGCAGTACCGTATACCCAGTCTCATACCCGAAATGAAGGAGATTCTTTTTTAATGGAATCAGAATTCCGATTCCCTGGACAATCAGATCCGGTTGAGCGAGCGGACCAGGAAGTCTCCGATGCTCAACCAGGGGAAGTAATTTCTTCCGATAGTATCCAGATTACCAATAAGGGTATCGGAACTGAGAGCGATCAGATTTTGTCTGATTTACTGGATCAAGCAGCTCTAGAGCAGCCCGATTCGGATCCAATCGCATATGGCCTCTTCATCCAGAGGTTTTTCCCTAGCTGTCCCTTCATTGGGACATCCCGGATGTGGATCTGTTGGCACCTTGGCCTAACAGGAAGGTGCGGAGGTTTGTAGCTCGCGCCACGATCCTCTAGCGGACGCAGCAGAAACGCTGATCGCCCCGTGGGGGCAGTATCAGCTACGGCATGCCTTCCATCCTCTCAAGTTGCTGCGGGAACTTCTTCGCAGGATAGAGGTGGAGGGAATTCCAGTTATTCTGGAAATTCTGGATTGACCTCGTCAAGCCTGGTACGCCGACTTGGCGAGGCTAGTCGCGGACTCTCCTTGGAGACTTCCTCTCAGGGAGGATTTGCGGTCTCAGGGACCGATCTTCCATCTTGCTTTACAGTCGCTGGCTTAATGGCCTGGCCATTGAGACCCAGGTACTGAAGGACAAGGGAGTGTCAGCTTCAGTTATTCCTACCTCCAGTTAAAGCAAGGAAAGCGACTTCCAGCACATGGAAGTCTTATATTGCATGGTGTGAATCTATTGGATTTCCCCCACATACCTATTCGGTGACCCGAATTTTGGTCTGTCTGCAACAAGGGGTTGAGCAGAAACTATCCTTGAGCACGATCAAGGGTCAGGTTTTCGGCGTTAGCAATCTTCTTTCAAGAAACCTTTGGCTAATCATTCCTTGGTGCGGAATTTCATCCAGGGGGTGCGACATCTGGCTCCGCCAGTGCGCGCACCCTTACCGCCTGGTATCTTAAATTAGGGTTGTCGGTTCTTCAGAAACTTCTCTTTGAAGATATTAGGGAGATTCCCTTGCTTACATTCCCAGAAGGTGGCCTTCTTGGTGGCCATTACTTCTGTACGCAGGGTGTCAGAACTGGCCGCATTATCCTGTCGTTCCCCAGATCTGGTGGTTCATAGGGATAAGGTGGTTCTTCTTCCGAATCCATCCTTCCTTCCTAAAGTGGTTTTCGTAAGACGGACTCACTTTTTTGTGATCACGGATAGCCCTTGAAGGGGGTTGCCTGTGTCTGCCGCGACCATATCTACATGGATCAGTCAGACGGTGGTACAGGCTGATTCTATTAAGGGTCGGAATCCTCCGTTCCCTGTTAGGGCGCACTTCACTCGAGCGCTCAGTACTTCCTGGGCCTTTCGCCATCAGGCGTCAGTGGTCCAGGTATGTAAAGCGGCCACCTGGTCGTCGGTACATACCTTTACAAAATTTTATAAAATTGATGTGATGGCATCGGCGGATGCCTCATTTGGCCGCAAGGTTTTGCAGGCCGCAATTTGAGGAGACCGGTGGTCTACCTCGAGGGTTTTTTTCTGTTTGAAAATTTTTTTTTGTTGAGTCTCATCATTAAGGATGAGCATTGTAAACTTCTAGTTGGCACCGGTCGGGCCTTCTAGATTTGGATTTGATTTCCATTTTCCCACCCCTCATTTGTGATACTGCTCTGGGACTTCCCGAAGGTGCTGTATCACCGAGGACTACGTCTGTCAATGAGCGATAGAGAAAAATGGATTTTTGTAAAATCTTACCGTAAAATCCTTTTCTCTTAGCTCATTGACAGACGTAGTACCCGCCCCTCTGTTTTTTTGAGTTGGGTTGGGTTAAATTCTCTAAAGACTGCTTTTATGACACAACTGATTTGCTGAGGCAGAGAGAGAGAGGATATACCCTCTGGGACTGCCCCTAGGGTGTGGCCAGAGCATTTTTCATTTCCTGTCTAGTCCTACTCCTGTGGAGGCAACATAACCCGAAGGTGCTGTATCACCGAGGACTACGTCTGTCAATGAGCTAAGAGAAAAGGATTTTACGGTAAGATTTTACAAAAATCCATTTTTATCCATCATGCCATACCATCAGGGAAGCGTGTGATTGGCCCCAAATGTATTCTGCTGCAGGACAACGACCCCTAAACATTCAGCTAATGTCATTAGAATCTTGGTGTAAAGAAGAACAAGGAGTCCTGAAGTGATGGTTTGGCCCCCACAGAGCCCTGATTTCAACATTATCGAGTTTGTCTGGGATTACATACAGAGGTAGAAAGATCTGAGGCAGCCTACATCCACAGAAAATCTGTGGTTAGTTCTCCAAAATGTTTGGAACAACCTACCTGCCGAATTCCTTCAAAAACTGTGTGCAAGTCTAAGAATTGATGCTGTATTGAAGGCAAAGGGTGCTCACACAAGATATTGATTTGATTTGGATTTCTCTTCTGTTCATTTAATTTTCTTTTTATTAATAGGTTTCCTAAACAAAAACACACCTAGACTATTATGCAGATTAAATACAATCCTCCCCCCCCCCCCCACCTTCCCAATCAACCTACTGTATGTTCACCTGCCCTGCTCTCCCTGCCACTCCATTGCTCTTTTGGAGCCTTTGTGAAATACCCAGTGCTTCTGTGTATAGGGGAATATATGGCCTCCTCCCCTGATGCAGTGCTTTTATCCTAGTCTACAATTTCCATGTCTAAACATCATCATATGAAGGAGGGATTGATATTATCAACCCTGTGCTAACTACAAGTATCCCTAAAACAAATCCATGTCACTAACTAATACAATCAGAAGTAGCATGAAAATATGCAAAAATGTCTCTTTTATTGTATAAATATACATGATCCAAAAAACTAAATGACAACACAAAGCACAAAATTTACCCCTCAAAGATCTGACCTACACATACAGTATACACATTAAAAACAATTAAAAAAAAGGAAATCCCAATACAAACAAGCTAGTCAAAATATGTCATGTTTTATGCAGTTAATAAGTTTGATCCCATACAGAACTCTTAACCCGATTGGTCTGGGCCAATCTGTATAAAAAAGTTACATAAAAAATGTGTGTATCAATATTATAGCAGTATGGTCAGATATAATAATAAAGGAAATTATAAGCCAATAAAGCAACAATGTAGTAAAGACTACCTACAGTATATACACTATATTGCTGAAAGTATTGGGATGCCTGCCTTTACACGCACATGAACTAATATGGCATCCGAGTCTTAGTTCATAGGGTTCAATATTGAGTTGGTCCACCCTTTTCAGCTACATAGTTACATAGTGAGGTTGAAAAAAGACACCAGTCCATCCAGTTTAACCTATGATGAGTGTGTATAACAGCTTTAACTCTTCTGGGAATGCACTCAACATGGTTTAGGAGTGTGTCTTTGGGAATGTTTGACCATTCTTCCAGAAGCAAATTTGTGAGGTCAGGCACTGATGTGGACAAGAAGGCCTGGCTCACAGTCTTCTCTCTAATTCAACCCAAATATGTTCTATCAGGTCAGGCCAGTCAAGTTCCTCCATCCCAAACTCGCTCATCCATGTCTTTAACCACTTAAGCCCCGGAACATTTTACCCCCTTCCTGACCAGGGGGTATTTTGCGATTCGGCACTGCGTGACTTTAACGGACAATTGCGCGGTCGTGCGACGCTGTGCCCAAACAAATTTGATGTCCTTTTTTTCCCACAAACAGAGCTTTCTATTGGTGGTATTTGATCACCTGTGCGATTTTTTGATCATGCGCTATAAACAAAAAAAAGCAACAATTTTGCAAAAATAACAATATTTTCTGCATTTTTTTACATGAAATCCCCCCCCCCAAAAAAATGTAAAAATCAACATTTTTTTTAATTTTTGGCCAATTTGTTTTCTGCTACATATGTTTGGTAAAAAAAAATCCCAATAAGCGTATTTTGATTGGTTTGCGCAAAAGTTATCGCGTTTACTAACTAAGGGAAAGATTTTTGGCATTTTTGTTGTTTTTTTTTAACGCGTAATGGCGGCGATCTGCGATTTTTTTTTGCGAGACTGCGACATTGCGGCGGACAGATCGGACCCTTGACTGACATTTTTGACACTTTTGGGGGTACCAGGGACATTACTACAGTAATCAGTGCTATACATATGCACTGTTACTGTAAAAATGACACTGGGAGGGAAGGGGTTAACTTTATTGGAGAGGGAGGGGTTAAGTGTGTCCCTAGGGGCGTGTTTCTAACTGTCATTGGATGTGGCTAGTGGTGTAATAGCACAGATCAACGGTCCTACATAGCAGGACTGAGTAATCTGTGTTTTTACACAGGGGAGAATGACAGGCGGCTTTGTTTACATTAGCCGCCTGCCTTTCTCCCCCTCTGCCCGACGATCACGAGTGACCGGCGGACATCTGGTCCGGCTTCGTCGGGTACGAGCGTGGGCGGGAGCTCGTCTCCGGCTGCGCGCGCTCGCCCCCTATTCGTTTCCAGGCTAGTGACGTACACGGTGGTCGGCAAGTGGTTATGGACCTTGCTTTGTGCACTGGTGCGCAATCATGTTGGAACAGGAGCATCCCCAAACTGTTCACACAAAGTTGGGAGCATGAAATTGTCCAAAATGTCTGCTAATGCTGATGCCTTCAGTGTTCCCATCACTGGAAGTAAGGGGCCAAGCCCAATTCCTGAGAAACAACCCCTTCCACCAAATAATTTGGAACCAGTACACAAGGCAAGGTCCATATAGACATGGATAAGCAAGTTTGGGGTGGAGGAACTTGACTGGCCCGACCTCAACCCGATAAACCACCTTGGAATGAATTCGAGTGGAGACTGCAGGCCAGGCCATCTTGTCTAACATCAGTGTCTGACCTCACAAATGCGCTTCTGGAAGAATGGTCAAACATTCCCATAGACACACTCCTAAACCTTGTGGACAGCCTTCCCAGAAGAGTTGAAGCTTTTAAAGCTGCAAAGGGTGGGCCAACTCAATATTGAACCCTACAGACTAAGAGTAGGATGCCATTAAAGGTCACGTGCGTGTAAAGGCAGGTGTCCCTATACTTTTGGTAATAGTGTATGTATCTGAAACACCAAGGTAAGTGAAGGGTATGTATACAGCAAGGAATACAAATATACGTATGTGAACCACTCCAACTAATGCAGTTAGCCTACACACTGGACTACATGAAAGGTTCAGACCTATAAAACTATGTTTCAAGGAGTAGTGATAATGTACACTCCAGGTCAAAAATAAATAAATAAGTTGCCACAACAGAATGAAGGCAGGTCTGGCCAAGGAACTCTTGATGTGTATCATGGATAGAATGTGGAGAGCCTACACAGCGTTGGGCCTGCAAAGTAATGGAGGTCCAGGGGAGTGTGGTGAGTATAAGTAGGTCCAGACAGAGCCTCTAACATTGTGCTTACCTTCCCTTACATTCTGGATATTTGCCCCACTTTTTTAGTATTTTATATCAAAAGATGGTCTGTTCATGTATTTATTTGTTCTACAGTACCCACATCTTTTTCTTTTTAATTAGGGTTTTTTTTCCCCATAGAAAGAATTCTATTTGTAGTAATACAAACTGTATATTACATATTCAGTAAATCAGACTTGTGGACACGTTCACCTGTCAATTTGTTATCTATCCACAAAGGGGCAGTATTGTTTGAGAAATGGATTTGATAAGTCTTGATTTTCTCTGTTTAGTGTGCAGATTTTTCCTGCCTTCCAGGCGGCCACACGTTTTGTTTAGTTTTATTCAAAAATCACCATATACACTTGTAACTTTTCAGGAAATTAGGAATATAAATACATTGTAATGGTAGATTTAGGTAGATAGAAATAGGTGCCTGATTCCTTCAGAAATGGTGATTGCCTGAAACAATACAAATGTATATGGTGATTTTTGAGTAATGCAGTTGGGAAACTTGGTGTTGCAATTTGAAGGAATTAAAGCGTAGTCCACTTTTGAAAAATAAATAAATGCACTCATATTTGCAGAAAAAAGTGCATTTATTTACGTAAATAAAGAAGCCCAATAATAAATAATTATTATATTTATATATATATATAATTATACAATAAGTTAATCTTTGTAATGAAATAGAGCCAGCCTGCTGTGTTACATGTAATACTTGTTTAAGCTTCTCTTATATCACATTTTTTTCTTCAGATAAAGCTGCTAGGTGTCTCAGAAGAGGCAAAGGGGGAAAATAAATTAAAGGGGAGGGTAGGAGAAACAGGCAACACAGAATCTCTTGTATAAGGGCCAGTTCACATTGGTGCGATGCCGGAACCCTGCAAATTCACTGCGATTTCTCGCGTCGCACCCAACTCACAGGCAGTTCAAACTGCCATATGCGAACTTCTGGGAGTATTAATACAAAGGTAATGACACCCCCAGATTAGTTCGCATATTGCAGTGTGAACTGTCATTTCCGACGGGAATTGGTTCGCATAGGTGTGAACACCCATATGATCTGATTCTGGTGCGGACCAAAAAAAGGGTCATGCACAACTTTGGTCCGAATGCGATGTGAATTCAGCAATACAATCTGTATGGCTGAATTTGCATCGCATGTGGTTTGCAGAGCAATTTTGTGCAAATCACATGCAATGTCTGACATCGCTATAGTGTGAACCGGCACTAAAACAAGGTACCCTGACCCTACCATCTCTTTAGGTTTATATGCTCCTCTATAATCCCTGTTAGTTGGGACCAACACTTCCTATTTAACTGATTTCTGGGAGCAGCTCCAGGCTTTGAAAAACTTTCTCTGAAAATGACTCAAATGTTATTAGATAATTCCTGAATTTGGCATGGTGCGTTCCGTATTTGACTCCTTGTACATATAAAGGATTGCAGGTCATGTTTATTTCTCTGACATTGTTAACTGTCAGATTGCTGAACCTGGTGGCAAATGGGATTGTAGGGTACAGCTCGTAAAACGCTCATCTCTAAAGTCTCAAAACGCCCAACAAGCAAAATCCTATTCATTTCAATGGCCCCTGTTCATATATGAGGGTTTTTTTTTTTGTTTTTTTTTGGCAGATTACCAGCGTTTTTGTTAGATGTCAATGCCTGCCTCCAAACACCAAAAACGCCTGAAAAAAGCCCAAAAAAAACCTGAAAACGATACGCTCAGGTGTGAATGGAGCCTAAAGGATTCCTTGACTTAATCCCCATGAAGGAAATCCTCTCCATTGTATATGTTTCATTGGGTTTCCTCTGCTTTGATTTCCTCCTGTATTCCTAAATTTTACCCAATGGCCCAAATTAAACTAAAGAGGTCCATTCATCTTAGAGGACAGGTATTCATACAAACTCTTGCAAGTTTATGTTCTAATCTAGGAGAAAGAATGGAAGTTGAGGAGAGAGGAGTCCAGTGCTGTGTCGTACTGGGCAAACAGTAGGGTAGGTTTTCTGTCCTGTCTGTTGTTGGTAAGAGTTGTGGATGTGGGAAAGGCACATAATTAAAATCCATTGCTGTCTGCATAATTGAATAAAGTTTAAGTAGGCGAAAAGCAAGCGATCATGAGTTGTGTTGTGTATCATATTCCCTATAACTATGTGCACTGCACGCTCTTGGATCTCAGGACCATTAGATTGCAGTGTCAGCAGACAGCTGATCCTTGTATTCAGCAACTGTTTTCCTGCCTGTGTTTGTCCCAAGGCCAGGAAACAATGTACTGACATAATCCTGAAAGGCTTGTTTTGTCATTTTCAGTCTCAACCTAAATCTCTTTCCCATTCCCAGTTCTGTGATCAGTTGCCTCCAGTTGTACTTGCAATTGTGCTAACATTGCTTATAGGCAGATCCATGATTGTCAAAGAAGACAGTGTTTGGGAAAGCCCCGGATGAATCTGAAAACTCATTTTTTGATTAGATTGCATATTGTTTTCAAAATTGTGTGTGTGCATGTTTAAACACACCAGTGTCATTGGGAGTTTTAGTAAAAGATTGATTTACAGTCAGAAGAAAAAAAATGGACCTTCCCAGTATTTAAACATGTTATTGTGCCTTACCATGCCCTAAAATTTACGACTATGGGCCTCAGTGATCTGTGTTTATGTAGGAACATTCTTTTCTTCCACTTTGCAACTTAGTACTGTGATCTGAACAGCCTACTTAGAAAACAGTTTAGTTTCAAACCTTCCTTAGTTCCTTTAAGTAAAAGATGGACGTTTTAAGGCAGGAAAATTGACAGATGTAAACTGGTCCTTGATACAGTAGCTACTTATTTAACCACTTCTGGACCGGAAGGATTTGCCTCCTTAATAATCAGGCCATTTTTTGCGATTAGGCACTGTGTTAATTAAACTGACAACTGCGTGGTCGTGCAGCGCTGTACCCTAATAAAATTGACATCCTTTTTTTCCCCACAAACAGGGCTTTCTTTTGGTGGTGTTTGATCACCTCTGTGATTTTTATTTTTTGCGCTATAAACAAAAAAAGAGCGAAAAAAAAAAAAAAACAATATTTTTTACTTTCTGCTAAATAACACTCCCAATAGAAATACATTTTTAACCACTTTACCCCCAGCCCTATTTCGGACACTTTTTGTTCACAAGTTAAAACCAGTATTTTTTCCTAGAAAACTACTTAGAACCCCCAAACATTATATATATTTTTTTAGCAAAGACTCTGGAGAATAAAATGTCGGTCATTGCAAAATTTTTTGTCACGCGGTATTTGCGCAGCGGTCTTTAAAACGCCATTTTTTTGGAAAAAATTTGAAAAATCACATTTCACTAATTTAAAAAAATACTAAACAGTAAAGTTAGCCCATTTTTTTTGTATATTGTGAAAGAACATGTCACGCCGAGTAAATAGATACCAAACATGTTACGGTTTAAAATTGCGCCCCCCCCGTGGGATGGCGACAAACTACGGTCAATAGAGATCTCAATCTGCGACGCTTTAAATTTATTTAACGGTTACCAGTTTTGAGTTAGAGTGTATCTCTTTTTTTTAAATTATTGCCCACGCTCTGGCGATCGCGGCGATACCTCACATGTGTGGTTTGAACAGCGATTTCATTTGCGGCTCGACTTGCGTATACGTTTTTTTTTGTGCGCGAGCTAACGGTGACGGGGCGGCTAAATTTTTTTTTTTTTTTTTTTTCCTATTTATTTTTTCTTTTTTTTTTAACTTTATTACAGGTTTTTTAAAAAAAAAAAATCTGATCACTTTTATTGCTGTCACAAGCAATGTAAACATCCCTTGTGACAGCAATATGTGTGACAGGTACACTTTATGGAGGGATCGAGGGTCTAAAAGACCCTAGACCCCTCCACTACACTTCCCTGTATGCAAAACGCCAAAAACGTCATTTTTGCATACAGCCGTTTTTTAAATCTCTTTTGCGGCACGGTAACCCGGATGTGACGTCATGGACGCCGCCTCCGGGTTACGTCATCGGAGACCCGATCGATGCCGTTTCCGGCATTCATCGGGACTCCATCCAGCCGGCGGACGTGCCGGCTGTGTGCTCGGACGTCCCCTCCCGCCCCCTCCCGCCCCCCCGGGTAACGATCGAGCGGCTCCCGAGCCGCATCGATCGTTACCGACGGAAAGCCGACCGCCGGCTTCAAACAACGGTACCGGGATGATGCCTCTAGCTAGAGGCATCATCCCGGTATAACCACTCAAAGTCAGCCGACGTAGATCTACGTGGCTGGTCTTTAAGTGGTTAATCAAAAATTTTCATCATTTTAAGCCAATATGTGTTCTGCCACATATTTTTGGTAAAACAAATCCCAATAAGTATATATTGATTGGTTTGCTCAAAAGTTGTCGTGTCTACAATCTAGGAGAAAGATTTATGTCAATTTATTTATTTTTACTAGTAATGGCGGCAATCAGCGATTTTTAGCGGGACTGCGACATTGCGGCGGACAGCTCGCACGCCTGACATTTTTGACACTTTTGGGGGGGGACCAGTGACATTAGTACAGTAATCAGTGCTAAAAATATGCACTTTTACTGTAGTAATGACACTGGCAGGGAAGGGGGTTAACACCAGCGGCGATCAAAGGGTTAAATGTATGCCTAGGTTGTGTTTTCTAACTGCAAGGGGGGTGGACTATTGGAATCAACACAGAGACCTGTGTTCCTAAATAGGAGGAACACAGGAGCCCTGTGTTGACTGCTGACAGAACAACGGTCTGCCCCGTTTTTTTAACGGTAGACCGCCGCGGTTCTGTTTTCCTGGGGAGTGATCGCAGGTGTCCGGCGGCAATCGCCGCCGCCAGCCCCAGAGATTATCTTTCCCTCTCGAGAATCACTGCGCGCACGTGCCAGCCCCCACGTTCGCTCCTGAGGAGTGACGTATGGGTGCGGCAAATCACGCAGCCAAGCCACATTGCCGCAGTATATCTGAGGCGGTTGGTCTGCAAGACGTTAATAACCAGTGATTAGCTGGTTGTTAAGGAGCGGGCCAGAAAGCTGGCTGCCGTGTCCTGAACAACAGATGACTTGTCAGCTGGCTTCCCTGCTGATAGGTGAATGAAACAAAAACTATTGCCCGCAATACAAAAATGTGAAAAAACAGGGTTCCCCCCCAATCCATACCAGGCCCTTTGCGTTTGGTGCGGATTTTAAGGGGAACCCCGTGCCTATTTTTTTCAAAAAACGGCATGGGGTCCCCCCCTAAATTTTATACTAAATCCTTATCTGAGCATTCAGCCATGAAAAGGTGTGTGGGGGGGCAGGCCAGGAAAGGGGGGGATGAGCAAGCAGGAAAAAAAAAAGACCGTTTTTGACTATTCCTTTATAAAAACAATGACCCCCGATTTAGATCCATTGTCTACCGTTGGACCTGAGAAAAGTAAAAAAAAAAACCTTTGCTGACCACGAAGGCTACCGCTGCCTGCCTGCTCCACCATGTGACAGTTCCTAAATAGCTTGGAGGCAGGGCCTCCTGGTGGCACCGTCCCCTTGTGATGTCCTCGACCCAGCATGCAGCGGTCGGTGACATCACCTCTTACCTATTTAAGAACTGTCACACAGCGGAGCAGGCAGATGGGCGTAGCCTTTGCCGTAAGCGGAGCTTTTTTTCTTCCGAGTCCGGCGGTAGCAGCGGGTGTCATGATTGACTGGGCCCCAAAGCACCCTCCTTTATGTTGAGGGCTTGTGGTTCAGGGAGGGGACAATCGCTTGACCCCCCCCCCTATCCTGGCCTGCCAAGCAGCATGCTCGGATAAGGGTCTAGTATGACACTGACAGCTGATGACTCACCTATTGTTAAGGACACGGCGTCCAGCTTCTCGGCCCGCTCCTTAATAACCAGCTATTGACTAGTTGTTAACCACTTGCTGACCGCCTAACTGTAAATATATGTCATGTTTTTTTACGTTAAATACCGGGGTTATGGCAGCAGCTCTTTTTTTTAGTCAAGCGTTCCGCTTTTAGGTAAAAGTGATTCTGGCAACAGAATCACTTTTATAGGCCGCGGGAGAGGGAGATGTGTAAATGGACACACAGAGCAGCGGCTTGGGGGCAAGCCTGCTCAGGTGCCACTATAGCAAGCTGCTTGCAGTGTCTGGGCACTCAGCAGGAGGGAGGGACCAGGAGCACCGGTCTGGGATCCGAGAAGAGGAGGATCAGGGCTGCTCGGTGCAATACCACTGCAAAGAACAGGTAAGTATGATATGTTTGTTATTTCAGTATGCCTATTGAGTTTTACTTTTTACTGAAAATTTTTCAATAAAAATGATTGGAAACTAAAATAAAAACTGCCTTTAATATTACTTTCAAGTGGAACTTCACTCTCTCAATCAACGTTGACTATTTTTAATCCTTTTGCTGCTATCTTTACTAAATGGATAGGAAAGTATGTCATATTTGCATGTTTTACATTTTTTTTTTCTTTAGTTGCTTCCTGGTTTTCATGCCTAGGCAAAGCATGTCATACATTCCACATTCCAGGAGTCTTCAGTAGGCAAAGAGGGGAGGAGGGGCTTTCTCAGCTAAGCACACCCTCTCCTGCTTGCATGACTGAGCTAAGGGCAGATGGATTCCAGGATGTAAATGTTACATGAATTATCTTCCCCTACTCAAGAAATGCTAGTGGGGGTGTTTTTCAAAGTGATTTTTCAACAAAAAAAATGGAGAAATGGATGGATAAGAGAGTTTTCTCTGAATAATAAAAATAATTAAATTGGCATTTTTGGTTTTTGGTGCTCAGATAACGCGTAGTTTTAAGCTTTAAAGTGGTTGTAAACCTCAGTCATGGAATCTAAACAAAGCACATACATCAGCAGTGTTTACCTCTCTCTCTCTCTCCAAAGCTCCAAGAGTCATTTCTCTCTGGTGCTTTGTTCTTCTGTTGTCAGCATGAGTCACTTCTGAGAGGTTTTCCCGATACATGAGATAAATTTGTGTTGGAAGGGAGGGTGGGAGGAGAGCTCAGAATGGGAGCTTGTCTATTCACAACACAGTTCTTCTGCTGTGTGAAAAGGGGTGTGGTTCTTTCCTCCAATTAGCTATCAAACACAGTAACTGCAGTCTCTCTGCCTTGCTGATTAGCAGAGGAAAGTGCCTAGCTGCATGCTGGGTGACTGTATAAATGCCAAAAGCACATGTGCTTGAGATCTACGGCTAGAGAGCTGGGTCCTGGAGGGAGGGGGGCGGCTGCCCTTCCTCTGTAGAAGCAGCCATTTGGCCTTGGGTGGTTGACCTGAGGGCCTGAATGTTAGAAAGGAGCTGAACCTAGATAGCCTGCAGAGCTAACCGGAAGGGAGACACTGGAAAGGATCTGATTCTGCCTACAGTGAGTACAGATCTGTGTCATGGTGCCTGTCACGTGAGGGCCATCCCTTCAGTGGAAGAGTCAGTGGACAGGTGTCAGTCAAGGGGATGCTAGAGAGTGTCCTAAAGAGAAAGTAGTTTGCATCAATCTGCTGCTTTAGAGAGAGCAAGAGAACTTAAATTCTTCCATATAAGTGGCAGTATGGTTAAAGCAGTGTGTCTGCTTCCACAAGTAACCTGGTGAGGCCAAGTGAGAGTTGCACTTATCTACTGTGAATAGTTCAGTTGGAGTATCCCACCCTTCCCTTCTCCCATCCAAGTTCCGCAAAAAATACAAAACCAAATACCCTTGGACTGTTTATTGAGTAACGAGCAAACGGGAGTAAGGATGGATATGTGAAAAATCCCCTAATAACTGTCTGCAGGTGTCCAGAGGGAGACCCAAGAAGTCAACACACAGCAAGCCCAACCGGGACAGTGCTACAATTGTACACAAATATTTTTGATGTAAACCAATAAATTTGTTATTTTATAGCTATGTGCCTATAAAGTCCATGATTCTTTCTCTATTTCTCAATACTGCTTGTGTATAACAAAAGACTGCGACTGCTCACATGTAACAAAAGCCATCAGAGGCCGGTGAAATGTAACCAGGCACTTTCAGAAACTGTTTACTTCTCATATGTAACCATATGTAACAAAAACCAATCAGAGACTGCTCACACATAGCAAAAGACAAACCTCAAATTCAATGAGACATTCTTTCCACTGACCAGCAGTGTAAGGGGAAATGATTTATCTGTTGAAGGGTAATTCCAGATAGGTGTTTATTGGAAGCATGCTCCCCTACATAGGTGGTTTGTTGCTGGTTAAATAACTAATGACACTTTGGGGTTGATTTACTAAAACCAGAGCACTCAGAATCTGGTGTAGCTGTGCATGGTATCAGCTTCTAATGTCAGCTTGTTCAATTAAGCTTTGACAATAAAACCTGGAAGCTGATTGGTTTCTATGCACAGCTGCACCAGATTTTGCACTCTCCAGTTTTGATAAACCACCCCCTTTGTGCCCTGCACTGCTAGCTCTAATGTTGGTATTGTAAGTATGCAGAAGATCGCTCTGCCCAAAATAGCCTTCACACTGGTGGGTGCTGCAATACTGGCATAGCTGCCAGGGTCCTGCAACATCCTGGGTACTGGTTAGCCCACTGGAAAACCCGAACAGTCCAACTCTGAACCTGTCATTACAAAAATAGTTTAAAAATATAATCAGTCACCTCCAGACATTTTAACTGGTTGCCGACTGCGCACAGTATATATACTGCGGCAGTCAGCCCCGGCCAGGCAGAGTGACGTAGATCTACGCTACTAGCCTGTCACCGGGTTTTGAGCCAATAGCGGGTGAGCGCGCGCCCACTGAGGCGTGCACCCGCCTCAGCTCGTTCACAGAGGAGTCCGGGACCTGATGTCCGCCGGTCACACTACGATCGTCGGTAGAGCGCTAGAAAGGCGGACGGCTTATGTAAACAAGCCGCCTGTCATTCTCCCCTGTGTAAAAATGGAGATCAGACGGTTCTACTATGTAGAACCGTTGATCTGTTTTTACACTAGTAGCCATGTCCCACTACAGTTAGAAACACGCCCCTAGGACACACTTAACCCCTCCCTCTCCAATACAGTTAACCCCTTCCCTGCCAGTGTCATTTTTACAGTAACAGTGCATATGTATAGCACTGATTACTGCAGTAATGTCACTGGTACCCCCAAAAGTGTCAAAAATGTCAGTCAAGGGTCCGATCTGTCTGCCGCAATGTTGCAGTACCGCAAAAAAAATCGCAGATCGCCGCCATTACTCGTTAAAAAAAAACACCAAAAATGACAAAAATCTTTCCCTTTGTTAGTAAACGCGATAACTTTTGCGCAAACCGATCAAAATATGCTTTTTGCAATTTTTTTTACCAAACATATGTAGCATAAAACAAATTGGCCGAAAATGTAAAATTTTGATTTTTACATTTTTTTGGGGGGGGAATTTCATATAAAAAAAAGTGAAAAATATTGTTATTTTTGCAAAATTTACGCTCTTTTTTTGTTTATAGCGCATGATCAAAAAATCGCACAGGTGATCAAATACCACCAAAAGAAAGCTCTGTTTGTGGGAAAAAAAGGATGTGAAATTTGTTTAGGTACAGCGTCGCACGACCGCGCAATTGTCAGTTAAAGTCACGCAGTAAAAAATCGCAAAAAAAACCCCTGGTCAGGAAGGGGGTAAAATCTTCCGGGGCTTAAGTGGTTAAGGTGCCAAAACAAACCTCGACTTCCTGCCAGAGTCCCCCATGGCTCCTTTACACACCTTAAGTATGTGGAAAGTTAGATCCTAGACACTCACCCACCCGTAACGGAGAGGCTCAACTTCTTGATCCGCCTATGTTTTAGTGTGAATATGTGAGTACCTTGGTTTATCTGAATAAAAAAATGCAAGTACAGGCGGTCCCCGGGTTACAAACAAGATAGGGACTGTAGATTTGTTCTTAAGTCAAATTTGTTTGTAAGTCGGAACAGGTACATTTTTTAAGTGTAGCCCCAGCCAAAATAATCATTTTTACGTTTTTTGGATAGCACAGGGAAGGGTAACACCCCTGTACCATTTGTTTTGCTGTCTATGTCCCTGTTCAGAAGATTTTACCTCACTGTCTGTGCCTATGACAACTGGATTTTGAAAATTTGGGGTTTTTGTGGAAACAAGGATTGGTGATAAAGCTTCAAGGGAAACACCTTTTTCCCATGAGAACTTTTACATGAGTGAATTTCACTTCCTAGAGGTAGAATTCCTCTCACTTCCTGTTGTCTCCCTCCATTTGTAAGTAGGAGTCATTTGTAAGTCGGATGTTTGTAACCCGGGAACCGCCTGTAAATGGGTCTGAGCATTTTCTAAGCAGCTATTGAGTCTGATGGTAGCAGAGCACTGGATTGGTTTTGGGAGAAGCACACAATGAGGTTTATTTACTAAAGCTGGATACTGCAAAATCAGGTGTACTTCTACACTGAAACCAATCCGCTTTCATTTTATTCGTTTTATTGCTTATTGAACAAGCTGGGGATGGAAGCTGATTGGCTACCATGCACAGGTACACCAGATTCTGAGTGCACCAGTTTTAGTAAATCCCCCCAATCTGCTTTCTGAATTACTGTATATATTAACACATTTGGTCACCTTTTTTGTTTATTAAGATTTTGGTGTTTGAGTACTTATGGACTCATGTTTAGTAATGCACTGTATTGTTTATTGATTGTAAGGGTATAGCACATCATATTACTCATGAAATCACTTGGGTTTTAGCCACAGATACGAGGATACTGTGTACAGGTCAATCTGACTCCGTAATAGAGTCCACAGATTCTGGTAAGAGTCCATTCAGTTACTGGTGATGGCCCACGTGGTGAACATAGAAGCTTTCTGACACCCTTCATTACACAGTGGTGTGTGCATCGTATGATTGGGACTTCTACATATCTAAAATGGACTTACATGGTTTTATGTCAATTCTTTTTTTGCAATTTATTGATGTGTTTTTATTATCGCAGCAGTATTTTGTTTATGGTATTAATCGCACAGTGTATCTGACTGTTTCTGCCTGTGGATTTTTTGCACCTGCCAGCATGTTTTTCTATTATCAATGATTAGGCTTTACAGTAGTCTGATTCCATAAATAACTTAACCATCACATTGCTAGTAAGGAAACTTATGTAACCTTTATAGGAGTAATTTAGGAAAAGGGGGATGTTGCCTATAACCTGCCAGATAATATTTAAATTTGACCATTATGGGGGTGAGACTTCAAGTGCACCTGTCGTGAATAAAAATGATCCCAGACTTTTCCCCCCAGGGCTGTGCTACCCACCTTTCAATATTTATTTTAGCTGTAGCTCTGATCCCTACCCCCATGCAGTATAGCTACCAATATTGCTGGATATGACAGATTAAGACCCCGTTCACACTGGGGCGACGCTACTTGCCGGGGCCTCGGAGCGGCCGGCACGGACTTCATATCATTGAAGTCAATGCAGAGAAAGAAACTCCGGACCCTTTTTCTAAGTCAGAGCGACTTGTGTCGCTCCTATTAGAACGGGTCCACAGCTTCTCTATGGCAGGCGACCTACGGCGACCTGTCAGGCGACCAGGTTGCCTGACAGGTCGCCCCAGTGTGAACGGGGTCTAACATGCCCTGCTGACTGCCTGGCAATGTAGTTTGTTTGGCCTGAGCGACCAATCTCCAGACTGTGGCACTGTCAGGTAGAGGGAGAGCTTGCTATATACCAGGGATCCTCAAACTACGGCCCTCCAGCTGTTGCGGAACTACACCTCCCATGAGGCATTGTAAAACTCTGACGTTCACAAACATGACTAGGCATGATGGGAGTTGTAGTTCCTCAACAACTGGAGGGCTATAAATTGAAATCCCCTGCTATATACTATGCAGTTGACAACAGCTTGTTTGTGGATAATGCTGTTGACATTTCAGGGGAAGCAGCGGGGTTCAGCACAAAAGCAATACTAAAAATCAGTATAAGAACTGGAAGGTACCTAACAGGGTGGGGATTTTTATTTATGATAAATTTATTTGGCTACATTTTTCTTTCTTACATTAGACCCATTATTATAATATAGAGATTTATTCTACCCTGTCTGTAATATTCCACAAAACGATTTTACGATGTGTAATCATGAAGAGCTGCTTTGTTTCAGAAGTTGCAGGCTACCAATTTTCCTTCCTACTCACATTGGCTTTTTCTCCTTAAGCATTTGTATTACATTAAATTTTCCCCAAAGCAATACATATGCTCAACCTTTCTTGTATGTTTCAGTTCTGAAGCTTTTTTCTGTGTTTCTTTCTAGGCCAGAGCTCCAAAAATGTCACTTCATCTCCGAGCATTGAGAGTTTGCCTGGAGGCCGTGACCACACAGACTCTCCTCCGCTGTCAGCCGGGAAGAAGGATTCCTTTTTCAGCAACATCTCCCGTTCTCGTTCTCACAGCAAATCCCAAGGGAAAAGAGAATCTGTAAGTTTTTCTCATAGTGCTCTAAGGTTTTTAGTTGCTTCAGGTTTTTCACTTTATTGGCCAGACAGTAACATGTACTTAGGATGATAATATTTAAAGGGAAACTATTATGTGTTTTTAGTGAGAGCACATTTAGTCTTAGGCATGCCATACATTATGCAATTTTCTTTCTTTTAACCACAGGGTTGAAGGAAAGAAAGTTGCTTGATTCTCCTTTAACACAGTCAGGGTTAATGGGGAAATCCCTCCTATGGATCTATTGTATCCTGACAACAGGATGAGGTTTCCCAGATATCAGAATACAATGATCACTGCTGGCAGTGATTGAACAAATAAAACCCAACAGGCTGGTTGTACTGAAGCCGATCGATAGATCGACTTCAGTATAACCAGCCCGTCCATACATGTAATCGAAAATTGGACGGTTCCTGCTGATCCGTCTATGTCCAGCTTTAGTACAGTAAAGGCATGGTGCCCAACCAGAGGCCATCAGTGGCCTCTGGACACCCTCCGTGTGGCTCTCAGGGCCCCTGCAGACAATAGTCTGTGTTTTCCTTATCAAGGTTTTCACTCTAGCCAGGGAAAAAATATAATCTTTAGACAAGTTTCTAGTAGTTAAATGGCTTGGTTTCTTTCTTTCACACTATCATACTTTTTCTGTCCTGCCAATTACTTTAATCTTTATCACTCTATTTCTATTCATTTTTAATGGATCATGCTGAGCGAGAATTAAAATGTGACACGAGTGTTTGTACGGGGCTGAAGGTAGCACAAATGTGAAAGCATTCATTTGTAATTGGGTGTAATAACCGTGATCTCTAGAAGTCTCATATAATATGTCTCCAGTCTATGATTGTTACATAGTTACATAGTAGGTAAGGTTGAATAAAGGCAATAGTCCATCCAGTTCAACCTGTGTAGGTGTGGTGTATGTGTGTCAGTGCCAATAATATTTTCACATATTCCTGTATATTGTGTTCACTAAGATGCACATCCAAGAGTCTTTTAAAAATATCAATACTCCCCGCAGACACCACTAATTGTGGAAGAGATTTCCACCCCCTTATCGCCCTGATAGTGAAAACCCCCTTGTGCAGCTTCAGGTTAAACCGCTTATCCTCCAATCTCATTGTGTGCCCCGTGTCTTCTTACACTTCCTGAGACTGAATAGTTTTTTCCTATGCTTGGATCATCATTGAGGTATTTGTAAATCGCTATCATGTCTCTTCTCCAGTGAGAATAAATTTGTTGCTTGTAGTCGTTCCTCATAATTGAGGTCATCCAATCCCTGTATGAATTTTGTTGCCCTTCTTTGGACTCTCTCCAGCTACAGCACATCCCTTCTGAGGATTGATGACCAGAACTGGACAGAATACTCCAGATGTGGCCGAACCAGAGTTTTTTTTTTTTGTTTTAAAGTGGCAGGATTATAGTTTTAACTCTTGAGTATATCCCCCTTTTTTATACATGCTAATATTCTGCCAGCTTTGGTATCTGCAGCTTGACATTGCATGCTATTGCTCAGTCTGTCTTCCACTAGGACCCCAAGATCTTTCTCCATCCTTAATTCCCCCAGACGTTCTCCCCCTAGTGAGTAGTTTGTGTTTATGTTTTTAGCCCCCAAATGCATTACCTTACATTTCTCCACATTAAAACCCATTTGCCATGTAGTTGCCCACCCCAATTATTTTGTTCAGGTCTTTCTGTAAAATGTCTATCCTGATGTGAAGTTACTGCCCTGCTTATTTGTGTGTCATCCGCAAACACTGAGATTGAGCTATGTATCCCATCCTCTATATCATTTATGAAGAAATTAAACAGAATTGGTCCCAAGACAGAACCCTGAGGTATTCCACTTACTACTCCAGACCAATCTGGCAACATATTATTCATCACTAACCTTTGGACGCGACCCTGTAACCAGTTTTTTATCCAAGAACAAACCTTATGGTCCATGCCAACAGACCTCACCTTATAGATTAAGTGTTTATGGGGAATTTTATCGAATGCTTTCTTAAAATCCAGATACACCACATCCACAGGCCTCCCCCTATCTAAATGGAAGCTCACTTCCTCAATTGTATTTTGAAACTTGCCCCCAATTTCTTTTCATAGCAGATTTTATACTATGCTTGCAATCTCTGACTATTTCTTGCTAAATGTCTGTAGTCTATGACATCTTTCTGCAGCATTAAAATTACAGAATACTATATGAGGCCCTTTGGTGATGTCAGAGGCCACACTTGATGCCTCCAATATCATGTAAGTTGACCTCCACTGCTGAAGGATTTTCCTGAAAATAGTTTTTGATATAGGTTTTTACATTTTAGCTGATCGATGTAGCCGATTAAAATAAACCAGTTACATTATAAGCTCCTACAACTTGTATCGATTTAATTAAATCATTGTTAAACAGTGTATTTTGCAAGACTTGCACTCATACAAGAGCAGAAGTGAAGCACAAACATTGCTAAGCCTAGTTTCCATATGTAATTAGCTAAAACAAACACATATGTTTTGTGTGTAGGGCTGTTCCCTACTTCAGAGGATTCTGTACTGTAGGTAACCAGTTGTCATACAATGCCCTTGAAAACTTCCAGGACCTTTTACTGAATTCTGGTAGTCAGCTGATGAGCAGCAGTAATAACTTTTTTATCACCCATTACCGCATCCTCCACCACATGTGATTATAGCAGTCATGCTTCCCCTATCTCTTCTGGTAGATGGCCTAAACTGGGCTAGGGGGCTATATATGCAGGTAAGTCCATAACAGAAGTACTCATTTCCAACAGTTATACTGAAAAGGATTTATTTCAGAGAGAATAAAGAGAGAGGGCAAGAAAGCCACTTTCTTTCTGGACATAACAGAAAGGCATTGACAGCCAGGGTGACTATGTAGTGTTACAACTAGTGAGGGAGCAACACTGTAAAAATAGATGAAAGCAACTCATGAGTAATAGCAATCCTATCACTCATGAGTTGTCACCAATGACCATATCACTAGTGTGATATGGATCTTGAAGTGGTTGTAAAGGCTGAATGTTTTTTACCTTCATGCATTCCAAGTGTGAAGGTAAAAAAAAAAAACCCCTTCAGTGTGCAGATCCCCCCTCAGCCCCCTCTAATACTTACCTAAGCCTGATCTTGATCTAGAAATGTGCATGAGAGCCGAGGCTCTCACAGTTCTCTACCTCTTCATTGACTGAGATGCAGCAGCAGGAGCCCTTGGCTTCCACTTATATCAGTTACAACCAGTGAGGCAGGGTGGGACTGAGCCGAACTCTCTGTGTCTTTTGGACTAAGAAAGCTGGCTTGGGAGTGAGCATGCCTGAGCTTGCTATGGAGGCACTTGGCAAAGGGGAAGGGGCCAGAGTTGTATAAAGTACTCGAAACCCATACTTAAGTAAAAGTACAAGTGCTCGATCAAAAAGTGACTTGAGTAGAAGTGGAAGTGCTCGATCAAAAAGTGACTTGAGTAGAAGTACTAAAGTATTCAACATTTTTTGTACTTAAGTATTGCAAGTAGTTTTTTTAAAAATTTTGCTACTCAAGTACTGAAAGTAAAAGTACCAGTAGTTTTGAAAAAAAAATTGCTACTCAAGTACTGAAAGTAAAAGTACAAGTACTGTGTTATGTAGTTATTAAAGAAAGAAGTCAAAAGTTTGAACATCATATTGTTTTTTATTATTTCAAATGCAGCTTTTATTTATACATACAGTAGCTTTTATTTTCGTATGTGCTGATAATACACATGTTTTGAGCTTCATGAAACCTGCCATCTACTGTTCTGGCAGTGGTAATTTTTATAATAGTAACGAGTAACTATGCAGCACAAAAAAAAAATATCGGAGTAGAAGTATTGAAATGATTGAAAAAAATGTAGTGAAGTGGAAGTAGGAGAAAAAAATTCTACTCTAGGAAAGTACAGATACCGCCTTTCGGTACTTAAGTACAGTAGTGAAGTAGTTCTACTTAGTTACTATACATCTCTGGAAGGGGCCCAGAGCTCCGGCGCTGCTCTGTTCAAATCCATTGCACAGAACAGGTAAGTATCACATTTTTATTTATTTTTTTCTTTACAAACACTTTAAGAATAACCACAGCACTGGCATAATGAGGCCTAATTAGACCAGCATCTGACAAACTAGTATGTACACTTGCAAAGCCAGACTCGCTTTCTAAGTACTTTTCCTCAGAGCGCATATGTTTAATCTTCACGATTACATTTTTAATCTTTGAGCAGGGCTGGGCTTACCATAAGGGACAGGTGTCATTGCCTAGGGCAGCAGAGTTGTCACAATTACTATATGTTATATTACTATATGTGATATAACTTGCTTTTTATTTTGTTTCCCTCTTTTGGCCACCTCAGAACATTTGTGACTAATTTAGCAAGAAGAACTGTATGGAGGTCTTGCTCTTCTCCTAGACTTTAGGGCAATACATTTCAGTGCTGGTTTATATGTGTTGTGATCAAATGCAATTAGATTCAATTTAAATAATGTAGGCTTTCAATTTAGTGTAGAATTGGGAATTTAGCTACACTTCATCAGCACTGAGGGAATGTTCAGTGTCATAAATGTTACCCTAGGAAGACTAGTAACCAATCATACTGTATGTCTTTAAAAACAGCTCTGAGTCACCTTGAGTGTGGCCCCTGAAATTTCTAGAGGGCTGTAAAATGGCTTACTTTTGTAAATTTGGTATTATAATTTATTAGGATGCCATTAATGAGCATTTTGAAATACATGTTCTATCTTGCTGTTCTTCTAGAATGCTATTTTTTGTGGAATTCTCTCACCCAGCTTCTTTCTTGATAGACTAAAGCCTAGTAACACATGGGCCAATGGTTGGCTGGCATCGGCCAGTTTAAAAGAAACTGGCCGACATTTGGTTTTTTGGCCGGCTTCTGTTAAAGCCTCATGACCGAAAACGGTCTGCCGACTGGCTCCTGATCGGTACTCTCAGCAAATGGCTGAAATTGCTGACTGGAGTGTTCTGGCTGAGGGACGTCCCCCCATCAGAACATAAAAGCTGAGCAGAGGAGATAGTTGTGCTAACATCAGATTGTTAGTACAGCGGCTCCAATCTGAGCTGATACTAAAAACTAGTGGTATGTACTAGGCTTAAATTGCAAAGCTTTTTCATCCTTGTGATGCCATATAGTCAGGAAAACCTAATCTCGTTGTTCAAATTTATTATTGTAACATTACGATAAGATCAAGATGAACTTGTGTGGACAGATATTAACATAATGGCAGCATTTTCACAGGTGTGTGATTGTTAATATCCTGAATGACATTGGGGAAATTAACAAATTATTGTGCAAGACTCTTAAACTTAGAATGTGGAGCAAAGCTGCTCCTCATTAAAAAAGGGCTGCAGGTCTCTTTGTTTTTTAGGAACAATAAGTTCTCTGTTCTGTGGCTGACAGGCACAGCACACAGGAATGCGAACGAAGAGCTGCAGCTGCATCACACAGCCATCCCCACCTCCCTACCCACTCAACCCAGAGCAGAGGGAGGAGGAGGAGGGTGTTAACCATGTGCATCTCTGCTTGTGCTGTGTAATCACTGCACGGGCAGAGAGAGGAATATGAGGAGTCTGCTGACAACTCACATTCTGTATGACAAGGTCGCACCTGGTGGGAAACTGCAGCGGTTTTCTATATCGAAAATGTGGTGTTTCCCGGGTTAATCAGTTATATACCTGCACTAGTTTCTATTTCACTCTGAAATAGAAACTGGCACAGATAGTCCTGAAACAGGTCTATCTGCTTTATTTAATGTGATGCTTGCCATTTCTAACAGTTCCCCGCAGGTAAAGCAACTGTCATCCAGGGCAATTACTACATTAATTCAGAGCTGGGATTTATTGGGCAAAAATTTGTCATTTTCTGTGCTAGCATAGTTTTCTGTGTACTTACAGTAACCTAAACTTGGTTCATGCACCTAGAGCCAAACTGCTAGAAGTCTATGTTGTGACAGTTTTCCCCCATTCCTCTACTTTTTTTTTCCCTTCGGCCTGCCTGCTTCTGGTCACAGTCTGCTTTGCATAGCTTTGTCGTAACATCCTATTAGTTGGATACCAAAGGTAGCCAGGAAACTGGAATAGTAGTAGGCCCACAGTAGGCAGTTGGCTTAAGGGAGCAGAAATAGAACTCCGGCCCTGATTGCTAGACCACAGCTGTAGCTGGTTTTCAGCATTTAAAGCCCATTGGAGCCCCTACCATTCAGTGTGCAACCCACTGTTCTCCAGACCTGAACTGATATCTAAAACACTGCAGGCCACGTACTAAGTTCTAAGTTCCATTGGTCAATTTGCTGCCTGCAGGTCTTATTTGGGGCACCAGGGTTCTAGACCATCCAAATCACCTGCTTCCCAAAACATGGGTTTGAAAAGTAATGGGATATCTCTCTTAAAGGGACAGATTCAGCCACTAATCATAAACAGTGATGTAGCACAACCATATGTAATCATTTATCTAAAAAAAGTCCCTTCAGAAGTGTGCATCTGACAACCAATGTGTGATTTCACCACATTCCTAAGTGCATATAATCATAAACAGTGATATAGCACAACTATATATAATCATTAATACAAAAAAGTCCCAAAATATGAAAAAGTCCATTCAGAAGTGTGTATCCGACCATCAATGTGTCTTGCTAGATTTACATATCTTCCAATACATCAAATGCCACTAGCAAGTGAATGCTTTCCATATAATACTGACCCCAATCCTAAATCAAGGTCAAAGTGTGCTTTGCCCCTTCTTGGGCTGTAATATCCACAGATCTGTGGATAGACTTTTTCCTTCCTCTACTCGAACCGTATTTAATAGGCATAGGACATGCAAAACAGAATGGGACTAATAGTAATATCAAATATTTCTAATAATTCTTAATAAGAAAATATTACTAATTTAATATTAATGATAATTAATAACTAATAGTTATTAAAAATGACAAAATATTATTAGTAGTAATATATTAAAAACTTTTCATTAATACAAAAAAATAAATAAAATGCTCTCATAAAAGCACACTGATACAGGCATGGATACATCAAATGGAACCATCTCTTTCTCACCATTCAGACTCTCCTGACCCACAGATGGCTGCAATAAACTGTCATTGGCTCAGCCCCCTATACGTGTTACGCCCATGTTCTGGGCTTCTTCAGTAGGTTACAAATTCAGCGACTAAAGCACATGTATTTAGTAGAATAGAAAAGAATGGGAATATTTGTCAGGATTTTTTTATACTGCTTTCTATGTCTTCCTGTCCCACCCATACCTCTCATTTCTTTTTATGGTGTCAGCAGGACAGATATTGGGGAATATTTGCACCAATGAGGACATTGATTGCAATAATAACTCAACAGCAAGATCTTTTTCCCACTCAAAAACTAAAAAAAGTTTAGGTTGGGTTTATACACTTGCCTGCATGCAAAAAAATATGTGACAGCTGTATATGCACACTATATCTGATGCATAAATCATTTACTACACCTCTAAAATAATTTTGAATCTTATACAGGCCTTAAGTGTTCTAAATTTTCAAGCTTTAAATGTATTTCCTAAATGTCAACATTACCTACAGTTAGCATGCATTGCATAGGAAATCATTTCACATCCATGGTGTTTGTGAGCCGTGTTTCGCCTCAGTCCACAGTAAAGTGACCAAACACTGTGACATTTCAGTACACAGTTACTAAATAAAACTCACGCTGCTCTACTTCCTGCATGTTTTAGCTTTGCCAGTTAAAATATAAACGTTTCCTGCCTGTGGCATTTTATTTTTAGTGCGTCTTAGCTGTTCCTTGCCAAAGTCCCCCAATCCCAAAAAACACGTTGCTTTACACTTGGTTTAATAATAAATACAAATACGCTTTTTGAACAGAAACTTAGTTTTTATCCCTGCTTTCTATTTATAATCCAGTTTTTCATAATCCCCCCATCTGCTTGTTTTAAAGACAGTTTACCGTAAGATTCCGGCAATCTTTTATTGAGAATTTACCTGAAGACAAAGTTACAGTTTTAACTACTTCACCACCCCCATTTTTTGTGATATGGCACTTCTTTATTTTAACTGACAATTGAGCAGTCGTGAAACGCTGTACCCAAATAAAATGTTTGTCCTTTTTTTTTCACAGATAGCGCTTTCTTTTGGTGGTATTTGATCACCTCTGCATTTTTTATTTTATGTGCTATAAACAAAAAAATACAGACAATTTAAAAAAAAAATACATTTCTACTTTCTGCTATCAAACATATGCAAAAAAACATATGAAAAAAAAAAATCACTGTAGCACTGATCACGGTATTGGTGTCACTGGTCCCCAAAAAGTCTCTGATTTGTCCACGGCAATGTCGCAGTCCTGCTAAAAATCACTGATCACCGCCATTACTATTAAAAACAATTTAAAAAAATAAAAAATCTATAAATGTATCCCATAGTTTGTAGACGCTATAACTTTTACGCAAACCAATCAATATACACTTATTGGGATTTTTTTTATCAAAGAAATGTAGAATACATATTGGCCTAAACTGATGAAGAAATCTATATTTTTGGATATGTTTTATAGCAGAAAGTAAAATTGTCGGTCTTTTTTGGTTTATAGCGCAAAAAATAAAATCTGCAGAGGTGATCAAATACCACTTAAAGAAAACTCCATTTGTGGTATCTCAAAAAAGTGGCCTGATCAGGAAGGGGATAAAACCTTCCCAAGCTGAAGTGGGTATACTAGTATACCATTGAAAAAGAAGAGCACAATTTTTACGCATTAAAAAAATGTATCTATTTATTCAAGAAATTGTGTTCCTTGCTCAATGATCAGTAAAATTTTTATGGCTATGTTATGGCCATGTGAATGTAGCCTAATGCCTCCTTTTGAAAATCAGAAATTTTGTGTATTTTATAATCTGATCATGCCACCATTGATTTCAAAATTCGACCAACCAAGCCTTCAATTTTACCTCCTGTTGCTACAGAAAAGACATTTCATGGCTGCATATTTTTTTCTTTTCAGGTCACAGCTCATGAGCATTTCTTTTTCTATTATATTTCTTACATTAATGTCCCTTCATTGATTAGAAATTAGTTTGTTTTTCAAAAAATTTCCAACATGCCGGATCACTAAAATTCGATGGCTGCACGACAATCGGCCGTTTCCGCGGTCCACTAATTGTACGAAATTGGAACGAAAATTTTTAAGTACGATTTTTTAAAGAAAATTTGTTCAGAATTGGTCCCATGTATGGCCGGCCTCTCCTCTGATCTCATTGTGTGGCAACGTGTCCTCTTGCACTCCTTGACACTAAATCATTTTTTAGTTTTTTACCTATGCTGGGATGGCCATTGAGGTATTTGTAAATCGCTATCATGTCCCCTCTCAGGCGTCTCCTCTCCAAGGAGAATAAATTAAGCACTTGTAATCGCTCCTTGTAATTAAAGTCCTCCATTCCCCTAATTAGTTTAGTTGCTCTTCTTTGGACTCTCTCCAGTTCCAGCACATCCCTTCTGAGGATTGGCGACCAGAACTAGACAGAATACTCCAGGTGTGACCGGACCAGTGTTTTATAAAGTGGTAGGATTATGGATTATAGCTTTGTCTCTGGAGTATATCCCCTCCTTATGCATGCTAATATTCTGCCGGCTTTGACAGCTGCAGACTTTAACGGAGAAGTATACCCAAAGCTCTTTTGATCATACTTTTCCTGTGGGTCACATTAGTGCACTAATTAGACAGCGGGCTAAAACCCTCTGCCAGGTAACGTCACAAGTCCGATCCAGGCTCTGCAGGGATCTTGACAAAAATGTTGGGATCCACCCAGATACCTGACCAGCAGCTGGCTCAGTCTTTCAGCTCACTGCTGGGAGCCTAAGCCAGCCACTCCCAACCCCTCCGCAGTCTGGCGCTCCAGTGAGCACTGAAAGTGCAGAGCACAGAGCAGTCACTAACAGTCACCATTCTGTGCTCCGAGCCAACCCAAGAAATGAGTGATCAACAGTCATTCATCACTCAGTTCTGCCATCTAGGTGACAATAAATGTTAGTTTTTTTTAAATTCCTGTACTTCTCTTTTATTTAAAACTACTTCTGGACTTTACTAAATGCTTCTGGTGCTTTTATTCTTGAACATGAATTGATTTGAGACACGTGCTGGCATACATCTGATAGTCGCCTAAAACAGAATCCTGTTTCATTAATCAGGCCTGAATCCAAATGGAGTAGGTACTATAACAAAATGATCCAGCACCCCACACTTTTTCTGTAACTAATCATAATAACTCAACAGAGGTTCTTACCACTTCTTAGCATATCTAAAACAAAATGTGGCTTTAGAGACTTTAAACCTATCTTGTGATTTAGACACATCTGCCAAACTGCACAGCCTGGCAGTTGACACACTTACTTCAAGGGTCAGCTTATGGAAAAACAATACAGCATCTTTACATCCACGCAGAAGCAGAAAGGTAAGACAGAAAGCAGAAAAGCAGGACCTAGAAATAATGGAGTAATATTTTTGTCTGTATAGTCTACTAAGGGTGAATCATAGGACTGGCTGAACAAAATAGAGAATCCTTTGGCTAGTAAAACAGTAAATATATGTGCATTTTAATTGTGTTTTAGTGGTTTTCCTGGATTTCTTTTAAGGACAGTCAGACCTTGCACTTCTTGAGCATCATTTTGCTGTATCTATAAAAGCCAATCAGCTCATCAAAATGAAAGATGGCTGCTGATCAGTTGTGAACATTACCCTCTGCTTCTTATTAAGTTACAATGATTTAGTACTTGTGGATGTGTATGCCTTTCCATAGACGTATATAGCACCTTTTTCTTCTGTTTGCACGTCTTCTTATTTTCTTATCACTTGCCAAAACCGTTAGAATTCTCCTGGGGGATTTTCAGTATACAAATTTATAGTGTGTTGAAGTTTTTTTCTTTGTTTCCAAAAAGCCAGAAAACATAATTTGATTCCAGTTTAATTTGCATTTTTGGCAATATAGCGCAGAGAATGTGATTTAACACAGTAATAGTTCGGAGGATGTTAGTTTAGGGGTGGATTGGTGCCATGTCCTAGTAAAGAAAGGGAGGTAATAGAAGCATTTTGGAGACTAAAATAAAGAATTAAGTGAAGAAGGAACAAGTTTGTTGATGTTATAGTATGCTTATATTTATGGTTGTTATGCTTCGGTTCACAGGAACTAAGCATACCGGATCAATTATGCACATTTGACCAATATGTTAAACTGTGCATGCCAATATTATTCACAAACTTGATTTTGCTCTGTAATATATAGGGGGCCAAGAGAAAGATAATTAGGTGTTATGGTGATCAGTTACTTTATATAGCCCAAATGAAATCTTATAGACTTTCCATAGATACTATAGGACACCCAGTCCCAGAGTGGTATAAACATTTATTATTGCCTTTGAGGGTTTTGGCTGTGAAATTTTTTGGTAAAAAGTAGGTTAATGTATATAGGGCACATTTTGAGTACATTTTCATATAATTCTTTCTCTCACTTTTTTTTTTTTTATTTACCTGCAAGTTTCATTGTATTTTGTGGGAGTTTTCTGCTTTCAGATACCCAACTATTACTGAGTAATAATCAGTGTATTTAGTGCCCTTTTATTATTTCAATATTGCACTATTTCTCTACTTTTAGTTAGCAAACTCTCTACTGGTTTCTTTCAATTTGTTTACAAAAAATGTGATTTTTTTTTCAAGTAAATTGCATCAAATCCAATAAGGGAATATTTCTGTACTTTCATAAATATATAAACAATAAAATGTGTCTTTTATGTATTAAAGTGGTTCTAAAGGCAGAAGGACTTTATCTTAATGCATTCTATGCATTAAGATAAACTTTCTGTGTGCAGCAGCCCCCCTTAGCCCCCTTAACACTTACCTGAGCCCCATCTAATCTCCAGCGATGTTGCAGGAGAGCTTCAGCAGTACCAAACTCTCCGTCCTGATTGGCTGAGACACAGCAGCAGGCGCCATTGGCTCCTGCTGCTGTCAATCAATGTCAATAAACAAATGAGGAGAGAGAGGGTTGGGGCCAAGCCACAGTTCCATGTCTGAAGGGACACGCAGAGCAGTGGTTTTGGCTCGGGTGCCCCCCCCCCCACCCTCCATAGCAAGCAGCTTGAGGGAGAGGCCAGGAGTACCAGCGAGGGACCCAAGAAGAGAAGGATCTGGACTGCTCTGTGCAAAACCACTGCACAGAGCAAGTAAGTATGACATGTTTGTTATTTTTAAAGAAAAAAACACAAGACTTTAATATCACTCTAACAACTTCCCACCTGCCCACCGTTAAATGACGGTGGAGCAGAGCAGCTCTTGATCTGGAACGATATCATATGATGGCGCCCCAGAACGGCCAATCTCGTGTGCACGTGGGGGGGGGGCGCAGCGTGGTGATCGTGGCCGAGCCGTGTTCCTAGGACACGGCACACCCCCGATCTTGGTAAAGAGCCGATGACACGGCTCTTTACCCATGCGATCAGCTGTGTCTAATCACAGCCAGTCACATGTAACTGCGGAAGAGCCATTTATTGCTGCTCCTCACCTCACAGTGTCAGAGTATATGGCGAGGAGAGCCAATCAGCGGCATCTCCTCAAATGTATGACCAGGACAGGTAATCAGGGCACTGATCATCAGTACCCTGATTACAGTAAAGCCCCAGCAGTGGCCGTCAGTGACACCAATCAGTGCCTATCAGTGACCCCAATCGGTACCCATCAGTGACCCCAATTAGTGCCCATTAGTGATGCCAGTCAATGCCCATCAGTGCTGCCTAGCAGTACCACCTATCAGTGCCCATCAGTTCCCGCCAGTGCTGACTATCCATACCCACCAGTGCCGTCTATCAGTGGCCATCGGTGCCGCCTAATCAACGCACAGCAGTGAAGAAATAAAATTACTTATTTACAAAATTTACTCACAGAAACAAGGAATTTTTTTTTTTTTCAAAATCTTCCGTCTTTTTTCTTTTTTTTTTTTAAAAATAAAAACACCAGCAGTGATTAAATACCACCAAAAGAAAGCTCTATTTGTGTGGGAAAAAAATGATAAAAATGTAATTTGGGTACAGTGTTGCTTGACCAAGCAATTGTCATTTAAAGTGTGACAGCTCTGAAAGCTGAAAATTGGCCTAGGCAGGAAGGGGTTGAAAGTGCCCAGTAGGCAAGTGGTTAAATCAAAAATATCAGTGAAACCATAGTTGGGATTTAATTCTTCATCCACATTACTGGAAAAAAACCTGTAGACTAGGTTCACTTTAGTGAAGGACAGATTTGCGCGCGCTTATAATTGCATGCATTCCTAACCTGCACAACCTGCTCTTTAGTAGATGTATGGGGTAACTTTTATTCTTAATGGCACCCCCACTTATTGGCATCCACATGCTGTGGCACCATGCTGCGCATTTTTAAAATGTGCACACAAAAGCACACGCTTACAAGTGAAGCAAGCTTTAAACAACAATTCTAAGAAAGTGAATAAATTGTTTGGTGAAACACTAATGTCAATCAAGTAACAAGGCCAGTATAGTAAAGTCAAAAAGTCCACTAAACCTCCCTTAGAGTTAGAGTGCATCTAAGAGGTAGCAGCTTCCTGACAGATATTTTGTGTTCTCTCTCTTCTGGAGATCTACTGATTGATTTCTTTATGAAATATACATTTATTTGAAAAAATGATTTAAATGGTTGATCTTGCTTACAGATTTATTGCCAAAGGTTCTGTGGAGGTAGGATGGGCATGCTGTGTGGGTGCAATTCTATGATCAGAGCCTACTGAGGAAGCACTTGAAATGCTACCAAGTAGAAGAAAGAACTTGGATGGTCGCACTGCTATAACCACCATTTTTGCGAGGAATCCATAAAAACAGAAACTAGATAATTCATTTCACACTTAACCAGCACTTAATCATAGCATACAGCATAATGTGCTACCACTGACCATCTTGTGGTTAGTTCCTCAATCTTTTGATAATGGCTTGTTTTGATAGTATTGTTGCTGGGTAAATTACATTGAGGCTAGAAGGCACCTCACCTAGGCAACATTTCTCATCTTACTTCATCTAAATTGTTAGTGTTCAACTGGAGTGCACCGAGGCCCGATTGATGTAAAATGACCAAATAAGAGATAACAAGCTGTCTATAATTTCAATATTTTATGGATTGCATTAATTACCCACTATATTACCAAAGGTATTGGGGTGCCTACGTTTACACACACATGAACTTTAATG
The DNA here is from genome assembly GCF_965119305.1 of Pelophylax lessonae. Lineage (NCBI taxonomy): Eukaryota > Metazoa > Chordata > Amphibia > Anura > Ranidae > Pelophylax > Pelophylax lessonae. The sequence continues at coordinate 143,766,024 of NC_138772.1, read as the reverse complement.
GCATCCCAGTCTTAGTCTGTAGGGTTCAATATTGAGTTGGCCCACCCCTTGCAGCTATAACAGCTTCAACTCTTCTGGGAAGGCTGTCCACAAGGTTTAGGAGTGAGTCTATGGGAATGTTTGACCATTCTTCCAGAAACACGTTTGTCAGGTCAGGTCAGACACTGATGTGGATGAGAAGATCTGGCTTGCAGTCTCCGCTCAAATTCTTCCTAAAGATGTTTTGTCCGGTTGAGGTCAGGTCAGTCAAGTTCCTCCATCCCAAATTCACTCATCCATGTCTTTATGGGCCTCGCTTTGTGCACTGGTGCACAGTCATGCTGGAACAGGAAGGGGCCATCCCCAAACTGTTCCCACAAAGTTGGGAGCACAAAATTGTCTGAAATGTCTTGGTATGCTGATGCCTTCACTGGAACGAAGGGGCCAAGCCCAACCCCTGGAAAACAACCCCACACCCTAATCCCCCTCCACCAAGATATTTAGACCAGTGCACAAACCAAGTGCACAAAGTTCTTGCATGTACTGTTAACCTAGTAAAATGTACTTATGAAGATTACCTACAAATAGAAAACCAATCAGTGCATTAAGGTTGCTGGAACATTAAAGATAATTGTGTGCATTATATGTATCCACTGAGCCTGTTCGGATTACACAGTTGTATAATATCTAATCCAACCTCATTTTTTGCATCTAGTCAAATAACTTATAGGGTCTTTTACTGGAACATTCAGCTTATGCGATAAAACTTCACTTAATATGTATAATACTTCCAGCAATGTTATTATTTTCTCGTTTGCACTTACATTGTAGTGTGCTAAAAAAAAAAAAAAGCACACATAAGATAGTGTTTTACCTTATAACAACAAGTCTTTAATGCAAGCCTATTTATTTGAATATGTCACTTTGTCAGAGGTCGGAACGCTCATTAACATGAATTGCTTTCAGTATACTTTCCGGCGTGCTCTAACAGCAGTATATGCTACATATGTAGTGACACTGTTTTGTTACTTAAACCACTGAAAGCCTTTGAGTTTACATTTTGACTTTCAGAAATGACTTTGAACTCTAGAATAACATAAATTAGGCCCCTAATGCTGGAAATAAAAGCATTAATAGTACCTTTATCTTGAATGGCTTCCATTAGAGCAAAACTCTGGTGGCAATTATTATTTTATGGCAAGGCTGCCTAGCGCTGAACATGTTACGAGCAGTGTAAATACTGTCCCTGTTATGCACAGTGCGAGAAAGAGTCAGTTTTATTATTTTATATTTTAAATCAGGCATAAAATCACATTCAGGCTGCTTTCTAAAAATGTTTCTTTTGTGCCTGGTGACAGACTTGGATTGCTGAAGGCCTCCTTAGATTATCATAAATGAGTCGTGTATCTCCTCACCTTCTTGGCATTGTGCCCTCAAGCATTGACTGTCACCATCCTGAACTCACAGGGCATCAGTAGTGTGTAGTCCCTATGAGCGCATTTACTCATTATAGCTCTATTCCTTGTTCTATCTCATCATTTACTAGTCTGTTCCTGTATTTAGGACCAGAATCAAAGGGCATGCCACCAGCTTTGTATGCTATAGCATGCGGTAAGCTTATCTTAAGGTATCACTAAATCCACATCATAAAAAACTATCAATGAATGCTGTATTACATGCTGCTCATAGTCACTCACTATGAGATTCATTTTCTGTACTCTGCAAAAAACCTAATTGCTCCTGCTGCTCTCTATCTCCACCTTCTGTTCATGTCCCCAATTCAGCTAGGGATTTTGCAGCTGTGGTGGCAACTCTACACGTGCTCAGCTTTCAGAGAGTTTCTCTGCTGAGCATTTCCTTACTCTCACATGTGAGCGGCCCATCTGACTATAAAGTCACACATGTGGGCATATACACAGTGGTAAATGACAACCCACTCCCTCCCTCCTCCTCCATGCCTACTAACCAGCTAAATACAATAGGGGTGGGATATTACATGTGGATTACTGGAGGCTTCGTTTCCCTTTAAGACACGGGCTGGAGGGGCGGAAATCCGCCCACATCATGTTATTGCTTGATTTAAGATTTAATTTCAAGTATACGCTCACCAGCCACTTTATTAGGTACACCTTGCTAGTAGAGGGTTGGACCCCCTTTTGCCTTCAGAACTGCCTTAATGCTTTGTGGCATATATTCAACAAGGTTTTGGAAACATTCCTCAGAGATTTTGGTCAATATTGACATGATAGCATCACTCAGTTGCTGCAGAAAATAGTTTGGCTGCACATTCCGTTCCACCACATCCCAAAGGTGCTCTATTGGATTGAGATCTGTGGAGACCATTGTACAATGAACTCATTGTCATGTTCAAGAAACCAGTTTGAGATGATTTGAGCTTTGTGACATGGTGCATTATCATACTGTAAGGAGCCATCTGAAGATAGGTACACTGTAGTCATAAAGGGGTGGACATGGCCAGCAACAATACTCAGATAAGCCGTGGCGTTTAAACAATGCTCAATTACTAATAAGAAAATGTCCCCCACACCATTACACCACCAGCTTGAACCATTGATACAAGGCAGGATGGATCCATGCTTTCATGTTGTTTACACCAAATTCTGACCCTACCATCTGAATGTCACAGACTCATCAGACCAGGCAATGTTTTTCCAATCTTCTGGTGAGCCTGTGCGAATTGTAGCCCCAGTTTCCTGATCTTAGCTTACAGGAGTGGCACCTGGTGTGGTCTTCTGCTGCTATAGCCCATCTGCTTCAAGGTTCAATGTGTTGTACATTCAGAGATGGTATTCTGCATACTTTGGTTGTAAAGAGTGGTTATTTGAGTTACTGTTGCCTTTCTATCATCTCAAACCAGTCTGCCCATTCTTCTCTGACATCAACAAGGCATTTTTGTCCACACAACTGCCTCTCTGTGGATATTTTCTCTCTTTCGGACCATTCTTGTTAAACCCTAGAGATCCTTGTGCGTGAAAATCCCAGTAGAGCAGCAGTTTTTTAAATACTCAGACCAGCCCGTCTGGCACCAACAACCATGCCATGTTCAAAGTCACTTAAATCCCCTTTCTTCCCCATTCTGAATGCTCAGTTTGAACTTCAGCAAGTCGTCTTCACCACGTCTAGGTGCCTGGTGTATTTGTAAGACAATTTAAAACAGTTTATTGATAATAATTATTTTTTTTTACTCTGTGTATTCCAAAGGCTGCTTTTTCTATTTTTAATACAAGACCAGCAGCAGAGGACTAGAAGCTCCTCCTGCTTATGTTTCCCTGCAGACAGGCTGGGAAAGATCTCGGTCATGTAACAGCTGTACAGTAAACCCCCGCTCCATCGCGGTACAGTTTTTGCGGTCCCGGTATATTGCGTTTTTTTTTGTAATGTTATTTTACTATATAAATCATTGAAAATTAAATATTTTTGTGTTTTCCATAGCTCTTGCTATGTCTCTCAGTATCTTTTATGTGTTTAAATGAGTTTCTATTGTTTCAAAAGTGTGTTTAAAGACCTTAAAATGCTTTTACACGTACAGTGACAGTAAAAAAAACATGCCTACAATGCATTTTAATAGGGTTTTTCTATTTCGCGGATTTTCACTTTTCGCGGCTGGGTCCGGAACGTAACCCTGCAATGGAGGGGGGTTTACTGTATATCAATTAGGAAAAGGGACTTAGGGCCCTTTCACACGGGCGCTCCGTATGTCCGCAAATCATCCTATTTTTTTGCGGATGATTTACGGACATAATGTAAGTCTATGGCATTGCGGATGTCAGCGGAATACCATCCGCTGACATCCGATTTTCTTCCTTTCAGTTCTGTTCCGTTTTTTTGGAACGGAACAGAACCCTATTTTTTCCTCCGCTCAAAAAACGGAAAGGAAGCAAAATCGGATGTCAGTGGTGTCATCCGCAGACATCCGCAATGCCATAGACTTACATTATGTCCGTATATCATCCGCAAACGAAGTGTCATCCGCTCCGTGAAAAAAAAAAAAAAGTCCCGCAGCGGAGCAAAAAACCGGAGCGGCCGTGTGAAAGAAGCCTTAGATGTTTTTTTTTTATTAAAATAATTACAGTGCCATCATCCATATACAGAAATAGAAGGGACATTGTAAATAAAACAGTGTGTATTTAGTATCACTTTAAGTATAGGCAATTGAAACAGAACATATAATGAAAAGATTCATAAGCAGAGGGTAACACCAAGATAATTTGGTGACTAAAATGTAGGATTTCCTATAAAAGTTACATTTGGCCTCCTAATGCTGAATCAAGCTGCTGATCACTTCAAAGAACCAGTAGCATACCTGCCAACTGTCCCATTTTTGCAGGGACAGTCCTGGCAAATAGGGCCCTGTCCCGGGTAATTAAATTTGTCCCGGCTGTCTGTAAATGGCCGTTATGGGCAGCCGGTGCCCGTAAAAAAAATGGTTGCGGGCCGACATCGTAACTCCGCATGTGCTGTTCCGAAGCCTGCCGGGCTTGGGAAAGCTCGTACAAGCTTTGGTGGGCAGGCACGTGCACAGTTTCATAATGGCGCCTTTTTTCCCAGTTTTGGATAGAGCAGAGAACTTTCAGAACCCCGGTTAAGTTTGTGAACCCAGTGGAAAGAATCACCCTTTCTTTTTGTTGTCACTTGGACAGAAAGGAAGGGGAAATCTAAAATCTTAAAAGTTGTTACCAGAGCAGGGGTAGAGATGGAGACAGTATTTCTCATGACAAATGTAAGGGTTGGGTATTCCCCTAATGTTGGAGAACATTCCAGACATAAAAATGTAAAAAGTCCTTCACCATAGTGTACAAAATTAAAAAAAAAAAAAAAAGTTTGCTGGAGATCCACTTTTAGCATATATCCATGGGTTTTTAATTGTTCTTCAAAGGAATCTGGATAGGCAGCAGTGAAAGGGAAAGTATTCTTTTTTCCAGTCCCAAAATAGTTCCTTAATCCTGATTTTCAGGTCATCTTGTGGTATTTGACCTCCAGGCAGTGACATAGTCTTTATGGGCAGTATGTTTGCCCATAACAACCAATTAGAGTTCGGAAATCATGTTGTCACTTGCTCTAGAAAAAAAGCTTCCAGATCTGATGATTGGTTGGCACTATGGGAAGTACAGGGAATTCCTTTCCTGCCATGTCAGCCTGTTGTGTTCTTTTCTAACTTTTGAATATGCTTTGGTATAAGTCCTACATACTGCATCTTCTTTAGAATCCCTGTGCAGTTAAAATCCAAGCACAGTATTTTTATTTGTATTTTTTATTACTACCGCAAAGCTCAGTACTGCACAAGATAGTAGATGAAGGCAGTACAGCAGGAAACCTTGGCATGGTGTAAAGATGATTGAGCAATCCAGAATTTAACTCCGCTTAACAGAGCTTATAGAAAGTAGCATTAGGTGATGCAACAGATGCCAGGTAAATCCTAGTGATAATATTGCAGCCATGATTCAAAATTGTAATGCTGTAATGTTACTGCTAATTTGAGCATCATTACCCCACTAATTGGTTTTATAGCTGATGTGCTTTGAAGATTAAAAGGAATACTGATAATTTTTGGAGTGTTCTCTAGCCAAAAAAAATGAGTTTGTTTCAGAACTAGTTTACAGTGGGATTACTACCACTGTTTTACCATTATCACTCATCAGCTGCCACAAAGTATAGTAATATTAAGTATAGTTTGTGCATCTTTACACATGCAGGGAAATTTTTAGTGGCAGCTTTTATAATTATAGTGGATTTCAAGTAAAACTGGAAACCCCTATTTGCTAGTACATTTCTTGTAACAAAACAAAGGTGTTCTTTGCTTTTCTTGGTATATACAGATGTATTTGCAGATTTCACTTATAAAACTCCTGGTGTTTAAATCTGGTATTGCAGCGTGACCATAAAGTACAGTAGTTCTTCTTTTCTTAGTCTAAATCAGTGATGGCAAACCTCCTTGAGCCAGAGTGCCCAAACTGCAACACAAAACCAACATATTTATTTCAAAGTGCCAACACTGGTGATGATCGCACCTCAGGAGAAATTGCAGTCAGTTCAGCACTCACCTGGCTTCGGCGTCCAGTGTCATTGTCCCTGGCAGCAGCTTCTCCTTTTGTTGGTGCCTGTGATTGCCCTCCTCAGTCTAGATTGTGTCCTCTCAGCAACTCTCAGCATCATCTCGCTCATCACTGGCTGTTTCAACTCCAGGGGCTGTTATGGCTTGGGAGCTCTCTCTCCCTTCCAAACCACCTCAGCTTTCTCTCACTCTTGTTGGCACACTCCTCTCACCCTTGCTCTTCCTTCTCCCTCAGCCCTTTTTTTCCCGGGCTCTAGGCAGTCCCTCCTTTTATTTTCGCAGGGCATGCTGGTGCTGTAGTTTTTCTTTAAATAAAATGTAGCTATAGTCTTCCAGGACTACATGTCCCATGGTGCACTTGTCCTGGCTCCTCATTGGTCCCTGGCTGCAGCCAACCAGGAGTCCTCTTGTCAGCTCCTTACCCTTCTGCAGTGCACAACTGAAAAATAAAAGCCCTGTATTAAGTTGTTATAGGCAACCAGTCAGCTCTTTCCCTAATTTTCCAGGCAACCTTATTGGGCCCCAGCCAGAACTCAGGGAAACTTCTGCCCTGGCTTGATAGGGAACACCTTGGGCACTCTTCCTGCCTCCGCATTGGCTGGCCAGCCTTGTTGTTGCCTTTCCACTGCCCAGCCCACCCACCGAGCAACCCAGAGCTGTGGATTGGCCGAGGCAGCGGACGCACGCTCTGGCTAAGCTCTCATGACTGACACATGCGCTGGCCAATTGCCTCTTTGCAAGGGACCTGGGCATCTCTGGGAAGCAAATAGGCAAGATGCATAGAGGGTGGAAGGGGGCAGGACTGCAGGAGGCCATGTGTGCTCTCCTGGTAAAGCCTGAGCTGAGTCAGTAGACCGGGCACCAGCATATTTTGAACAAGCAGTCTTCTGTTATGGGGAAGAGAAAATATTGGCGGCCTTGCTCGTGTGCCAACAGAGAGGGCCCTTTGTGCCAGCTGTAGCAGGCGCACCATGGGTTCGCAATCACTGGTGTATACGATAATGATACTTACATACAAAAGCATACATTGCAATTCAGTATAAGTAAATTTGAAGTATGCTGTCTCTTAGGGCCCATTTACACTGCAACACAAAATACAGATTCTTGAATTGGCAGTGGATATAAGTTGCAATTGAGAAATTAATGAGAATACTCTGCAACGCATATATAAAGCATTTACTGTGGTTTACTTTAACCCTGGTTATGATGAACGTTATGAATTACATTACAATGTGCCATGTGCTGTAAACGAGCCGTAGAAGTTGACCTAGTGCATATATTTTTTTTTTGTATTGGTTGCTTGCTGGTAAAGTAATGTGTAAGTGTAACACTTTCAAGTGTGATATTTATTACCACTCAAAAAATATATAGCACTCATACTAACGATGTCTTCACCTTCCTTTTGCCTTTGTGGAAAGGTTCCATCTTTGTTCAGGCATCATCCAGTGTCAGCATCAAGTTTGTGGATTGAGATCTTTCCCTAAATGGCACAGTCATGTAAACCCTGATGCATTTGCAGTGGCCTTTTTGTTCTAGGCTGTGTGTACCTATGTTTTACACAGATCATCCTCCCCCTCTGCATTTTTGCTTATGAGTTACTGCTGCTAATGGAGACTCACCAAACCTGTCCAGAACGAGGACTATAAGGAGAATAAAATCCCCCAAGAATAGCAACGTAGTCTCAGGAAACGAACACCATGGCATCCCTGATAATTTATAGAGTAGCCGGTGAAGGGTTGTATAGTCCCAAAATAACTATTGGCATGGCGAACAGCTGGGCCCGCAAAAACACATACTGACTGTCTAACTTCAGTCGACAGCACTCCCATGGAATATTTCTGTGCACTAAAAGGGAGACCCCCCTAGAGTTAATAGTATGGCATGAGTGTGAGGACCATTGCAACCATGGTTTGTGAAGATGTCCCAGTGTGTATCCTGCCCCAGATGTGTCTCCAGGAGGCATATAATTTGAGCCTTAGCTTTCAAAATTGATGCAAACACCTGGGAACACTTATGCGGGGTGCCCAGTCCCCAAACATTCCAGGACATAAATATTATTATTGGATACTCAAGTAGCAAAGAATGGCATTCCCGAGCACAGCTGATAATCCGCTTAGATGGAATTGTTGCACGGGAAAAATCCAACGTGTTTTGATATATTAGTTAGTATCAAATCTTCTTCAGGGATTATTTGTAAAATAATATATTGAAGGAAATACTACATAGATATGAATATCTTTACTATTCATGGTAAGGTATAGAAAGCTAACTTATATTTTTAGTAAAACCTATTATTATGGGTGCATCCATAATAAAGAAGTCCCCCTAGTGTGGCTGGACTTTGCAAACGGGAGCACTGGACATAAAAATTCCATTCTGAAGCCCAAAAAAAGAAAAATAGATATCTCCAACGAAAACCAAACGCATGGACATCTATTCACCAAGGAAAAAAGGGAATTGTTAACCACTTCTGGACCGGAAGATTTCCCCCCTTAATGACCAGGCCATTTTTTGCGATTCAGCACTGCGTTACTTTATTAGACAATTGCGTGGATGTGCGACGCTGTACCTAAATAAAATTGATTACCTTTTTTCCCCACAAATCATTCTTTTTGTAGTATTTAATCACCTCTGCGATTTTTATTTTTTGCGCTATAAACAAAAATAGAGTGACAATTTGGAAAAAAAAACAATATTTTTCACATTCTACTATATAGCATTCCCAAAAAAATCGCAATAAGCGTATTTTGATTGGTTTGCGCAAAAGTTATCACTTCTACAAACTAAGGGAAAGATTTATGTCATTTTTATTGTTTTTTTATTTTTTACTAGTAATGGTGGCGATCTGCAATTTTTTGCGGGACTGCGACATTGTGGTAGACAGATCGGACCCCTAACTGACATTCAGGGAAGGGGTTAACACAGTGGGTGATCAAGGGGTTAAATGTGTACCTAGGGGCGTGTTTCGAACTGTATGGGGGTGGGGCTTATGGAATAACCATAGAGACCTTTGATCCTACATAGAAGGATCACAGGCACTCTGTGATCATTCCAGGGAGAACAGTCAGCTGTGATTACAACAGCTGACCGTTCTTCTCTCTCAGCGGGGAACGATCGTGGGTGTCAGGCGGCAATCGGAGCCGCCTGCCCCCTGCATTGGAGTCCCCGCTGCCAAGTGGGGAGGAGAGACAGCTGGCAGTGCCAGCTCACCCCCTAGCTGCAGGCACGCGACCGATGTAGATCTACATCGGTTCACGCAGGAGGGCCAGCCTGCTGCAGTAAATCGGCGGCGGGCGGTCCAGAAGCGGTTAAATCTATGTTGCCAGGCCAAAAGAGGGGGCAATACTTACTAGATTGTGATCAAACCAAATTGAGGTGGCTCAAAAGCCAAGTAGCAGTTTCCATATAAGAGCAGGGCACACACACACGTCATAGGACGTCATGTGCCGCAGCGTCACTTCCGGTTCCAGGAGTACCAACATCCGGGTCACGGCCATATTAGAACAAGATACGCATGCGTCATAGGACATCACGTGTCTTTCTTAATTGTTCTGTAACATATGTAGGAATGATGGCAATCACACCTCCAGCCACCTAGTCACCACTTCATTATAAAATTGCACGTCATAGCCATTTGTGGAACTCAAGGACCAAACATCTTCCCCAGAGATCATGGACCAAAGCATGAGGGTCCCTGTTCTGTCCCCGAGGGAGGAAAATATAGAGTACTGTCTTGAGCCATTTTTTGTTAAGCCGTCTGCACCAACCAACAATATAACTATTTACAAAAAAAACAAAAACAGTTGCTGATATAAGTAAGGAACAATTAACAGGGCATTGCCTACACATAGCTTCTGCATATGCGAAGGCAATCCGTGGATACACCTGCCCTTTAAGCTCCCGATGTAGTGTGGAAGCAAATCCAGGCTCAAACTGGGCATACCTAGTGGCATTAATAGCAATTGGGACATTTTGGTCCAGTTACAGTGCCCAATAATTAACATATTGAGATGGACGCCTATACCATCATGAGTCAATATGTTGACGATGGGGGATCATTGTGTATAAAAGGCAGTTTCGCTGGAAATCTGTGCGCCCTTTCCATCACATAGGCAGCTGAAAATGTGGCTTCAGGGTACAGGGATTTGAACCAAGACACAAAATCACCAGGGTTCTGGCCCTCAGCTCTTTCCAGCAGTCTGACTATTCTGACATTGTTACACCTCAGGAGCCTTGCTTTTCTGTTGCAGCGATTCTGCTAGGGAGTGGGCATAAATCATCTTCTAATGTGGACAGTCTATGCTCGGTCTCGGTGACTCTCTCCCTTATGGTCTGCATGTCCTGTCTTAGGAGACCGATATCAACTTTAATTTCTTCCATCTTACCGGTTAGTGATGTGCTGCACAATGTAATAGCAGCCAGAAGTTGAGAGTTCACCTGTTCCAGAGTTAGTTTGGCTGGCTTGTCTGTAGATGTGCTCATTTCTGGGTGTCTAAAGCCAGGGAGCCAGCGCTCCTCGTGTGTGGCGGACTACGGCCGCCATCTTGCCATTCGGTCTGGGTGAATTCTTTCAGGCGATATTTCCCTGAAGAGAACTGATCTTTGCTCATATCTGCTGTGGGGTATATTGGCTTTCAAAAGAGTCGATCAGGATGTTAGGAGTTGCTATGTATTGGCAGGATTCTGCAGCTGACGGAGCTCTCACTGCATCTGTCCATCTTGGTTGTAGCCACGCCTCTCAGATATGTCTACATCTAGCCATCGTGTATTTGTTATTCAAATCTTTGTATATAAAATATGACTAATACGTTTTTTGCATCTTTTGCAGGAAGAGGACCTTGAAGCTCAAATTTCATTCCTCCAAGGACAACTGAACGATTTGGATGCAATGTGCAAATACTGTGCAAAAATTATGAATATCCATCTTGGTAAGTAGACTTCTCATGTTACATATCATCAACATTAAAAGAAAGAAATGCTTGAAATATATCATTCTGTGTGTAACACATCTATATAAAATATATGGGTTTCACTTTTTGAATTGAATTACTCAAATAACTTTTTGATGATATTCTAATTTTATGAGATGCACCTGTATATTGGTCACAGAGTTGTAGTAGTCCATGGACAAAACTGCCCATTGCTTACCATTGGATTACAGTAAAGTAATGCATCAGCTTTGCTGGGGTAGGACATTAGCTTCTAGAAAATTGAAGCAGCACAAATATGTGTCCTTGGGACAAAGTGCATTATTAGGCTGCCATTATAACACTAAGCACTATTTTCTATCTATCAGTAAACAGAAATACATAAAATACTAGTGATAGTTTTCAAAAAGTTGTGTTACTGTAGATAAAATGTAGAACCGCCTAAAATGGTATTATGGTGTAGTACTTGAATTCGACCTGGTCTTTTCTGTACAGCAGGGCTGGAGTGTGAGCGGAAGAAGCACTACAAGGAGAGAGTCAGTCCATGTGCTGACAAGAAGCATGCTGTTAGGGGGAGAAAGCAGAGTTACAGAGAGATGAGCTCATTAATGTGATACTTCTCCTTTCACTTTCTACTTGTAACCTTAGTACAGAGGAAGTTGGTCAAATGATTCAGGCCAACAGACTAAGGCTGCCCATACAATTTTCTTGTACAACCTTCCTTTAAATTTACCAAAACCATATAATATGAGGTCAAACCTAAACACTTTAAATTTATATGTAATAAGACAGGACCTTGCACTAGATAGTTGAAGGCAAATCTAAAAGAAATTGAATAGGAAAATTGTATAATGTATAGCAAGCTTAAGGCAAAAAATGTTATAGGGAAAATCTCTGTAATAATTCCAAATATTGCAGCAAAAGCCAGTTTTGTTACTTTATCCTTTAATAAGGTATTTATTTGTATCTAGTTGTTCTTAGATGAAGTTTGCCTTAGTTCATTATTAATTTCTTATTTGGTATGTTATTTGATGCATTTTACCTGAAGCTCTTACCAGTCCAGTGTTCCTCATTTTTTTTTCCTGTAAAGGGGGGGCAATACTCAGCCACTGCTTGCTATGCAACAGAGGAGTTACCACTCTACTGTTTGGACTTATGGAGATGCACTACAGGCATTGTAAATGCCTGTAGTCTCCCCATTATCAGACTTCAGGCTGACAAACATATTTGCATACACCCTCCTCAACACCTTCACAGATTGCCTGTCAGCATCTCAATATGCCAATGCCAATACCCTTCAGGGAAGGAGTGACAACTGAGCGTCAGTCAAGTACCACTTTCTGCCCACGGCACTTGCACAGCAGTGGCAGTGTGTCTGCAGCTTTGCACACACCTAGTCCTCTGGCCATGCACAGAAAACTCAACGCCAGTTGTGTAACAGTAGATATAAAGACAATGTAAGCCATTATGTGAGGGCTTTGTAAAACCTTTTATAAATGGAATGCCTATTTTAGCAGTGTAGTATGTGGTAGTTTTTTAGGGCAGTGATACTTTTTATCTTCTTTAATATTTATTGTAACATTGTTGTGCCCTGCCACAGTGTGAAAATGGTTTTCTATCATGCAGGATTCCCATCCAGGCAGGTTGAGTGGTTCCAGGGTGCTTATGTCCTTCAGAGGAAACTGTTTTTTCAGTTTCCTCAGTGGTTTGTAAAAACCTGTTTGGAGCCTGGAGATCCCATAAGACTTGGGTCCAATTATATCTCCAATCCCAGGTCCTGGTTTTGGAATCCACCAGCACATTAATTGGGCAGGTGTGTGCTGTTTTTTTTAGTCGTAAGGACTATGCTTCTGAGCTTTACCCGGCAGACAGAGGAGGTCTCTGCCCAGGAATGAGGAGGGCTACACCTATGAGACAAGTGGGACTCACTGTAGCAAGGGACTGCTGTACCGGCCAAAGCTTGTGTGTGGAGACAGCCTGTAGGAGACAGACAAGAACAGTATCTTTCCTGCGCTCAAGTGGTATGCGGGAAGTTGAATGTTCTGAATGGTCTTTTTAGCACAGATAAAGAGGTCTTGCTGCCCCCTCAGGACCAAGGGAACCCTAAAAAAAAAAACACTGTAAGACAACTACTAGAGAAGAGCGCACCGACCTTGTACATTACCACTAAAAAGTTTATTAAAATCTAAATGGGTAGCCTACATTATACTCACAAACATAGGATGTGTACATACATGTAGGAAAGGGGAACCTCCAGAACACTTCTCTACTGCTTAGCGTAATGGCATCCACAAAGACCTGGCTTGGCTTACGCGTTTCGAGGGAGAACCCTCTTCCTCAGAGCCAAAATCGCCACTGATCCACTATACACTCCCAGGATGTTATATAGCCAGTCTGCATTGCGCACACCACCCCGCCTTGCCCCAATAGGCAAAAAGGTCAGGGATAAATGTAAACAAAATGGGGTTGTGTGCCCCAGTGGGCAGGTTCATGCAACAGACGGCGCTCGTGACTTAACATGAGTACTGGTCATAAAGAGCTGCGAATAGTAATAGTGTCAATGACACAATAATGATAGTACTATTACTATTATTATAGGAGCAAGAAATATATGTACAAAAATAATAATGTTAAAAAATCAAAATGATTAATAGATCAATACATGATACTATAGATAATGTGATTAATGATACACAATTGTGCCAAAGACCAGAAAAGATCAATATTAAAAACAGAGGTTAAAAAATAATTCATAATAAATCCATTCATTAGAAATCACTAGTAAAAAAGATATAATGCCACAAACTCATGTCCCACAATCAATAAAGGAATAATGATGGTATACATACCCTAGACTGTGCAATATTAATGCTATATGTTATCCCAATATGTGCACAATGTATTGGTGTCTATGATACAAGTACTCACATATGGGCCGTATATGGTATCAGGTGAGGACCCCCACACAGGAGGTGGAGGAATGCCTGGGAACTGAGGAGTGGATTAAAGCAAATCCAAGCATCCCAAGCTGCATAAAGCAAACCTGGAACGCAGACTGAACCCACACACCCGGAAGTGCGGGCGGTCTTGCATTCCACAGCCCCAGGGGTTACTTCCGGGTGTACCAAAACGTCACTTCTGGCTCCACCCCAAGACACTTGTGCTGTGATTGGCATCCCCCACAGCCATAGGCAACCCCTCGTCGCTCTAACTAGCCTTCGCCTACTCCCACGACCAAAGCTAGGCAGGAGAGACAAGGGACCAGAAACAAGCTGACTAAAATTGGAGGGGGGGGAGGGGAAAAAAGGGGGGGGACGTCTCCATGAGAATAGAAAAGACATTAAGATAAATGGACAAATGCCTAAATGGAATCATGAATGAATGAATAAATTATTGCATGGTAAAAGCACATACCCTATACTCACTTACTCTGATAGAGAGTATCGATGTGAAAAGCTAGTATACAGTGGGTACAGAAAGTATTCAGACCCCCTTAAATTTTTCACTCTTTGTTATATTGCAGCCATTTGCTAAAATCATTTATGTTCATTCTTCTTCCTCATGAATGTACACATAGCACCCCATACTGACAGAAAAACACAGAATTGTTGACATTGTTGCAGATTTATTAAAAAAGAAAAACTGAAATATCACATGGTCCTAAGTATTCAGACCCTTTGCTGTGACACTCATATATTTAACTCAGGTGCTTTCCATTTCTTCTGATCATCCTTGAGATGGTTCTACACCTTCATTTGAGTCCAGCTGTGTTTGATTATACTGATTGGACTTGATTAGGAAAGCCACACACCTGTCTATATAAGACCTTCCAGATCACAATGCATGTCAGAGCAAATGAGAATCATGAGGTCAAAGGAACTGCCTGAAGAGCTCAGAGACAGAATTGTGGCAAGGCACAGATCTGGCAAAGGTTGCAAAAAGATTTCTGCTGCACTTAAGGTTCCTAAGAGCACAGTGGCCTCCATAATCCTCAAATGGAAGACGTGTGGGACGACCAGAACCCTTCCTAGAGCTGGCCGTCCGGCCAAACTGAGCTATCGGGGGAGAAGAGCCTTGGTGAGAGAGGTAAAGAAGAACCCAAAGATCACTGTGGCTGAGCTCCAGAGATGCAGTCAGGAGATGGGAGAAAGTTGTAGAAAGTCAACCATCACTGCAGCCCTCCACCAGTCGTGGCTTTATGGCAGAGTGGCCCGACGGAAGCCTCTCCTCAGTGTAAGACACATGAAAGCCTGCATGGAGTTTGCTAAAAAACACCTGAAGGACTCCAAGATGGTGAGAAATAAGATTCTCTGGTCTGATGAGACCAAAATAGAACTTTTTGGCCTTAATTCTAAGCGGTATGTGTGGAGAAAACCAGGCACTGCTCATCACCTGTCCAATACAGTCCCAACAGTGAAGCATGGTGGTGGCAGCATCATGCTGTGGGGGTGTTTTTCAGCTGCAGGGACAGGACGACTGGTTGCAATCGAGGGAAAGATGAATGCGGCCAAGTACAGGGATATCCTGGACAAAAACCTTCTCCAGTGCTCTGGACCTCAGACTGGGCCGAAGGTTTACCTTCCAACAAGACAATGACCCTTAGCACACAGCTAAAATAACGAAGGAGTGGCTTCACAACAACTCCGTGACTGTTCTTGAATGGCCCAGCCAGAGCCCTGACTTAAACCCAATTGAGCATCTCTGGAGAGACCTAAAAATGGCTGTCCACCAACGTTTACCATCCAACCTGACAGAACTGGAGAGGATCTGCAAGGAGGAATGGCAGAGGATCCCCAAATCCAGGTGTGAAAGACTTGTTGCATCTTTCCCAAAAAGACTCCTGGCTGTATTAGATCAAAAGGGGGCTTCTACTAAATACTGAGCAAAGGGTCAGAATACTTAGGACCATGTGATATTTCAGTTTTTCTTTTTTAATAAATCTGCAACAATGTCAACAATTCTGTGTTTTTCTGTCAGTATGGGGTGCTATGTGTACATTCATGAGGAAGAAGAATGAACCTAAATGATTTTAGCAAATGGCTGCAATATAACAAAGAGTGAAAAATTTAAGGGGGTCTGAATACTTTCTGTACCCACTGTATGATAAAGGGTTGAAGGGATGCATAGACAGACAAGAGACTGCAGTGTAAGCTGTGCTGCATGAGTAAGCCAGAAGGCCAATGATAGGTTGTTTTGTAAAACCCCTCGGAAGGAAACACTGATTTCTGGAACTTTATTTTAATAAGATTGGGCAAGAAATGCCCTAAAAAGAAGATTGAAGCAACTGGCAATGTCCTTAATGCGTTACCAGTTGAAGGTAATTGCCACATTATGGTTTATTTACTAAAGCTGGAGAGTGCAAAATCAGTCTCACTCCTGCATAGAAACCAATCAGTTTCCAGGTTTTATTGCCAATGCTTAATTGAACAAGCTGAGGTTAAAAGCTGATTGGTTTCTCTGCAGAAGTGAGACTGCTTTTGCACACTCCAGCTTTAATAAATAAACCCCATCATATCTGGGTTTTTGTCGTTTGTCAGAATCATCTTCATATCCAGCAATTTGCTGCCTATCTTCCTTACGTACTCTCTTAATTTCTGTTTCTGAAAAATGCCTAATTGTTACTATGGAATAACCCACCATATTATTCTGCAACTCGGCTGTGTGTAATTAGGATAAATTAGACATGCCACACTAAGTCATTGTGGAGGAATATTCAGTGAAGGGAAAACAGCTTGACTGATTAGGAATTGATGAGTGTCAAACTGCCCATGAAATCATTATTTGGAATATTTCTTT
Source organism: Pelophylax lessonae (assembly GCF_965119305.1). Taxonomy (NCBI): domain Eukaryota; kingdom Metazoa; phylum Chordata; class Amphibia; order Anura; family Ranidae; genus Pelophylax; species Pelophylax lessonae. The sequence goes on along the minus strand of NC_138772.1, from coordinate 143,749,248 downwards.
GTATTTCATTAAAGCATTTGTTTTACTTTCACTTAGCCGATTTTTACTCTGCTAAATGTTTGTAACACATGTGTCCATTGTTAGCATATTTTTAATTAGGTCTGCACTGGAAGTATCCATCACACAAAGATTTTGGTCCTTTTCATTACTTAGTTACTGTAATGTGATGTCAGGTGGAGATAAAGATTTTGGAAGGCAACCACTTGGATACAGTCTGTGCAGTGCTTAGATAGGATTTTGCTGTGGACCTCATGGGAGAATGTAACATCGTGGCCAAATGTCTTCACGGAAGGGCCAGATTCCCTTCTGCCTTCCTTTATATTAAAGCAGAACTTCACCTTAAAAAGGACATTCCACTTTGTCCTCCCCTCCTCTACCACGGGAGAGTGGGTACCTAGTTTTGTCAGGTACCTGCTCCCATTTCCTCTGGAATCACCTAGGCTATTCTACCAGAATCCCCAACCCCCACAACCTCCTGAAACATGCCATAGGTTCCAAGAAACAGTGAGACCTTTCACATAGCGCAGAGCGACTCGCGCATAGGCATAGCCACAAGTGGTCATAGCCAGCTTCCCACATTAAACATGCCGGGGCCCCAAAGACTGGTGAAGAACCGCCACAAGTAAAGACAGTGGTAGATTACTGGACAGGTAAGTGTTCTTTTATTAAAAGTCAGCAGCTATAGTATTTGTCACTGCTGACTTTTTATTAGAATGAAGAACTTCTTTAAGTTGGGTTGCAAGACCTCTTTTTTCTTAAAGTAATGAACACTCTTACCAAATAAAAATTTCCCAGCAGTGACTGTTGAGGCTAGTGGCACTTACTATGAGCATTTAGATACCCAGAGGTATTCATAGCTTTTTTTTTTTCTGTCATCTCCTTCTAATCTCGTTTTTGGTGCAAAACCTTCAAGAACTGATTACATGCTAACCCCTTGAAGAGAATCTGAACTATAGAAGCAGGAAGGGCAAGTCAAGAGCAAAGGACTAGTCATCAGTAGGGATGGGTTCAGGCATGTTCGAATCCTAGTCCCAGCCCACTAGGGGTGTTGGATAGAATCGCAGCATCGATGTTTTGCGATTCAGATGTTAGCGATTCTGCATCGATGCCGAGAGTGCTCTGTGCAGTGATCTGCCTCTCTTGGAGAAACACAGTGACAGAGCCTGCCTGGTGACTAAAGCCCCCTCCCCTTCCAGATGGACACTGGAGCAGAATGTCAGCTGATGAGCTGACAGGCAGTAGAGTGAAGGAGGAGTAGCTCGAGGAGACCCCACATCAGCTGAAGCATCACTGGAGGCATTGAAAGGGAGAAGAGAACAGACACACGGAGCATGGAGGAGGGGGAATCAACTGACACTGAAAGCATGTGAGTGCCAGTGTCACTGATCTCATCCCTCCACCACCATCCCTCTGCCTGATCACTTCCCTTTACCACTATCCCTTTGCCTAATCTAATCCCTCCACGACTATCCCTCTGCCTGATCTCATCCCTCCACCACCATCCCTCTGCCTGATCTCATCCCTCCACCACCATCCCTCTGCCTGATCTCATTCCTTCCACCACCATCCCTCTGCCTGATCTCATCCCTCCACCACCATCCCTCTGCCTGATCTCATCCCTCCACCACCATCCCTCTGCCTGATCTCATCCCTCCACCACCATCCCTCTGCCTGATCTCATTCCTTCCACCACCATCCCTCTGCATGATCTCATCCCTCCACCACCATCCCTCTGCCTGATCTCATCCCTCCACCACCATCCCTCTGCCTGATCCCATTCCTCCCACCACTATCTGTTTTTCCTCTAGATGTTAAGATCGCCCCTTTTTTCTCTGTGATAAACTGAAAGTAAATAACTTGTAGCCCTCTTTTGGGATGGTTATGAGAATTACCCTCCCCAAATAGGATATTGCGCTAAGAGCAAATGACAATAAAAAATGGAATAGAATAGAATCTGAACACGCCTGAGCCCTTCCCTAGTCACCAGTATTGCCTGAAGACTCTCTGCAGCTGATCTTTTCTTTATTACTAACTTATCATGCCATGTTCTGAACTGTTTAAGAGATAGACATCTTGGTTGGGGTCTTTGCTTCCTCATTTTAGAGCCTTCTTTCAGATGACTGGCGGGGTAGTGTTCAAGGAGCAGCAACAGGGAAGCAGAAAACATACAACCATAGAATGAATTTATAAAATCCAGTCAGATCATCAAATGCAACTTTATTTCCTCTCCAGCAAGGAAAATAGTGAGCAGCACAGACAGTAAAGACCTCCCTAAATCTCCACAGATTAGCTGTAAGAAAGGAGCAGCACCTTAGATGGTCTTACACAGCACATACACCGCATTTAGGCTCAAGGCACAGGAGTGGCAAGGTACGCTCACAAACCAGAAAGTACACTGCTGTTTTTTTAAGGAATTCAAGGCTAATTTGCTTTGGCAGTGTTAACTTTTAAAGGTGTTCCCTATAGCATAGCAAATTTTCACTTTTTAAGTTTAGGTCCAGCTAAATTGTGACCACTGCAGCTTTTTTCTCTTTACAACTTGCCTCCATAATGTCAGAAAAACATTCGATAAAATAATTGTTCTCAGTTCTCCATATGAAGCTCATGGCTTGTCTGCTCACATTGATACTCTTTCTGCTGCTACAAGACCTCCCCAATGCACCCACTACATTTTCACTGTGTTTTATACTTATCAAGTTTAACAATGCAGCTCCAATATTGCCCTGTAGCCTTTATAGTATACATGTACCTCTATGAATAATGATTATTGAGAGCTGGGGAAAACAGTGTGAGTAATGACACCAGACTCCAGGCATAATATGTATTTATTAGCATAACACCTAGAATATCTAAAAAAAATCTGTTAGTCATACCTTGAATTGCCTTTTCACTGTCTCATAATGGCAGTACAGTAGCATCGGAACTTATTCCAATTTGTGATAGTTGTTCAGTTATTAGGTTGAATCACTGTATGCCATAAGTTGTATATTTCTTCACTGTCAGTAGTTACTCGTGATGGATTAAACAGATTCAGTGTAGCTTCAACTCTCTCACATTTTCTGATTCATTAACAGACTGCCAGAGTGCACTTAGCATCACCTTATTGATCATAACATGCTCAAAAGCCACTAGTTATTCATTTTAAATCTAGAAATACATTACAGTAGAACATTTTTGTCAATAGCTGGAGTGCAGGCATAGCCGGCAGAGTGACCATGTCATTGTGATCTTATTTAGAACATTCTTGTGTTGCATTTCTGGAACACATTTCAAATAGTAGATCATGATTCTTTGCTTTTCAGCTAGTAAAAATGTTATGGAAATCATAGTATTCCATGTAGGAATAAATTTGTTTTTCATCACAGGTAAAAATCACATGTACATAAGTATTCACAGCCTTTGCTCAATACTTTGTTGAAGCACCTTGGGCACCAATTACAGCCTCGTCTTTTTGAGTACGATGCTACAAGCTTGGCACCCCTATTTTTGGGCAGTTTCTCCTATTCTTCGTCGCAGGACCTCTCAAGCTCCATAATGTTGGATGGGGAGCGTTGGTGCACAGCCATTTTCAGATCTCTCCAGAGATGCCCAATCAGGTTCAAGTCTGGGCTCTTTCTGAGCTACTCAAGGACATTCACAGAGTTGTCCCATAGCTACTCCTTTGTTATCTTGGCTGTATGCTTAGGGTTGTTGTCCTGTTGGAAGCTGAACCTTCACCCCAGTCTGCGGTCCAGATCGCTCTGGTGCAGGTTTGGGAGGCAGTATGAGGAGACAGTCTGTTGTGCTGCAGTGCTCATTTTCTAACAAGGAATACCCTGATAGGAGGAGAGAGCAGAGTGACAGAAAGATAAACTCATCAGAAATGTAAGTTCTTTGATTGGTAAAACCGCTCATCTTGTATTCAGCTCACCTGTGCATCTAGTTGTTTGCTTAGATATTGGCTTTAAGCTGTTAAATAAAATAAAAAAATAAAAACAGGCTTTTAAATATATTTCTGTGCAAAAAAAAAAAAACTTGGAGAATAGAGCATTAATATAGGAAATTAAAAGCCAAAACCATGTCTGCAAACCTTCTGTATTTACTCAATGTTGTTTAGAAAGTAAAACCTAAAATCTCATTAACTAAGCCTTTTTTTCCCTATTACTGCTGCTGTACATAAGTGTCCCTCGCAATCATTTTGTGAAAAAAAAGCTTCTTGATAACTTCTGCTTTAGGTAATAAGTAATAATTAGCTGTGCTAATTAATGAATTAATAGGGGCATTTCTAAGAATAGGAGTAGATTTTCTATCACAAACAGTACTCATTAATAGCTTTAAAGGCTTTTGGGTCAATTTTTCTTACAGACTAATACTTGAATTTCCTCTTACGTAACATTCCCAGATATCCTATATCGTAGGTAAATAATATGCAACTCCACTCCATGTTTCCAGTGACGTTTTATTACCTAATACATCCTGGTAGAATTGGAGAATTGATATATATGTGTAACATTTCCCAGAAGAAACATTTCAATTAGTAGCCAAGGTGACTGGATGATGTTTTTCAAGATACATTATGATTTGTCACTAGTCTTCAGCCATATGTCACATAAAAGCCTAGGATTTCTTTACATTGATAATGGAGCTAATTTATGTTTAAGCGTATCTGGAGAGCTTTACGTCTGTCTGAGTTGGTAAGTGTAAAATTTAATGTGATTGAATATTCCCTTAGTACCGCTGAAGCACACTTAGGTTTCTTAGTCTGAACCTAATTAGAGGCAAGTTGTTTGGCTTATTACGGCTTATTATTGTAGGGGATATAAAGAATCACAGTCGTTTCCAAAACATAAAAACCTCTTGCGTAACTGTTCAGTTAAAAGCAAAGTACGGTGAACATCAATCTCAATTTGACTTTTATGAAGAGAGCTGCAGCCAAGACATAACATGTAACATCATGTTATGTCCATTTGGTATCTCTTTGTTTAAAAGCATAAGTTAAGAGAGACCTTCACCAAGACGTTCATTTCAATAACAATCCTTCCATAAGATTATCTGTGCCTTGAAGGTATTTTATGCATGTTCTTTACCTGTAAAAGCTTCACTTGTGGAGACATCCAGAAGCTCTGAGAATGCTGCTGGGGGCTGCCATTTTGGACATGATGGCAGCAGCCCCAGCAGACTCACTCAAGTGATACTATATAGTATTTCCCTTTGGTCCTCTCCCAGCAGGCCCAAGAAATGTAGGGAAGTAAAGAGAAGGTGGAGGAGCTGGGCCAGAACAGACAGCAATTAGACACTCCCCTCTACTAGAAGTGTCTAATTTCTGTCTGTTCTGGCCCAGCTCCTCCACCTTCTCTTTACTTCCCTACATAACCTTTAATGGGTCAGAGTCGTATACTCGGGTAGTAAAAACAAGTGATTGAGCCACAATTTCAACCCCTCCCCAACCAGCGAGCCACAAGTTAACATAGGCAGTGGGAATGTTAGTATACATTGCCGTGGTTGCTGCATGGTGAAAATTATACTACATGTTGCGTATGACAGGCAGATCCACTGGAAAAAGTAAACAGGTATGTATGGTCTTCATCACACTCATGCACAAACTCATATAGGAAAGAAGGTTGAAATTCAATTTACCCATCACAATTAATTCCCATAGCCATGTTTATTGTGCTTCCTGAAGAAGTCATCTAAAAGTTTTTTGACATTGTCTAGGTTCTAAGCTAGTACCATTCCTGGAGGAGGCAGTGTCACACGTTTACTGTCCTAACAGTAAAGAACCCTGTCCTCTATCAAAGATTAAACCTTCTTTCTTCTAACCTCTAAGCGTGACCATATGTTTATTTTTTATATATTTGTACAATGTAATATTATCCCCTCTTAAAGCGGTAGTATCCCGCTTTTTGACACTTTTACCTACAGGTAAGCCTATAATAAGGCTTACCTGTAGGTACAAATAATATCTCCTAAACCGGCATGGTTTAGGAGATATTTACAGTGCATGCAGCCGCTCGCGCGAGCGGCGCATGCGCTCTGAAGGTCCGGGGAGACCTTCAATTTATTTGCCGGGAGTTTGCCGGAAAATCAATCCCGCGCGCATGCGCGGGAGTGACGTCATCGCGGCTCCGGACAATCATCGCGCCGGAACCGTCTCTTCCGGCCAATCACCGCGCCGGAGCCGCCGAACCCGGAAGAGACGACGAGGAATCATGGCAGTGCCCGCAGCGATGTCCGGGGGTCCGTGTCGGGGCTTCGTTCTAAGGTAAGTTACACATAATGGGCTAGTATGCGATGCATACTAGCTCATTATGCCTTTGTCTTGCAGGTTTTTTTTTTTTTATTTTAGGGTTTACAACCGCTTTAAGCTCCTTTTTTTCAGAGTGAATAACTGTCAACACTAGGAAAGGAGCATGCAGCTTTATGCCTCTTTTATTTATACACATGAGCACTAATGCCGATTTGTGCCTGTGACAGTACTCACCGTCACTGGAAGTTAAAGACAGAGGATTAATGGTTTGAATTGCTTCAGATGGGTCGGTCATATTTGCCAGCCATATCTCCATATAGGAATATAAAGATTTATTCCCATTTGCCATGAAATCTGTTCTTCCTAAATGCTGTGTATATTACATATCTTTCAATGTCAGACAGGTTTTCCTTTTGTTGTGTATTGGGAGGGAATGTGGATTGCCCTTTCGCATTGTTAAGTGTTAATGACCTCCCATTGTTCTGTCTGTCTGCCTTAAGAGAAACGTATAGGTATGTGGATTGGTTGCTAAGGGGGAAAGGGGATTGTCCCACATTGTATATTGTTGTGTACACTGTATGAGAGTGTAAAACTCTGTTCCTATTGGATTGTGAATATCATGTCCAGTCTTAAACATGGTCCACCTGGGTTGTAACCTTGTGGGTGAAAACTGTATATAAGTCTGTTCAATAAAGAAGGGAGTTAGTTCTTCACCCTCAATCTAGAGTCTTGTATCTTATTGGGGGAATCCGCTGCAAGGGATTGCTATGGTCCTCCATACTCCCTTAGAGAATCACTAAGCTCTTGTAAGAGCTTGTGTAAGAGTTTGTTCGTGCTGCACTCTCTGGGGAAAGGAGGTTCACCCACAGGAACCTGGAGCCTTGTCGTAGGTCCAGGGTGGGTAGGAGATTGCGAGACCCTAACCAAGCTGAGGCGGTTCGTGGGGACTGAAGTGGTTACGGTGTCTGGTGGAGTGCTTGGAGCCCCTCGGGAAGCACTAGGAGCATCTGTCTATGGAGGTACCCGGTCAGGGGTGCCCTGTTCCGTTACAGTGCCAAAAAATGAGTGCTCAGAGTAAAACAAAGCAAACTCAGAGTAAAACAGAAGAACGTATAAACTTCACAAAGAGATAGTATGTCTTGTACTTGTTCTAATATACCTCAGGACTCTAGTACTCCAAGGCAAGGAGGCTATGTCTTCCATCATTCTTTTTACATCATGCACATTGCAGGTGCTTTGAATATAAATATTTTTTTCATAGGTTTGCCTTTAGTAAAATAGGCTGCCTAATCATCTGCAACCAATAATTTTAATAGATTTGTTAAACTGATATAATTATTGCTTGTGCCTCTGAAGGCAGAATGCTAACAGAGCCAAGCATCTCATATTGACAGTAACCAAGGTTTCAAAGATCAAAATGTTTATAGGTTTCTTTGGATTTAGAAGCGAAAACATTTTTTTCAGTCTTGCTTACTGATGCCAAATCTATTTTGCACGGTCTTTTGGCGAGACACGTTCCATACTGTTTGTATTCTTTCAAACATTGTTTTTCTTGTCAAAATCTTTGCTGGTTCTCATTCTGAGCTGCTGATACTGTCAGATATTATTTGGGTAGAATAGCTTTTCATTAAGACCGTGTTTTAATGTATAAATAACTTTTATATAAAAATGTTTCCTCTTCTAGCAATATATGAGCATTTGTATTGTATTTTATGGTCACCAAGCTTAAACATGCACAAAACAAGTAAAAAAAAAAAAAAAAGAACAGACATTTCACCTACTCTCTTCCTTATATCTAAAAGCCAAATTGAGCATTCTGTTTAAATATATTTCATGTGCATCAAAACAAAAGGTGTGCAAAGTCTTACAGATTGTAGAAGGACCGTGAAGAACTTTGCTCTGTGTGGAAGCAGTTACCATTATCACTAGCATGATTGCTTAAAGACTTTGGTGGTGTTAAATTGAGAACCTTGCTTGCACCATTATATAGGATGGGTGTTTTAGAGCACTTAGGAACAGTACCAAAGGAATGTGAAGTGGTGACAGTACAAACAATGGGGTATTCACAAAATTAGTATGCAAATGTAAAAATAAACTTTAAGAATTATAAACAAAGTATAAAACGAGGAAGAAAGAAGCTCTTATGCTAGAAAGTCCATAGGATGCTGGGATGGGCCTAATATATAGGGTCTCAGTAGTAGTCACTATATTGGCAGCCAGCTGTCAGAGTAGAAGATGGCAGTGCGATTAAATGGAAAAGGAGAGAAGGAGCACCAATTTAAATGTAGCGTTCAAAACAAATACATTTAATGGATGGTAGTGAACTCCCAAAGTAGTATTAAATAAGGCACATTGTATATTAAACCTTGCTGGTCACTGCCCGTATATGTGGCTGTAGTCTGTGCGATTACCAGTCCCCGCCAGGCTGGTGGATTCTAGGCCCTTGAGGCTGGAGAGGAAGTGCAGGGCGAGCTGTCACAGCATTGTCAGGGATTTACAGGGGCGCCAATCCATTAAATTTGTTTGTTTTTAATGCTACACTTAGATTGGCGCCACGTCTCTCCTTTTCCATTTACTTCCACCATTGCTTTCCATATCACCTTGTCTTTTGCCTGGTTAATGTTCTTTACCTCACAGCTGCTTGACATTTCTTGGATGTCATCCATCCGCAATGATATTGTTCTTCCTTTTCCTTTCTTTACCTTGCTCTCTTCCACAATCTTGCATAGCTCCTCTCCAACCAAGTTTCTTGGAATATGAAAAAATAAAATTGCAAAAGTCATTTTCTCTTTATTATTCCTACCAACAGCCATGTTTTGCTTCCCCTACTCTCTGCAGAACCTCTTTATTCCAGAACATTCAAGATCCTCCTGTAGCACCACAGCTCAAAACCTATGATCTTCTTTCTTTTAGATGCATTATGAGTGAAAATGTTACTGCTTCATACTTGAGAATTTACCAGACTTGTTTTTTAGCAGTCTTCTTTCCATACAAGTAGGAAAGGAATGTTGCGCTGCAGGGCTGGTGTAATTATAAAGACGTGAAATAATGAAAATTAAAACCGTGATAAATGAATATACATCAAGTAAATAAAGCCAAACTAATGCTAATAACAGATTACTGTAAAAGTGTCCTTCACCAAGTGTTATGAAGTTGTGAGTATAAAATACACAGATTTCAATAACAGATAATAAATAAAATGAATATAACAGTCTGGTGTCCGCACGCTGTGAATCCAAACTGCAAACTTAGTGACAGCACCTAGTGGATCAAAGATAAACTGCGCAAATCTTCAGTGCAACATATACCAAAGGGTGTGCAAGCGGCTCACCTTACTACTGTAAGGTAACGGCTTTAGAGAACTTTCTTTGTTGTAGGCAACTTATATACATTCAGGGTATATGTGATTCCTTTTGGATGCCTTTTCTCTTTAGTGTCCGGTTTGCTCCACATTAAATGTGAAAATAGAAAGACTCTATGGTGTAGTACATTAAGATGATTTATTTGAAAGGTAACAAAGGTACTCACTTTTAAAATCAAGTAGACAAATTTAGCGTCCATGAGCTCCAAGCTCATATGCAGCTCACTTCTGGTATCGCGGGGCTCCATGGAGTCTTTCTATTTCCACATTTAATACCCAGTTCTTTATTTTCTTTTGGTTGGCCTTTGGAATGACAGTGTCTGTTCTGCTTCTGCAATATAAGCCCTGAGGAGAGGCTACAGGCACTGAACCTGTTCTCTCTGGAGAAGAGACGATTGAGGGGGGATATGATATCAATATACAAATACTGTACTGGTGACCCTAGCATAAGGAACAAACTATTCAGAGAAAGGGAATACAATAAAACACGTGGCCACTCACTAAAACTAGAGGAAAGGCGGTTTAACCTTAAAATGCGTAAGGGGTTCTTCACTGTGAGAGCAGTAAGGATGTGGAATTCTCTTCCACAAGCAGTCGTATCAGCAGGGAGCATTGATAGTTTCAAAAAACTATTAGATGGGCACCTTAGAGACCACAACATACAGGGGTATACAATGTACGGTTAAAAACAAACACACACATCACAGGTTGAACTGGATGGACTGTTGTCTTTTTTCAACCTCACTAACTATGTAACTATGAATGTGTGATCTCTATAACTGCTCTAGTTGTAGTGAGCCTAGCTTACAGGCTCCGTAGCTTATCAGACAGTAACTTGATCCAAATTACATCCTGCAGAATGTAGAAAGCTTTAATCCTAACACTTGTGAAGATCATAAGAGATGAACATCAGATTGGTCAAAAATCATGGTGTGTTTAGCTCCAGCAGAATACATTGCATGTGGTGAATGGAGGCTAAAGCCCTGTACACATGGGCAGAATATCGGGCAGTATCGGGCGGTATCGGCCAGTTCAATAGAAACCAGCCGACATTCGGCTCATGTGTACGGCAGCCAGTCCGATAGAAGCCAGCCGAACATCTTTTTTTTTTGAAAATTTGTTTTTATTGAATTTTTGCACAAGAAAACAGACAAGACACTGCCACGCAGGGCAACAACCACAAACAGTGACAACAGGTCAAACCCCCCCACATATCATCCCAGTCATCACCATCCAGGTCAGGCACCTCCTCCACCCAGCGTTCCCGACACCTACGTACAGCAGGTGGAGTGATAGCGAACAATTCCCTGTACAATTCCGAGAGAGGCTTCCGCATATCCGCCGCTTGTATCGCCGTTTCAAGAGCTGAAGCTTTAATCACAACACGAGAGGAACCGAACTGTGCCACAAAGGCATGGCGAAGTTGAAGATAGCAAAAAAAATACCCATTTGGAAGATCATAACGCGCCTTCAGGGCATCAAAGGTGCACAGCTCCCCACCAGAAACAATATCCCCCAGCAACTTCACCCCCTTAATGGCCCAGATGGCAGGGTCAGGGATCGAGGCAAAATGAGGAAACTTGGGGTTCCACCACAATGGGGAGGCCGGGGAAACACCAGTGGCTTCTGGCTCCACCAGCACCTGCATCTGTTCCCAGGCTTTGATGGTAGAACGCATCGTTCCCGTCAGCTCAAATTTAGCCCTGGACCCCCGATGCAGTAAAAGGCGAAGACTCTCGTAGGAGCCCAAAACAGCCGCCTCCAGCACCGTGGCAGAGTCCCCATCGTCCCCCGCAAGCCAGCGTCGCGCCACCACTCCCTGCCCAGCCAGGAAATATTTATAAAGATCAGGTAAAGCCAATCCCCCCTGACCCCAGGGCTCCTGCAACACCTGCATACCAATTCTAGGAGGAGAGGTACCCCAAATAAAGGAACCTATCAGGCCATGAACGCGGCGGAAGAAAGAACGCGGGACCCACACCGGGGAATTTCTAAGGAAATACAGAAAGAAAGGGAGAAGTTTCATTTTCACCAAGTTAATGCGCCCCAGAACCGACAAAGGTAAGTCGCGCCACACCTCCGCCCTGCGTTTGAAGACCTCCAGCAATGGGTGAAGATTCAGATTAAGGTAGTCCGCCACCCTCGCCGACACCCTGACTCCCAGGTAGGTGAACTCAGTCACCCATTTCAATGGTAGCGCCCCATCAGCTGCAGCAATGGCACCAGGATCAAAAGGGAGCATAGTGGATTTATCCCAATTTACCCTTAGGCCGGAAAACTTTGCAAAAGTGTCCAGGATATTGAATACCGCCCGCAGGGAAGCATTGGGATCCTTCAAAAATAAAAGCATATCATCCGCATAAAGTGCCAGGCACTCCTTAATGGAGCCCACTTCCAGCGCCCCCACCTCCGGAGATGCACGCAATGCAATAGCCAAGGGTTCAATCATCAGGGAGAACAAAAAGGGTGAAAGAGGGCAACCCTGCCTAGTCCCCCTACCCACTGCAAAAAAGGGAGACAGGGAGGATCCAATCTTCAACGCCATACGCGGGGAGGAGTACAAGAGGGAAATCCACTTGCAAAATTTAGGACCAAACCCCATGCGCCTCAGCACCACCCCCATGTACCCCCAATCCACCGTGTCGAAGGCCTTGGCAATGTCCAAGGACACCACCACCCTAGTGCCAACAGAGGCATGGGACACCTGCAAATGAGTAAACAGGAGTCGAAGGTTGGTGTCCGTGGACTTGCCCGGCATAAACCCGGTCTGATCAATGTCCACCAGGGAAGGCAAGACCACTGCCAGCCTAGTAGCCAAGACCTTCGTGAGTATCTTGAGATCCACATTGAGCAAGGCAATGGGGCAGTAGGAGGAACACAGGGTGTGATCCTTCCCCGGCTTGGGCAGGAGAACAACATACGCCTCGAGCATGGAACCCGGCAGGGCCCCCTGATCGAAACACGCCGCATACAATGCCTGGAGCCTGGGAGCCAAGGAGTCTGAGTACTGCCGATACCACTCCACCGGGAACCCATCAGGGCCCGGCGATTTATTGGAGGGAAAGGATGAGATGGCTCTCTCTATTTCCTTCAGCGTGATGTCATTGTCCAGCCACGCACTGTCCTCACCCTCCAAGACCGGAACCGGCAAGCCAGACAAAAGGCGCTCCAACTCCTCCAGGTCATATGCAGGCAGGGGGGAATAGGTGTCAGAGTAGTAATCCATAAAGACCCGGGAGATCTCCCCCGGGTCCCTAACCAGTTCCCCTGAACTAGACTTGATGCACGGAACACTTACCGAAGCCCTCTGATCTGCCACCAAAAAGGCCAATCGCTTACCATTCTTGTCTCCCTTCTCAAAAAGTGACTCCGCTCTATGTTTAAGGTTGGCATGCGCAAAATCAGTATCCAACAAAGCCAAACGCCTCCTGGCCTCCTCCATAGGCCGCCGGTCCCGGAGCGGCTGAGTATTCATCCTCCAACCTACGGACCTCCAGCAGAACAGCTTCTCTGTCAGCATTAGCCTCCCTACGGGATGTCTTAATCGCAGAGATGTAATGACCCCGCATAACCGCTTTGAAAGCATCCCACAGGACTACCCCTACCGTGGACGAGGCATGATCTTCCCAATATGCAGGCATCTGGGGCTCCACCTGCTGCATCACCTTTTCAGTCTGCAGCCAACCCGGCGAAAGGCGCCATGCACCCCTAGTTCCACCCGCTCCCACCCGCAGAGTCAGCAGCAGTGGGTTGTGATCGGAGAGGCCACCCGCCAAATATGTAGCATCCTGGACCAAAGCAAGACAAGGCCCATTAGCAAAAGCCAGATCTATCCTGGACGCCGTTCTGTGCACCCCAGACCAACAGGAGTAGCCACGTACCCCAGGGTTTTTCCAGCGCCACAGCTCCATAAGCTGAGCCGCGGAAGACCAGGACACCAGTTCAGGAGACGACAGTCTACCCGGGTTAGAGGAGTCCAGCCCGCCGTCCAGAACAGCATTGAAATCCCCCGCCATAAGTAGAGGAAGGTGCATATAAGGGGCCAAGGTCACCAGGAGATCCACCAGAATCTGGGAGTGGAACGGGGGAGGTAAGTAGACACTCACCAGTACCACCTGCCGGTGAAAAATCTCCAGGAGAACAATAACATACCGTCCGCCAGGATCCGTAATTACCTTTTGAATCGAGCAGGGTGCATTTCTACCCAGCAAAATAGACACCCCACGGGCATACGTGGAGTACGTGGCGTTGAAGATCCTCTGAATCCAAGGCCTCTTCAAGGCAAGCACCCTGCTCCCATCCAAATGCGTCTCCTGGAGGAGGATAACATGCGGTTGAACAGATTTAATATACCTAAAAATGGCTGTGCGTTTCACCTTGTCATTGAGACCCCGCACATTCCATGACATGATTTTAAGTAGCTCAGCCATAGAACAGCAGAGGGGCACAAAGCAGGAGGGAGCCGGAGGACCAAGCACAGCCCGAGGACCAACCCGATCCCCCAACTCCATCCAGACATTCAGCAATACAGACACATAAGTAAAAAAGAACAGTGACCACCGGATGGAGCCTGGAGCCAAGAACAAAAAAACATCCCTGCTGTGATACCCAAACCTGGAACAAAAAAAAGTGCAACAGGGTACCCAGCCTAATCCCAAAACCCAGCAAAAATTTTAAAGGCATGGCTGCAACATAAAAAGCGCAGCCGGCGTTAAAAATAGAGTCAAAACAAAAAAGAAAAAAATCGTTAGTTCAACAACGTGTAACACACAGAGCTCCAATGATCTGTAGACCACTCCACAGCCCCAGGGATAGAAGCATGGATCCAGCCCAGGGCAACCCAGGAAACTTCAGGGCAGGATCAGCAATACAGGAACCATAGATGTCCCCCCATCAGCAATTGAGGAGGTGGACCGTGCGTAGACAGGAGCTGCAAATAGGGAGTACAGTGCAGCAGGGCCCCAAGAGCCCCATACCATCCATGAGAGCAGGTGCATCAGAGGAAATTAAATGGATTCCAACCAGTCTGCAGCCTCCCCCGCCGAATTGAAGAAAAGTACAGATCCCTTGTAATCCACTCGCAGGCGGCTCGGGTACATCATGCCATATTTCAGGCCCTTGGTTCTCAGGAGTTTGCGCACTTCAGTAAAGGATCTGCGTTTTTTCTGCGTTGCCACAGAGAAGTCAGGAAGTCATGGCGGATCAGGGTACATTCAGAGGCCAGGTGGTCAATCCGGAGCTTCAGGGCAGTTTTTGAGGCGTCTATAGCAGCCAGTATGGGAGCAGTAATATCCCCCCCTCCAGGTAACCCCCAGTCTTCTGTCCAGCGGTCCCCAGTAGTGACCCCTCGGTACCTGAGTCCATAGGCTGTGCCAGAGGAGGGTTCCCGGCCCCCGCAGACATCTTTCCCGACTTCAAGAAGGCCTGGGCGCCTGTGGCTGCAGAGGAAGAAGATGAGGCCTGGTCCTGCAAGATGGCGGCGGCCGCTTTCGCGCCTCGCGGCGGGACCGCTCGTTTAGGCCGCGGGGTCGGTGCTGAAACCCGGGATTTTCTCCCCGGCATCCGTGCCCCACCTGTGCCCGATGCGGAGGAGGGCAAAACCGCCGCGATCCGAGGCACAGGGGCCGTGGATGGAGCCGGATAAGTTCAGGATGGTGAAGAGCTCTGCTAGAACACGTCCGGCGCCGTCTACATCCCGGCCACGCCCCCGCCAGCCGGACATCTTAAGTTTGATTTTATTTCTCCCATATTCACATCTAGATTGGATTTTAGTTCCCTTAATGACATTGGTTTTGGTTCTGCAGTTGGGATTTTAGACTCCAAAATCTCACATTTTAAATTAATAGTAAATAACACCTCTAATTATCTTTAAAATGCAGACAGGATATAAAAAGTGAATCTTTCTTGGAAGCAAGCCAGCACAAGAATCTATTATCACTAACCGGCTTATAAAATATTAAATTTAGAAAATAAAAATGAAGGTATTATTTAGAAGAACTGTTAAGATACCTTTGTTTTGCCTTCCTCGTAAATAAAAGATGAAATCTAACTGTTTTTTGTAGGCAACACTTTTTGCTCCAAATTCCTTTGCTTTAGTTTCCAGGCAACAAAAAGCTGCCTACATGCTTATAATTTAAAATCTGTGACTCTTGAACACAATTGGATATTTTCGGTAAGATAGAATGTTTAAGTAACCTTTTGCTTTGATGCTAACATGTACTGTATCCATTTCCTGTAATACTAGCATTTATATTTATTAGCAGAATCACATAAAAAAAAAAAAAAAACTTTGCTTCCAGATATAGGCCATAATGTACGTGTTCCTTTTCAAATCATCTGGAAAATGTCAGAGTACAGAAATAAATTGTACTTTGTAAAGTTCCAAGCTTAGCTACCGTCCTACACAGACTTGCGTTGCTAATTGTTCCTATAGAGAAATATTGCTGCTCACATGACTGCACTTTAAGACCTGGGGCCATATTTTTATCCGCTTTGCGAGTCAGTAGGCCGTAACTATACAGATGGACAAATGTGCCGATACTGTTTGTCCTGATTGTACAATAGGAAGAGATTTGTGCCTTAAGGTATATCTTATGAATCTTTACTTTCTTTGTGTATAAAATACCGCGTGCCCCTTGCTCAGCTTCTTCTGTACATGAAGATGTATGCTGTAGGAATGCATCGGTTGCTATGGAAACGTACAATCTACATGTATTAATAGAAATTTTCAGCTTCTTAGGTGAATCTTCTTTTTGAACTTACCTTAAAAAAACGTGGTGTTGTCTGTTTTAACTGTTCTAAGGAACATTTAATAACTTAAGCTTTATGAATAACATTTGACTCTGTGCGTGTGTAAAAGGTGGTTAGTGATCCCCAGAGATCAGGTTGACATTTCATCTCAAGGTTGAGTCCTTGACTTTTTGTTGAGTTGTGGGCAGATGAGTATCCATGCTTGAGATGCTTAACAATTTTTTTTTTGCCACTTTAAACTCCATGGATCGAGGGTTAAGGCACAGGACACTTCAAAGCACATGGCACACTCCAGAATTCTACTTAGTCTCTACAGGCAAAAAGAATCTGGCAGACTGGCACCTTGTGATTCTTGATTACTTGACTTTAGAGAAGACGCAGCATTAGACTTCCTAGGCATGACACCAATGCCCTGCGAGGTCTAAGCCAAATTACATCTTTACTGGAACCTCCTACAGCCAAAGTTCCTCTCCTGGTTTTATTCCCAGGATCAGCTCCACTCCCTCTAGAAAATCTACCTTTAGTAAGACAGTGTGAATCTGGGCCCCCAGACTCAGGCTTTATTTCATGAACACGTATGACCTTCCTTGACAGCATACCTGCAAGGACAGAAAACATTGGCACACAAAGGAAGCTTCCAAAAACAGCTACCCAAAGGTCACCCCAAATATGTGTGTCCTTGTTGCATGCACCACTGGCAATATACCTTCTAGCTGGCCAAGGAGACATAAATATTAATAACCCTGATTATTGTACCCTCCTACATTATTGCCATGGACATTTCACATCATCTGCTAGGACAAACAACAACCAGGACTTGAGGAAGACACAACAGATAGCAGGACTCTACATGCTATGTTCTCATACTTATGGTTTAAAGTGAAAAAAATTATAATCTCTATCAAGTTTTTATTGCTGATTTGAGTCCAAGTTTTTTCCTCCCTTCCTTTTCTGCCAGGAGATGGTCATCAAGACATGAAATGGGGGAAAATCTTTCTAACAGGGAGACAGCAAGAAAACATTTGTGTTGCATTGACCATGTACATGGCTAAGGATTTAGGATATAGTTTGCCCAACACTGAGGATTGATGCAATAGTAAATGTACTAGAGAAAAGTCTAGGGAATAGCTAGACACTTTTTAAATTATGTGATTAACCCTCTACCAGAATAGCTGTAGTACAGGGCACTGCCATCTTATTTTTCGCATTTCCAGCATTGATTTGAGAAAGTTGGAAAGATTATGTGTCGTTAATAGGGGGTTCTATAACAACTTGAATAAATGATATAGCTATGTTCTTGTACGTTTAAATTTGGAGATCCTTTATGTATCAAGCTGTACTTTATTTTACACTCATTGTCTTCTAATTTGATTCCTTATTTCTTTTCCCATGCTCTTACCGCTACATTAGTTGGAGAGTTGTTAATAAGAATGGTATAAATGATTGAGATTATATAGCATTGTGAAGGTTTTGAGTTGCAAAGTTTGGGATAGTTTTATTGGAATTTCATGCATGACGTATAAGAGAGGCACGGTAAAACATTCATCTTCAAAATTGCAGCTCTCCCAAATCATGAAAAGAATGACTTTTCCCAGTTTTTAATATCCTGTTGTAGGTTCCTAAGCATTGATAGGAAATTACTGGGATAGAGTTCTGGTTGAGTTGTCAGCAGTTGTATCCCTACGTAATTGCCCCCATAAGCCATGTAAATGGAGACTTTTTCTGGCACTTCCTAAAAGTTTTGGCGGGTGGGGGTGATCTTCAGCGCATAATAATTTTGTATACGTTATTTTTAGATTTGAGAGTTTACCAAAAACTTCCAACTCTTTCTGTAATTTGGGAAAGTAGTAAGTGGCTCTGATAGAAAAAGGCACATATCATCAGTGACCGGGCTCAAAAAAACCCAGGCACCCTGACACCCGCAAGTGCCCAGCAATATCCTGGCTCCAGGCTGTCAGCTGTCAGAATGGAGCCGATGCTTCCTGTATAGTTCCGGCTCTGTCCTGTTACAGGTGGAGTGATATCAAATTGACTCCGCCTGTGAGAGGAGAGATACAGGAAGCATCGGCTCTGCATGCTTCCTCCAGCGCCTTTCCTCACACTCCGTTGATGTCGCTCAGAGGAGCCAGCAGTAACCACCAGAAGTACCCACCAACAGTACCGGCCAGCAGTAACCACCAGCAGTAACCGCTAGCAGTACCCGCCAGCAGTAAGTCACATGTGCTAGGGGTGCAACTAGCCCCCAGGACATAATTGTAAATATCCCAGCATGTGCAGTGTTTCTGACTCCTACCACCATGACCACTTCAAATCACTGAAGTGGTCATAGTGGTTAGAGTGTTCCTTTATTTTCTCTCAGAAGAAGTAAACCTCTGTATACTGATTGCATTTCATTTGATCATCCACTAGTTGTGTTAAATTGGTGGGGGGGGGGGGGGGTGTGGAGTGTCACCTCCCTGTAATGAGTTTGCCACCTCCTTGAAATTTGTTTTTGCAGGTCAGGATGTCTGCCAATCGGCCCCCGCCCGTGGGTGTGCGGACTAAAATGCCGCACCGACCGGTAATTGAGGCCGCGGCTTTGTTGCCTGCTGGAGCGAGGTACTTACATTGGGGAACTGGCGCGCCCTCTTGTGGTGGCTGGGGCTGCAACAAGTAGTGACTGGCGGCGCTGAGCATTTCCCCTGCCTGCTCTCACTGGCCGTCCATCTCTTTCCAAAGACAAGAGGTTGAAGGTGTTGCGGGCTTAATCTGGCACCCTGTCCTTGATCGGGAGTGAACAAGGAGTGTAGGGCAGCTGGTTGGAAAGACCTCAGTTCCATTTACAATCTCACAAAGATGGAAACTGTTTTTTACTTTTTTTTTTTTTCATGAAAAATATTTTTTTAATGATTTTTCATTCTCTCCCTGTCATGCCATACAGCCGAAGGCCCCTTTCATACAGGCTGTTGGATCAGGCTTAATTGTCAGTTTTTCAGGTGGGCCTGATCTGACCCTTCAGTCTCCTCTATAGAGCAGTGAATGACCGCTGACCACCACCGCCATCCGATCCTGGTTGCCAAAAACAGACGGATGGTGGTCCTATTTTCCATCCGTCCGGCAGATCTAATCAGATGGAAATGGACAGGCAGTCCATTTCCATACGATTGCCCCATAGAGGAGAGCGGGACTGTGTTAGTGTTCGCTCTGCATAGAGGAGCGGACAGGACCTGGTTTCCGCCTGCTCAGCTGGGATTAGAGGAGAAATCCTCTCTGAGCAAGCGGATCCTGCTTAGTGGAGGTGCCCGTATGAAAGGGGCCTAGGGTGGCATGAGTTACTGGATCACTGGATCTCCTATCGCCCCCACCTTACTGCACTGTCCTTACCTAGTGAGCCACTGCCCATCACACCATCAAGCCAAGAACACACGGGCCGAATGCCAGGCAACATCAGCCGGTTCAATAAAAACTGGCCGCCATTTGGCCCATGTGTATGGCAGGCAATCCGACAGAAGCCAGCCATTCAGCATGCACGAAATTCAACTGGCTTCTAACTTTTTTAGCTGGCTCCTAGATTCCAAGCAAATTTGCCAAGCCCTGATCAGTGAAAGCTGCTATTTTATATTTCTTATCTTTAATTTTAAAACATTTTAGAATTTAGGATTGGACTCAATCCAGTAAAGGGTCAGTATAAAGATAATTAGGGATAGGGTACAATGGCTGATTTTGAAGGCAATGGACAAGTGGTCATTCACTTTCACCCTGGCCTGTGAGTTAAAAAATAATTCCTATATTCTATTACACATTATTTCTCCAAGCCCTACTAAGGCAGGTGCAGCTGCCATATAATCCCAGGCCACTCCGTCAAAAGCTTTCTCAGCATTCATGGAAAGGAAGAATGAGTTCTTCAGAGGTGATTGGATGTTCTAGTGTAGCCCTGCTCCCAGGGGAGTGGCTTAATGCAGGTATATCCTCTTCACTTCGGTTGCCCTGAACCTGCTCCAACCCAACTGACACTATTAGTTTGGTCATGTTAAATGATCAAGACCACAAGGATTGCAACAAAAGATCAAGTTTACTGCTCTTTGATTTGAAGTTAAAGAATGTACAAACAGAATCAATGGTAATGCAAGAATGTCAATAGTAATGTAGATCCTGAATCCCCAACCAATAACTGGAGTAGGGTTCAATAACTGTAATCCCCAAGGTAGTTAGTAATTGTAATCCACAAGGATGAACGAGAAACAGATCTTGATGCTTTCTAATAGACAACAACCTGGTACTGTAAAAGGGCTTAAGGCCTTTTTCGCTCACCACGCACTATATATAACTGCAGTGTCCAGTGAAGATTTCAGAACTCAATATGGCCTTCTACTCAAATAGTTTGACAGTTCTGCCCTGATTCAGTCTAGAGATGCGATATATGCAGATGTAGATGCTGGATGTCTCTCACCCAATACCAGGAGCTCCGCTCCGCGCTGCAACAAGGCCCCGCTCTGCTCAGCGACTCTCCCTCGGCCTGTGGGGTGTCCTTCTGGTCAGTCACACTACCGAGTCTCTTCCACACACACCGCTCACCTCAGCTCCGGTGTCCACTACTAGGCCTCCGGCCTACTCCTCTGCGATCCGCAGCAGCTCTTCCCCTTCTCCACAACACGCTGTCCTTGAGGCAAGAGAGCAAAAGTTGATCCTGCCTCCCTTTATATAGACACTCCCAGCAGGCTCCGCAAGTCACATCGCTCCCTAAGAGAAGAGTCCTTTCGCATAGCAGTCTGTGGTCCTGGCTCCTCCCAGAACCATATCGCCCATAATTCAAGGGTTACTGTCTTTGCAGAACTTAAATAACAAACAACAGTCTGGGCAATACTCGCCGTGCGACCAGGCTACACTCGTTTAGCAGCCACTGCCTTTTTTAAATGCTTGTGCCCTATGTAAGTGTAGCACTCTCCTAGTCAGATGCTAGGTAAAAGCATTTGTGTGCTCTTCTGCTTGTCAGGGTGCAGGATTTCTAGTCTTGCCTGTTACATGTGTCTAGGTGTGATTCACTTGATCTGAGGGAGTGTCCCTACTGTATCCAATAGGGCGGCCTCTTGGACAGTGGAGGAAACCTAGCCAGTAACACACAAGCTTTTTTGACAGTCCAAGTGGGAGGGCACACTGCAGTGCATCCTGGGATTGTTAATAAAAGCCTAGGACACATGTGACAGGGCGCCTTTGGCGGGAAGCAGAATCCCAGGAAGAGGGCAACGGCTGTCTCTCCTCATGTCACAAAAGGAAGTGGTGACAGGCAGTCGGCCTAGTGGACCAGACGAGTGGGGCTGAGCTGCAAGGACCTGTGGAAGCTGACAGTGGAGCAGTGGCAGAGATTCCTGTGGAAAGCAGTAGCTGTGAGTACCAGGGAACTTGCCAGGGGTCTGCTCAGGAAGGGGACCACTCCAGGGATAGTCAATGGACAAAGGCCAGAACACACAGTGGGTCAGAAAGGGGGTGTCAAGATAGACCCTTAAGAGAAACTTAAAGTATTGTTCATCTTTTAAAACCTTCACCTCAGTGGCAAAGTGAAGCAGCAGCCTTGCCGTTCACACCACAGATAGATATCCTCAAGTTGTGCATAGTTGCTAGTTGGAGTATCCCACTCATCCCCTGGACTGTTTATTGACTGAGCCGAGGACTTAAAGCTATAAGTTCAATTGTCTGTTGCTATGGGTAAGCCAGAGGAATCCAATATAAGCAGCTCCCATGGGGGCAGTGCTACATAAGGGTATAGTATTATTATTAATAATATCAATATTATAATACAGGATTTATATAGTGCCAACAGTCAAGCTTGGCCTGCCCTCCTGCCAGCCCCCAACCGCCTGGGACATGTGACATGTGGCTGCGGGACCAGTGTGAAAGCACAGTGCGATCTCATGCATTAGCATTGGAGAGTCAGCTATGAAACAACAGGAAGTCAACTCCCACATCCAAGATTGCGTCATGAAGGATCAAAAGCCTGTCGAAGAACTGCCACAGGTGAAGACATGCTGGACTTCTGGACTGCTACGTATATGTTTTTTTTTTGTTAAAAATCAGCAGCTACAGTATTTATAGTTGCAGACTGTTAACTTTTTAAAAAGGGATTGAAGTTCCTTTTTAATTAGATGTAGTTCCTGATTAGGAATAGAGGACGCTCCAGAAGAAGTGTCCACAAGATGGTTAAGGGATACATTCAAATCACCACCTAGGATTAGAATGCCCACATTAAATGCCATTAGAACTTCACAGGTCCTTCACACCAAGTGTTGTTTTCTTTCATCCTTACTGCTCCCTTAAGAGAGTTTTAATATAATTAATAGAATTAAAGTAATATGATTATTTATATAGTGAAGTGCTAATTTTAAAACTGAGCTGGGATACCCTTATACCTTATTTATTTTTTTGAGCAAAACATTTTTTTAACAGCCCATTGAGTTTGCTATGTTACAAAAGGTCAGATCAGATAACACCTCCAGTTCTTCTGAATCAGCTATCAGAAGATGTAAAATTTTTGACTTGCAGGATGAATACAAGAAAACTTGACATCTGTTATGTCTGATAAAAAAAATAAAAAAAACATGCACCGTGGTGGTTATTCTGTCTAGCAGCTGAATAGTGCATCTCAGCAAAAATCTCTTCTGGTCTCTTGAGCATGTTGCCCGCTCTTCCATTCCAAAATCATCCATTAGTTTTTACTGTCTATTTATTTTCTGACACTTCCCAGTCCTCTCTGGAATAACAGCCTCTGCAAAGAATGGTAGGAAGGTGTCAGGGCATTGAGTTGTCAAAGTGCAAAAGAAGATTTGACCGCACTCCAGCATTCAAAGTATAAAACGTTTTTCTTTATTTCATGGTGAAAATCTTGAAAATACCATTGACAAACAAGCCACAGGAAGGTTAAAGCGTTTTTCGAACTAAATTTGCTTAATCCTAACAGTTATGATTAAGTCAAATCATCTTTTGCACATGGATATTCATTCAGACCACGAACTGGACCTGCACCCAATCATTAAAGGGGGAGGACTTGTCTCACCTGAAGCAGTGTAACCTCACCTTGTTCAGTTGGGTTGTCTGTTGGGCGAAGGACAGGAAGTTAACATATTATTTTATTTTCCCGATTGTCTGGTACTCTGATGCTTGAGGAACCAATGCCAGATCTGCTTTTTGGGCCCGTGTCCAAAATCCCACGTGGGTGGATGTGTGTGTCTGGGTGGCGTGCCTTCCTGAATAAGCAATCTGTGAAACATGTTGAAGTCACTACGTCTTTTTGGTGCCTAAAAAGGCACACATTTCCAGTTTCCAATTTGCTTACTTTAGTATTTTGAAATTCATGCTTTTTTGTACTTTTCACAATTTCCATTTTATAAATATTCTTGCATGCATTTTCTAAGCTGATGGGTATCTTTTCTGTTAAACTACATATTAATGTACCAATTTTTTTTTATTATGCAGTCCCATTAATCTCTATGCTAGATGCATCCATGTGGTTTTCCATATACAGTGCCTTGAAATTTTCCACATTTTGTTATCTTACAACTAAAAACGTCAATGTATTTTATTGGGATTTTATGTGATAGACCAACACTAAGTGGCACATAATTGTGAGGTACAAGGAAAATGATAAATGGTTTTCAAATTGTTTTACAAATCAATATCTGAAAAGTGTAGCATGCATTTGTATTCAGCCCCCCTGAGTCAATACTTTGTAGAACCACTTTTTAATGCAATTACAGCTGCAAGTCTTTTTGGGTATGTCTCTACCAGCTGTGCACTTCTAAAGAGTGACATTTTTGACCATTACTCTTTGCAAAATAGCTCAAGCTCTGTCAGATTGGATGGTGAATGTCTGTGAACAGCGGTTTTCAAGTCTTGCTACAGATTCTCAATTGGATTTAGGTCTGAACTTTGACTGGGCCATTCTAACACATGAAAATGCTTTGATCTAAGCCATTTTGATTGTAGCT
This sequence comes from Pelophylax lessonae, assembly GCF_965119305.1. NCBI lineage: Eukaryota > Metazoa > Chordata > Amphibia > Anura > Ranidae > Pelophylax > Pelophylax lessonae. The sequence goes on along the minus strand of NC_138772.1, from coordinate 143,724,953 downwards.
CTGGCTGTATGTTTACGGTTGTTGTCCTGCTGGAAGGTGAACCTCTGCCCCAGTCTCAAGTTTTTTTGCAGACTCTAACAGGTTTTCTTCTAAGATTACCCTGTATTTGGTTCCATCCATCTTCCCATCAACTCTAACCAGCTTCCCTGCACCTGCTGAAAAAAAGCCTCCCCACAACATGATGCCACCACCATGTTTCACGGTGGGGATGATGTGTTCAGGGTGATGTGCAGTGTTTGTTTTTCGCCACACATAGTGTTTTGGTTTGAGGCCAAAAAGTTAAATTTTGGTCTCATCTGACCCGAGCACCTTCTTCCACTTGTTTGCTGTGTCCGCCGCATGGCTTCTCGCAAACTGAAAACTGATCTCTTATTGCTTTATTTCAACAATGGCTTTCTTTTTGACTCTCTTTCATAAAGGCCAGATTTGTGGAGTGCACGCCTAATAGTTGTCCTGTAGACAGATTCTCCCACCTGAGCTGTGGATCTCTGCAGCTCCTCCAGAGTTACCTCTTGGCTCCTCCTCTGATTAATGATCTCCTTGTCCAGCCTGTCAGTTTAGATGAACGGCCTTGTCTTGGTAGGTTTGCTGTTGTGCCATACTCTTTCCATTTTTGGATGATTAATTGAACAGTGCTCTGTGAGAGATATTCAAAGCTTGGGATATTTTTTTTATATATATATATATAGTTACATAGTTAGGTTGAAAAAAGACACAAGTCCATCTGGTTCAACCATAAAAAAAAAAAAACAGTATTGAAAACCCTACCATACAATCTCATATACACAATCCTATACCCGCTGTTGATCCAGAGGAAGGCGAAAATAAACCCCAGCAAAGCATGATCCAATTTGCTACAGCAGGGAAAAAAATGCCTTCCTGATCCCCCGAGAGGCAATCAGATATTCCCTGGATCAACTTTACCTAAAAAAAATTTTAGTACCCATTTATATTATGTACACCTAGGAAAGAATCCAGGCCTTTTTTAAAGCAATCTAGTGAGCTAGCCAGAACCACCTCTGGAGGGAGTCTATTCCACATTTTCACAGCTCTTATGGTGAAGAAACCTTTCCGTATTTGGAGACGAAATCTGTTTTCCTCTAGACGTAAAGAGTGCCCCCTTGTCCAGTGTTGACCTTAAAGTGAACAACTCAAACCCAGGTTCACTATATGGACCCCTTATGTATTTATACATGTTGATCATATCCCCCTTAATCTCCTCTTCTCAAGAGAGAATAAATTCAGTTCCTCTAATCTTTTCTCATAGCTAAGGTCCTCCATGCCTCTTATCAGTTTGGTTGCCCCTTCTCTGCACTTTCTCCAGTTCCCCAATATCCTTTTTAAGACCTGGTGCCCAAAACTGAACTGCATATTCCAGATGAGGTGTAACTAATGATTTGTACAGGGGCAAAATGATATCTCTCTCTCTGGAGTCCATGCCTAAGTTAATACAAGAAAGGACTTTGCTTGCTTTGGAAACAGCAGCTTGGCATTGCATGGTATTATTAAGCTTATGTTCTACCAGAACACCCAGATCCTTCTCCGCTATGGATTCCCCCAGTTCTGCTCCACCTAGTATGTATGATGCATGCATATTCTTAGCCCCCAAGTGCATAACTTTACATTTATCAACATTAAACCTCATTTGCCACATAGTTGCCCAATGAAACCGTGCATTGAGGTCAGATTGTAAGTTGGAGACATCCTGTAAAGAAGTTATTCCACTGCAAAGCTTGGTGTCATCTGCAAAGACTGAAATGGTCCTTTTAATCCCAGACCCTATATCATTTATAAAGATATTAAAAAGTAAGGGGCCCAACACTGAACCTTGGGGTACACCACTGATAACTTTAGACAATTCAGAGTAAGAATCATTAACCACTACTCTCTGAATTTTATCTTTTAGCCAATTTTCTATCTAATTACAAACTGATCTTTCCAAGCCAGTAGACTTTACCTTACACATTAGCCGTGTGTGGGGAACTGCAGTGGCGGTTCTACATTAAATTGCTCCCCGGGCGAGACTCCCTCCCGGCGCCCCCCCCCCCCAAAAAAAATAACATGACAAAAGGCTCTGTGTACAATCTATGTCTGGAATCTAAGGCATGTGTTTTCAGCCCTTTTGTTACCTTAGAAATTTTTTAGCTGGGTTAGGTGCCCTTAACTTTAACGGTTACACTTACAGTAAAGCCTCACTTACAAAAACATAAATAGGGATATAAAGCAAAATATTTTATGGTAACAAGAATATAAACTTTTCATGATAGATAGTGATCTAAGACTTCTGAAAGGGGTTCTCAGTTTCTAGCAGCATGACAAATGGTTCCGAGTTCCGATCTACCCTAACCTGGCTGCTGCTGTGCTGTGCAGTCTACACAGTGCAGGTGTGCGAACATAGAGGAGAGAGCGAGAGCAACTTACCTGCAAGTATGTGTAGTGACTACAGTACAGTCAGTGTACATTACCCTCCTCGGCTCCTCCTCCTCGCCTCCCGCGCCGCTGCTGTGTGTGTAGTGTACAGTACTCCTCGGCGGCTCGGTTCCTCCTCATCGCCTAACCCCCCCCCCGCCCCCGCTAGTTCTGAGCGCGCCCCGCCGCCGCTGCTGTGTGTGTGTACTCTCCTCGGCTCCTTCTCCTCGCCTCCTCTCCCTGCTAGTTCTGAGCTGCATTATGCACAATCCCCGCTCCAGGCAATCTCCAGCCGCCGGCTCCTTCAGCAGCAGGGCGGCAGCGGCGCCGCAGCCCGCAGCAAAGATGATTTTCTTTTTCTCCATGACCACCACCACCAGGTTCGTGCCGAGTGCCACCCCCCACGTGATGCCGCCCCGGACGGCTGCCCCATTCGCCTGTGCCCAAAACCGCCACTGGGGAACTGTGTCAAACGCTTTAGCAAAATCCAAGTATACTACATCAACAGCCACCATTCTGTCCAAAGGTTTTACTTACCTCCTCATAAAAAGAAATCAGGTTTGTTTGACAACTTCTGTCTTTCATGAATCCATGCTGTCTGTTGCTTAAAATATTTTTTTCCAACAAGAACTCATCTATGTGGTCTTTTATTAAACTCTCCAATATCTTCTCGACTATAGAAGTTAAACTAACAGATCTATAGTTACTTGGCAAAGACTTTGATCCTTTTTTAATATAGGCACCACATTGGCCCTACGCCAATCCAGTGGTACTAATCCAGTCCTTAACGAGTCCCTAAAAATTATAAACAAAGGCTTAGAAATTACAGCGCTCAATTCTTTTAGGATGCGTGGGTGGATGCCATCTGGTCCAGGCGCTTTATCCACCCTTATTCTGTCTAAATATTTCTGGACCATATCACTTTTTAGCCATTGTGGATCATTTGGGGCTGTGTCAATACCGTCCTCATTATGGCCATAAGCTCCCCCATGCTCCTTTGTATATACAGAGTTGAAGAAAGTATTTAATACATTTGCCTTCTCTTTCTCCCCAGTCACCCACTCCTGGTTATTTTGTAAAGGGCATACATGCTCAGACCTAACTTTTTTACTGTTATTGTTATACCCTAACCCTGCTTTAAACTTCTCCACAACTTTATCCCTAACCTGTGTGGTGTGTTCCTTGGACTTCATGATGCTGTCTGTTCACTATGGTTCGCTAACAAACCTCTGAGGGCTTCACAGAACAGCTGTATTTATACTGAGATTAAATTACACACAGGTGGACCCTATTTACTAATTAGGTGACTTCTGAAAGCACCTGGTTCCTCTAGATTTTAGTTAGGGGTGTCGGAGTAAAGGGGGTTGAATACAAATGCACGCCACACTTTTCACATACCATATTTATCGGCGTATAACACGCACTTTTTCCTCCTAAAAATGGAGGGCAAAACACCAGTGCGTGTTATACTCCGATATATTTAAAAATGGACACTGCGCTGCGAGACTGCATTGATGGACACTGCGCTGGTGAGGCTGCATTGATGGACACTGCGCTGGCGAGACTGCATTGATGGACACTGAGTTGGCGAGACTGCATTGATGGACACTGCGCTGGCAAGACTGCATTGGTGGACACTGCGCTGGCGAGACTGCATTGGTGGACACTGCGCTGGCGAGGCTGCATTGACAGACACTGCGCTAGCGAGGCTGCATTGATGGACACTGTACTGGCGAGGCTGCATTGGTGGACACTGGGCTGGCGAGGCTGCATTTATGAACACTGCGCTGATGAGGCTGCATTCAGGGGCACTGGTAAGACTGCATTTGATTAAAAAAAAAAGTTCTGAGTTTAATGCTGTTTATTTAAAATTTAGGCTTTTTCCTAAAATTTCCCTCCTAAATTTGAGGTGCTTGTTATATGCCGATAAATACAGTATTTATTATGTAAAAAATGTTAAAAATCATTTATCATTTTCTTTCCACTTGACAATTATGTGCAACTTGTTTGCGCTGGTCTATCACATAAGATTCAAATAAAATACATTTACGTTTTTGGTTGTAACATGACAAAATGTGGAACGATTCAAGGGGTATGAATACTTTTTCAAGGTACTGTATTCTGTGTATTCTGCCACACAAAAGTAAAGCTTTAACAGGGCTTTATAGTTCTGCAACTTGATAAGGATTTTACTTGATATATAACTCTTCTAAAAATTATTTCACCAGTTGACAGTTGTTTCTTTGACCAGGCTGGATCTGACAACCTTATCTGTGTCCCCTGATGGAAAATTTCCCCTGACGTGGACACTAAATTAGGAAGCCAAGGGAGAAAACCCCAGTGGACACCCAGGCAGCAGTAACAATTGAGCTGAGGTTGCAAGTCTTCCCCGTTTTATTCAAAATAGAGCTACAAATAAAGAGAAAAATGCCTTTTTGAAGTGCAGGAGCCCAGTTTGTACCCACAAACTTCTACGTACCTGAAAGTGCCAGTCACAGGAATGTACCTATTCCGTCGTTAATTATTACGATTGTGAAAACATACTTTATTTTTGGTTAGATTTAAAGTTTCAGCTTCCTTTGTGTGAGATTGACACTTTTGATAGAGTGCCAGAGGTTATCTGAAGTTTGAAGTTGGCAATCTGTCATCTGCATGTCCCTAGGAAAGTATGACAAAGACATTATAAAAAAAATATCTGACACATTCCAACCCTTCCCTGTTTTACCAGAACGACGTGTTTTTGGTTGTGTCTCTGGTACGCTTGGAGAGCTGGACCATCTCTTCACGATGTCACAGTTAGTATTTAAGGCAAATTTACCAATAGAAAAGAATGCAATAAAAGCCTGAGCTTCTAATGCTTCCACATAAAATCTAAAATAAAAAAGGCTGAAAATTACTCAACAACATGGCTGCAAACCAGCTGGAATGATGTGTTAGGTGACATGTTCACAGCATTTTTGTATGCATGTCAATACAATATGATCACCACAGCTTTACACAGCTCTGCCACTTAGAAAAGTCCTGTCTGGTAAGACCAGGGATATGATTTTATTTTGCTGCAGTTCAGTAATACTTATAGGTCTTGTTGCTCCCCCAGCCTGTGATTGGACGTTGAAGGGAAAAGCAGCAGAATAATGTACTTATCTCATCCCCTACTGTCATGTTCCTTGTTAGCATGTGAGATCTCCAGCACAACTGGCTGCCTCTTTTTGCTGCTTTTCTCTTTCTCAATCTGAGCTCTGTTGTACAGTGGACTGCAAGAGGCTGATACCAGGTCGAATTCAGATACTTAATAAAAAAAAAAAAAAAAATCAATACGTTTGCATTAACCACTTAAGCCCCGGAAGATTTTACCCCCATTCCGACCAGGAGTTTTTTTGCGATTTTTTTACTGCGTGACTTTAACGGACAATTGCGCGGTCGTGCGACACTGTACCTAAACGAATTTGACGTCCTTTTTTTCCCACAAACAGAGCTTTCTTTTGGTGGTATTTGATCACCTGTGCGATTTTTACTTTTTGCGCTATAAACAAAAAAAGAGCGTAAATTTTGCAAAAATAACAGTATTTTTCACATTTTTTTTATATGAAATTCCCCCCAAAAAATGTAAAAATCAAAATTTTTTAACATTTTTGGCCAATTTGTTTTCTGCTACATATGTTTGGTAAAAAAAAGCTTATGTAAAAAAATATGTTTGGCAAAAAGCGTATTTTGATTGGTTTGCGCAAAAGTTATTGCGTTTACTAACTAAGGGAAAGATTTCTGTCATTTTTGGTGTTTTTTTTTTAACGCGTAATGGCGGCGATCTGCGTTTTTTTTGCGGTACTGCGACATTGCGGCAGACAGATTGGACCCTTGACTGACATTTTTGACACTTTTGGGGTTACCAGTGACATTACTGCAGTAATCAGTGCTATACATATGCACTGTTACTGCAAAATGACACTGGCAGGGAAGGGGTTAACTTTATTGGGGAGGGAGGGGTTAAGTGTGTCCCTAGGGGCGTGCTTTCTACTGTGATTGGCTGTGGCTACTAGTGTAGGAACAGTGTTTACATCAGCCGCCTAACTTTCTCCCTCTGTACCGACGATCGGCGAGTGACCGGCGGACATCGGGTCCGCCGGTCACACGCACTAACTTCCCTGTGAACGAGCCGCGGCGGGCCCGCTATTGGCTCACAAGGAAGTGACAGGCAAGTGACGTACCGATACGTCACTCTGCCTGGCCGGGGCTGACCGCCGCAGTATATAGTCGTGCGGCGGTCGGCAACCGGTTAAGGAATACAGAGCTGCATTATTTTGTGTCTTTTTTTTTTTTTTTTTTATATATATCTACCTGGAGTTCAGCATTAAATCCAGCTGAGATAACCTCACATCCAATAAAGTTCTAATAAAGAAGTGACACGACTTAAGCTGTATTTAAAAATTAAATTACTGTATATTTGCTATCCTGTCGTGCTCCTGTAGCTTCATCAATATGTAAGAATTGATTTGCTGATACAAAGTGTCAACAACAAGCATTAGCTACCGCAAGGTTAATTACATATTAGGTAAATGAGATGATTTCATATAAGAGGCTTAAATTATATTCCTATTGTTCCTCTCTGTAATCATGTGGAAATTGCAGATAAAGAAATCCATGTGAAATAGTTGCTGTAAGACACAAAAGAAATAGCAATGATGGTACCTCCTTGGTCTAGATCCCTGGTGCGCAACAGACAGACCCTTTGTGTGCGGCCCGTGGGTTATTGGACATCATAAAAATAGCAGAGTGGCAGTGGGGAGCCATGCCCTGGAATGCTCTCTGTGTTCTATTACCCGCCACTGAAAGATAGACTGTAAGACATCGTTATCTCCACTCCTAGTACAAGTTAAGTCCCAGTCTCGGGAGAGAAAGATAGCAATATAGGAGTGTGTGATAGCTACGTTATCACTAGTGGGGCAGGAATTAAATGCCATCACCACTAATGGGGAGTTAACTTTACTTCGCGACCACCATTGCAGGGAGGGGTGGGGGGGGTCAACTTTTACTGCTATGACCTCCAATACAGGAAGGGGGGTAACTTTCATTAAGGGTTAAATGTAATGTCGTGATTACTAATAGGGAAGGGTAATGGGGGAGTTAACCTTTATTGCTGTGACCACCAATGCAGGAAGGCTTAAATGTCGAAGCATGTATGGTTACCGTTACCCAATAAGATGTATTTACATTCATATTACATTCAAATTGTTTTTACTTTTGTCTTTGGTGGCTTAGGTCATATCCAAGATGTCATATTACAAGAGAAGCTGGAAAGAGAAGATAAAATCCAGGTGTCTCTAGCTGTACTAAAGCAGGTATGTATAGCTATATTTCACAATAGGCTGCTTTTACAGCTGAGGATCCATCCTCATCTATCCAGTACACACTGTGGTGCTAAGCTCATCCACCTGCCATCATCTGTTTACGTGACCCATAAGGCCATTCTTATAGGATAGGGTTGGCAGGGCTTAGCTCTGAAGCCAAGTAGGTCAAGCTCCTAGTAACCAAATAAAACCAGTTTCAGAGTAATGCACAGAAGAGGGCTTTAAGGCCACTAAATGTAATAGGATCCACCTTATGCCTGTTTTTAAAAAGAGTTTTAAAAGGAGGCTGTTCGGTTCACTCTACAGTAAACCTGTACCAATAGAAATATGGTGCCGTTCTATTGATATTTTCCTTCTGAAAAAAAAAAATGTATTTGGCTGTTGGCTTCAATAGTTCTGATTCAATAGTTCTGATTCACTGACTTAGAACAAGCTAACTAAACTGATCGAATTGTTCCCTGTCTGTGCCGATGAAAGTATTACATTTATTTATTCATTATAGCAAAGACGCAACTAGAATTTTTAGATCAAAAAGTCGGCAATGGCAGCCTACAAACTCTATCAGTACAGGTTTACTTTAAAAGGTAACTCCACTTTTGTGAAAAAAAAATAGCAAATAAAAATAAATTATAGCATATACAATTGCCACACAATTGATAAGACAACATCATCACAACATCTCTATTGTTCTGGCTCCTAATGCTTTGTATACCATAAGTTATTTTAAAGCCTCTAATATTAATGTGTGTAAACAATTGAAAATGAATAAAAAGATGAAATTAAAAAAAAAATTACTACACAAGTCATATTGTAATTGAATGTTATTCAAAATTACCTTTCGTTCTCAACAGCAGTGCTGTAATTTTCTGTAAAATGCAATGCAATATGGCAACCTGGAGGCGTTCTATGTAATTTCCTGCTTGTGTGATTGTCTTGTTAATTTTCCCAGAAGTCTGTATTAATATACATGCCGGTATTTGGGCATCCCCTGCAACAAAAATGTAATTTTTTTGTTGAGATACTCCTAAAGGGAAATCACGATCCAAGCGATGCAGACCCCTGACACTTTCCTCATTAGAACCCTGCAGGTGCAGCATCTGAGTGATATATATAAAATGACTCCTATTAGATTCCTTTTCCACATCTACACAGAGAAACAAACAGCTATTTCTTGAGAATAACAAAAGGTAAGAATCTGCAACAAAGTTTATTAAAATCCCTGCATTGTACATTGATCACCCAGAGGGGAATGTTTTTTTACTCAACAAAAGTGGAGTTACTCTTTATGTTCACTTATATCAATTATCCTCACACTAAACAGCCAAAATCATAACAAATGTAATTGAAGGAATTTAGGATGCTATGAAGAAAAGCTGTTATTCTCCACTAGTAGGACTACAAGTCATAGAATGCTGAAGGCTGCATTTCTACTGGAGCTGAAGATCTATGGGATGGTTCAGAACTGGCACGTTCATGAGCAGCATCTACTGACTTGTGCTTAGTGCAGGTATATGTGCCTCTGGGCAATGCAAATTGCTTTGATGTAGAATCCAACACAAGTTCTAACTTGTGCGTGCATTGATGGTTTGGAAACAATAATTTCATGTGCATTTAGAGTTGGGGTTTTATAGCAAAACTAAAAATTTTACAAGAGTCTTTAAGCTGGAGTGAACAAAGTCTAAATTGTTTCGGTCCAAGGTGTCACTGCTATATGCTCAATTTCTGTGGACCACATTCTTCCTATTTTTTAAGGATTTTGCATTTTTTTAAGATAGAAAAATCATGTAAAGCAGGAGTGTATTTAGGTTTTGAAGAATCATGGAGAAGTGTTTCTCTTGCATGTATTGCTGCGTTGGATTTGCTTTTGATTATGCTTAACACAGCATATCCGATTCTGCTTCATTTAAATGTATTTTTTTCTAAAACAAGTCAACATGAATGCAAGTTGGAAGTATCTCATGCACTTCCAAAACTGGTCTTGAATTAAGCCAATTTGCATTTAAAAGCCTGCTGCATTTCAACTAGTTTTTAAATCAGATGTACATTTATCCTAAAGCCTTCTATAGATGGAGTGTCTGGTTGCAGGAAAGAAAATTGCTCAACTCCCCCATCAACACAGACAGTGAACTGCTAGCTGCTCTAATAGACACTAGCAAAAATTGCATGTAAAAGCCAACAGGATGGTTGTATCAAAGTTGATTAATTGATCAACTTGGGTACAATTAGCCTGCCCAAACATAGTTTGAATCTCGGCCAGTCCCTGCTGAAACAGCTGAGATTCAAACCATCTATGGTCAGCTTTAGTAGTTCTATCTTTTACTATTGCAGAGTATTATGCACCTACCACTCTGTCTTCTAAACAGATGTTGCTGGCAGTCAATCAGAAGATGGGGGTGGATCTGGAATATACATCCTCACCTTTAAGAACAACACTGCTGTGAGACAGTAGAGAGGATGACAGGGAAACATATTATGCTTGTGCCCCGTTCATAAAACATTGCTCAACATTTTTTAGAGGACACTAAATGAGGACAAAATCTGGTGCCGCTCTGCATAGAAAACAATCAGCTTCCAGGTTAAATTGTCAAAAGCTTGGCTACCATGCATAGCGGCACTAGATTCTAAGTGCTCAAGTTTTAGTTAATCTCCCACTAAGGGACTGTTTATAAATCAGACACAATTCAGACATTTTCTATTCGGATTTTATTGGAAAATGTGTGAATCCTGTGTTAAACTTATGTAAACCCTGCAAAAAGACATAAAAAGGCCCTTCTGAACATTCTATGAGTACACAACTACCATACCTTATAAGATATCAAAGCATGTTATATATTCTTTTTTGAACCTTCTCTAAAAGAATATATTTTTGGAGGCCACTTCACACTTTTACCTACTTCACATTGTCAGATTTCAGTATTTCCTCTTTTTCCTGCCTCCAAATGTCGGCCCCAAATTCTTTGTACATTCCTGTGAAATCATGAAGCTGAGCTTGATCATCAGGTTTGGCTTCAAACATATTATGAAAGATGTAAAACCGGTATAAAGATGTACTTCTACTTGGACTACAAGTAAATTGATGTTTAAACTGGGGTACTGATGACTAGCAATGTATTCCAAAAGATTGGATCACCAATTGGAAATTACTTGGATAGTGTATGGAGTGAAAATTAGCTTTATGAGCAGGATCCAGTAGTAGCTTACACTCAAATGTGTTAATTTTCTAATATTTCTGCATATGGATCTTATAGGAATGTATGTTCAATACTTCAACAAATTGATTTTCCCAACACTTCATTTGGGAGGCTATCTATTATCTATTTCTGTCCTGGAATTCTGAATATGTTCCTTATATGATGGGTTGTCTAGACATAAATTAAAAGTTTTCATGCTGTGTTAATCAGCAAAAACATACATCCAGCTGCCATTTCTATCAAATTTATTTATCATATTACATATATCTGTTGACAGCCTGACCTTATGGTTGAGGAAAGGTTTGATTAAGATTTTATCTACTTTTGCTTTTACGCCATATATTTCATAGGGCATTTGGTAGGATATTTTGCTGGTATACAATGGAAGGATTCCCCCAGGGGGTTTTTAGCGTCAAAAAGAATATTGGACTCATTTAAGATGTATCAAATATATTTATATTTTACAAATATTAAAAAACCACGAAGTATTAAAATATGAGCTCTGGTTTACATAATTTTGAACATAACCCATCAAACATGACAACATTTATAGGATAGGCAGGTATACTCAAATGGTACCAAAATACTGCCCCAAAGATGTGCCCCAGCATGTTTCAACCAAAGGAGTCGTGGTCTTTTTCAGGGGGACTAGCTTGTCTAAATATAAAAAAATACATCAGAATCTTAGAAGTATGTCATATCATAGTTACCTAATAGATGGGGAACATTCGATAAACCAGAAACGTAGAATCCAGGTCGCTCTAGGACATCCTCGCCCCCCAGGTGGCTGGGGTCAAGGTGGTTGATATGCCTAGATATGGGGCTGAACACCTGCTGTAGACAATTTCCAGAAAAGACTTAAAATAAGTTTATATTATTGTGTGTGGGGGTTAGTGCAGAGTGACAGACAAGTGCAGTAAAGTTAGTTAAGGAAGGAACATATGTTTATAATTTAACTCTTCTTAGTAGGATTTTACAAAATTAAAAGTATGAGGACAATCAAAGGTGAAACATATAATATAGTTAAAAAAAATTAAATAATGTGAAATTGTGAATGAAAATAGGTTAGGTGAAAAGTGAAAAAAGGACGTGTCTTTGAATCACATTAAATTGATAATTTGAATTTGTATACTGGCTTTAGTAGATTATTTAGCCTTACTCTAAAAGTAAATTTATGCAAGTTAGATTTAAGTGGGTAAAAAGCAAATATTTGTATATATTTTTAGATCTAAAAAAAAAAACGATGTGTCTACACTTTATCCTAAATTTAAATATGAAAAAAAGGAAAAAGTTAATAAAAGGAAAAAAAACAAACAGAAATCTGTCTCCACATTCAAAACAGTATTACCTTGAAAAGTTGAGTCACTTGTGGCTGCCTGTGGCGTGCAATAAGTAGGCAGACTGATTGCAAGGTGTTTAATTTCTTGAAGAGACACAAAGTTGAGAGGATGTGTTAGTCCAAAAAAGCCTGTATAAACACTCACTAGGAGAGAGGGCAGGATTTCAGTATTTCATTAGCTTATTAGGATAAAAAAACAAAAGGGTTTCAATTATGTAAAAAAAAAAAAAGCCAAACCCAAGACCCTCAGAACCCCCCCCCCTCCTCCCTCTTAACAGAGGTAGCCTGTTCACATGGCTATAGAATACTGGCTTGAGGAAGAAAAAAAAGGTAAAAAATATTCACTCACATTGACCACCAAACTGCACTCAATACACATCTGCAGAGTAATGCCCAGATGGGTATCAAATAGGCCACATAAAGGAATTTATATAGTTCCCTACAGGCTCTAGTTATAAGGCCATAATCTGGGAATTGTGTACAGGTGGTCCTTACCCCCACTCAGCTGAGCACCTGAAGCTGTCTCAGCGGACACTGCATGGCTTCCCTGGCGTTCCAGAAGGTAGTCCCCGGCCAAATGCATACCTTGGTGACGGAGCGTACACGCATGGCGCCCACTAGCAACATCATGCGTACATGCCCGCTCACTTGACGCGTGGAAATGTTCCTTGGAGGCCAGTGGCATGATGTTTAATTGCATATATCTGCTGGCAGACTGACCTTATGGTTGAGGAAGGATTGATTGAGATTTAATCTACTTTTGCTTTTACACCATATATTTCATAGGGCAGTTGGTAGCATATTTTGCTGGTATATGTTTAAATGCAAACGTATAGAAGTGTGCCGTGCTAGGCCAGGGAAGGCTTTGTATAACACATGTGGGCAATAGGGTCTCACAAGAATGTAGAAGTGATTCATGTTATCTACCACCAGGTAAAGGACATTTTAAAAGGGTCGCTAAGGTTCAATCAAAGCCTCCTTGAAGCTGAAGAGAATGAGGAGATAACCATCACAGATGATCACTATTGCTCCAACCTGCAAAGAAAAGATGAAAGTGATGGCCTTGCCAAGGAGATGCAGGAAGATCCATGCCATAAAAAGGTACACTTGCTTGAGGTAACTTCAGTTTCATTAAATAAACTTATGTTGTTAATTTGTTTTAATACCAGTGCAAAACATTGGCTTATAAATGTAAATAGATTCTCCACCGCTAAACCTTCTTCTAAAATACATTTTTAAGAAAATGCATAATGTGATATATAAATGGATGATCACTGTTCTCTTTCCCGCTGTGCAGGAGGAGGTGCATGTATCATAAAGCAAAAATCAAAGATCGTAAGGATGATTCCCCTCTGTCTCAAGTGTGTGAGGCAAAGGCTGTGTGCCTTTGTCTCTAATGCTCTGCAGTGCTCACTGGAGACAAAGGGCTTGCCCTCAGCCAGCTAGGGGGAAAAGTGGGCAAAGCCTGCCACCAGCACAACCTGACACCAAACATGTTATCTGGCCATGGGATCATGCCCCCTCTTAGAGTTTAAATATCTGAGCCGGGGCAATGTATGTTCTTCCTCCCTACCCTTTCTTGATTATGACGCTGCCTGTGTAGACATGGGCACTGCACTTATTCCCTTCTCGCTCTGCTGTGATGCCACACAGGCCCTCCACCTACCCTAGGACCCTGTAATGTGCTGCTGGTGGCTCCCTTGTGTCTGCTTCTTCTCTTTAAGATGTGGCTGCCTGTGTGCACTCTGAGCTGTTGCCAGGTGTACAGAACCTGTGACTCTACTGCTTTGTTAGTACCACCAGTTTTTTCCCCTCTTTCAGTGAGCTACCTGTATGAGCCTGAGTAGAGGCCAGGCCACACAAGACCCTCTTGCTGTCTTTCCCCTGTGATGTGCTACCTTTGTGGACCTGAGTTAGTCAGGCTACACCAGAGCTTCCTGTTGTGTTCCGCTCCTGCGATGTGCTATCTGCATGGACTTGAATTAAGGCCAGGCCACACAAAGATCCTGTGATCTGGTACCATGTCATCACTGGTCTGTTGTGTTTCTACCTGTGATGGGCTACTTAAGTTAAGACCGAAACACATGAAATCCCCACCTTTCCCAGGACACTGCGATCTCCCACTAAAGGCTTTCTGCTATGCTTCATCCCCAAAACCCCCCAACCCCCCCCCCCTCGCCCCTGGGTGATACCCGGCCTTTGTGCACTCTAAACTGCTACCCCACCCCCCAAGAACCGGAAACCTCCTGTACCGTCCTTGCTATATCCTTATGCTGTTTTCCCCTTGCTGTACATGGATATCTGCCCTGTTACCCTTGGACTAATTTTTTCTTTTGTTTGCGCCTTGCTGTGCCCCTAATCCTAACCCTCTCTGTGTAGAATTGCTGCCCTGTGTCCCCTGGACTTATCTCCTTGCTGTTCTGTGTTGCTGTCTGTGACCCCACTGGATTACCTTAGCCTGCTATCACTGTGACTCTGAACTCATTCCTGCCATTTTATTGTGCTGCTTTGGGTGCAGGGTTCACTATTTGCTGTATCGTGTTGCCACACTCTGTTCCAAGCACAGTATTCCCAATGCACGTGTTCCTGTAACTTGCTGTAAAGATAATTGGGTGCTGCAGCGACTGGAAACCAAAGACATTCAAAGTCTTGAAAGCATTCCAAAAATTTCCAGAACAGGTCCAATGCTTTTTTTCAGCGAACACATCATAGTTAAAAAAAAAAAAAAGATGTTTCAGAGTCTTGCAGGACCCCTTCATCAGGCATGTGACAATCTGCCTGATGAAGGGATTCTGCGAGGCTCTAAATTGTTGCATTTGTAACTATGAAGTAATCACTGAATAAAGCTGGTGACATATTTTTAGTGTTGCCATCCTGGATGTGTTTTTTCTTTTACCCCTTTACTGCCTGTGACCTTGCTGTGCTTGTAATTGTTGCTCTGTGGACTTACAGTAACTCTTTTTTTAAGACTCTTGTCTATTGAAACGCCTCAATAAAGAATCCCTTAGCAAAATATCAAGAAAACGACTGATCTCAGAGAGTGCTCTGTACTGCGATTCCTTCATTACATTAGAACAGTGTATCTTGTTTGAAAGTTGATGACATGAATATGGATTTTGCTACTTTCACAAACAGTGAGGGAATTGATATCAGCAGTTGTTTGAATTTAAAATGAAAGCTGTTAGCATAGGGGAGCTTTGAACACATTTCAACAAATTTGGGAAGAATGCCTTAAAGTACTTGGTATGGAATGTTGAAATGGAATGGTTTGGTATGGAATTGGTGATCATAGGAGAGATGCTACAGTCACTTGAATGTAGGAGTAATATTTTGTATAGAATTTTTTTTTTTTTTTTTTTTTTTTGAGGGATGGGATAGATTAGAATGTGCAATGTTTTAAATATGTAATGTTGGTTCTAAACCCCATTCATGAAATCTGACCTGGACACATATATCTGTAGTGTTTACTTATCTCTCTCCAAAGCTCTGAGTGCCGCGTCTTTCTGCCACTCCGTTCCTCTTTTATTAGCATGATAACGTCTGACAAGCTCTCCAACACAGGAGATAAAAGTGGATGGAAATTTGTGTCAGGGAGGGAACTTAAAGATAGATAAGCAGAGAACTGGTCTATTCAGACTGCAGCTCTGCAAGTTTCTTCATTCTTCTGCCTATGTGGAATGGGGGTGTGTCACTTTCCTCCAATTAGCTCACACACAGTGTATGCCCAGACTCCACACCCACTACTGAATGAGGAAGAAAGATTTGTAACAGGATGTGCACTTTCTAAAGAATGTTGAAAGGGTAAGACTGCAGATATACATGTAAAACTTATGTAGGGAGATTTTTCATCTCTGTGTATCATCTGTGGCTATTCACTTCACTGGGTATAGGAGAGGATTTACATCCACTTTAAGCTGATGACACACAAAAATTTAAATTTCTTGTGTCTTTATTGAACACACCCACTTTTTCTTGCCATTGTAAATAGACATTACATTCTAAGAGAAACCCAAGAATCTAGGGTTGTGGAGTAAGGTAGGGAGCAAAAAGTGAAGATAAGGTCGGTTGGATGGTTGAGAAATTTTCACTGTAGTGGTGTATCCAAGTTGCCCAAATCTCATAAAAGTTGTCATATTTGAGAAGCCCCAGCACTGGACCTCCAGAATGGTATTGCTACTAGTAACCTAATCAGCAAAGGTGGGGGTCTTAGGCCTTTTCCAGAAGACTGCAATAAGGCTTTTGGCACATTAAAAAGATATAGTAATATACTTTTATTATAAATGTTTTTAGGCCTAGACATGTTATTAAGTATGTACACTGAGGGGTCATCTTGGGGAGTGGTGTCTAGGTCTTGTGTGCCTTGATGCCAAAACTGGGAAAGAACAGGACAGCGCCACCAATTATTTAAGATGGTGTCCTTCTGACCACAACCTTCCAGCAGAGGTCTGACATGTGTGGGTATAGCTTTTTAAAGTTAAACCATTAGATCATTAATCTATAACAGGGTTCCTGAGTTATTACGTTGATAGAACATCTCTGAGACAATTGAAGTATCTTGTTCGTTTGGTGAGCAGAGAAGGTACATCCAAGTTCTCTTTCCCATTCCTTATCATAATACGGTATAGATTCTTAAGAAGAGAATACAGTGGGGATCGAAAGTTTGGGCACCCCAGGTAAAAATTTGTATTTATGTGCATAAAGAAGCCAAGGAAAGATGGAAAAATCTCCAAAAGGCATCAAATTACAGATTAGACATTCTTATATGTCAACAAAAGTTAGATTTTATTTCCATCATTGACACTTTCAAAATAACAGAAAACAAAAAAATGGCGTCTGCAAAAGTTTGGGCACCCTGCAGAATTAATATCTTGTACTGCCCCCTTTGGCAAGTATCACGGCTTGTAAATGCTTTTTGTAGCCAGCCAAGAGTCTTTCAATTCTTGTTTGAGGTATCTTTGCCCATTCTTCCTTACAAAAGTCTTCCAGTTCTTTGAGATTTCTGGGCTGTCTGTCACGCACTGCTCTTTTAAGGGCTATCCATAGATTTTCATTTATGTTGAGGTCAGGAAATTGTGAAGGCCTTGGCAAAACCTTCAGTTTACGCCTCTTGATGTAATTCCCCCATGGATTTCGAGGTGTGTTTAGGATCATTATCCATTTGTAGAAGCCATCCTCTCTTTAACTTCAGCTTTTTCACAGATGGCATCAAGTTACCATCCAAAATTTGCTGAAATTTTATTGAATCCATTTTTCCTTCTACTCGTGAAATGTTCCCTGTGCCAATGGCTGCAATACAACCCCAAAGCATGATTGATCCACCCCCATGCTTAACAGTTGGACAGAGGTTCTTTTCATTAAATTCTGTGCCCCTTCTTCTCCAAACGTACCTTTTGCTCATTCCAGCCAAAAAGTTCAATTTTAACCTCGTCGGTCCACAGAACTTGTTTCCAAAATGCATCAGGCTTGTCTATATGTTCATTTGCAAAGTTCAAACACTGATTTTTGTGGTGAGGACGTAGAAGAGGTTTACTTCTGATGACTCTTCCATGAAGACCATAATTGTATCTCTTTATAGTGGAATAGTGTACCACAACTACAGTGTCTGCCAGATCTTTCTGGAGGGATCGTGCAGTCAAACGTGGGTTTTGAATTGGTTTTTCTCACAATCCTGCGAGCTGTTCTGTCTTGGTTTTTTTTTTTTTCTTGGTCTTCCAGATCTTGCTTTAACTTCCACTGTTCCTGATGACTACCATTTATTAATTACATTCTGAACAGAGGATATTGACATCTGAAAACGCTTTGCTATCTTCTTATAGCCTTCTCCAGCTTTGTGAGCGTCAACTTTTTTCAGTTTCTGTTTTCTAGACAACTGCTTAGAAGATCCCATGGTGCTGATTGTTGGGGCAAGGTCAGATGAGTCTGGGCATTTAAAACCTTTGAGATTGACATCACTTGGTCTTCCCAGACGATGATTGAGAACAATCCATGACACTGGCAGGTCTCAGCCTTGTAAAGGGGGCAGTGCATGCTATAAATTCTGCAGGGTGCCCAAACTTTTGCAGACGCCATTTTTTTGTTTTCTGTAATTTTGAAAGTGTCAATGATGGAAATAAAATCTAACTTTTGTTGACATATTATAAGAATGTCTAATCTGTAATTTGATGCCTTTTGGAGATTTTTCCATCTTTCCATGACTTCTTTATGCACACTAATACAAAGTTTTACCTTGGGTGCCCAAACTTCCGATCCCCACTGTACAGTATATGTTCCAGTTTAGTATCTGCTGCACAGAGTCTCAAAGAAGGGGACACCAAATTCATGAATCTCGTGAGTGGGAGACATTTAGTAACAAAATTGAGTAATCGTGTATACGCTATGTTACCAAAAGTATTGTGACGCCTGCCTTTACACGCACATGAACTTTAATGGCATCCCAGTCTTAGTCCATAGGGTTCAATATTGAGTTGGCCCACCCTTTGCAGTTATAACAGCTTCAACTGTTCTGGGAAGGCTGTCCACAAGGTTTAGGAATGTGTCTATGGGAATGTTTCACCATTCTTCCAGAAGAGCATTTGTGAGATCAGGCACTGATTTTGGAGAGAATGCCTGGCTCGCAGTCTGTGCTCTAATCTATCCCAAAGGTGTTCTATCGGGTTGTGATCAGGACTCTGTGCAGGCCAGTCAAGTTCCTCCACCCCAAACTCGCTAATCCATGTCTTCATGGATCTTGCTTTTTGCACTGGTGCACAGTCATGTTAGAACAGGAAGGGCCAACCCCAAACTGTTTCCACAAAGTTGGGAGCATGAATTGGTCCAAAATGTCATGGTATGCTGACGCTTTAAGAGTTCCCTTCACTGGAACTAAGGGGGCAAGCCCAACCCCTGAAAAACAACTCCACACAAAATCCCCCTCCACCAAATGATTTGGACTATTGCACAAAGCAAGGTCCATAAAGGCATTGATTAGCGAGTTTGGGGTGGAGGAACTTGACTGGCCTGCACAGAGTCCTGACCTCAACCCAATAGAACACATTTGGGATAAATTAGAGTGCAGACTGCGAGCCAGGCCTTCTTTCCAACTTCAGTGCCTGATTAAGACTAGGATGCCATTACATTTCATGTGTGTGTAAAGGCAGGCATCCCAATACTTTGGTAATATAGTATATTTCCTCCAGTGATCCATTGGAAATTGTCCCCACCTCTGTCTCAGGTTATTCAGGGGTTGACGTTTCCCCTGAGTCATGAATTTGAAATAGCAGATCTCTCAGTCTGCACCCCTCAAACAGTAGAAAGCTAGGAATGCACCGGGGTCAGACCATGGAAAGCCACTAAGGATATTAGTGGCTTTCCATGATCATGGTATCCCAGATCTTTGAAGTATTGTGTGTTCAAGGAGATGTAAATTCCTAGAAACCTCTGTGTTGTTGCATGACCTTGATTTTTACCTTCCAGGGCTTTTTCAAGAGGCACTCATAATTTGTCATGTACCTTATAATACCAAATATAAATCTTCGGCATTGCTTCTGCTTTATAGTATAAAGCAATATCTAGTAGGCCTAATCAAATTTGGTACATCCAATGATAGATCTTGCTAACCTGGTCATTTTTTTTTAGACTTGATTAACAGCTGGAAAGAGTTATGCTGATGGGAAAATAATTCATTTGGGAGCCTGATGGGAATCATTTGAAGAAGATATAAGATTTTAGGCAGGATATTCATTTTTATAATATAATAATTATAATAATCCTGTTGAGCCATGAAGAAGGTTTTGTCCCAGCTGAGGATGTCAGAAATGAGAAGAGTAGGGATTCAAAGTTACAAGCATACAGTGAGTTTAAATGTGGGGTCAGGTTAATGCCAAGATATTTCAAGGCTTGGGACTTCCAGGTAAATGGAAAGGAAACTTGTAATGTAGTAGCTAGACTAGGCACCATGATAATGGGAAGAATTTCAGATTTAGTATAGTTAATGTTAAAATTAGATTGAGGTTAAAGTAGGTCAGTTCTGACATCATATTTGTATTAGTAACTTGAGGATTTGAAATATAGAATAAAATGTCATCCACATATCAGTAAGTGGAGAGCTTATGTTCGGCAGAACCAACTTGTATACCAGCAATCGCTTTATGTTTTTCATTTTTTGGATGTAACTTGTTTCCTACTGAGATGTTTTTTAATAATAAAAGATAGATTAGGAAAAAGTAGATCTGGGGACAAAAAAAAAATCTCTTTCTGCATTTGATGGGAATACAAAGCAGTACAGAGTGATAACATTATGAGAGTGGTCTGCCCTTGTAAGCTTGTAAAAAGACATTGGTGTGAGTCTTTAATGACAGTATAAGGATAGAAAAAAAGGGGGCACAAAACCGTGTAATACTGTTAAAACTAGAATGTTTAAGGTTAATGCTGACTTATTTCCTTGAGGATAGACAGTAAAATTTACAGTTAGAGAAAAGAGTTGGGCCATTCCAAACTGCTGTTTCAGTTACAAGTGTAACATGCTAGCCTGAACCATCCTGGGCCTCCTAAACCTCTTGTTGGGTGTTATTTATATTCATACTGTTGAATTCTCTGTAATTCAACATAGACAGAAGCTCACCCTTGCTATAGCTGGTAAGGTTGCAGACCTGAGAATGCAGGTGAAAAAAGTGAATTCACCCCTCACACTTTTGTAAATATTACAACACTGAAGAAATGACACTTTGCTACAATGTAAAGTAGTGAGTGTACAGCTTGTATAACAGTGTACATTTGCTGTCCCCTCAAAATAACTGAACACACAGCCATTAATGTCTAAACCGCTGGCAACAAAAGTGAGTGCACCCATAAGGTAAAATCTCCAAATTGGACCCAATTAGCCATTTTCCCTCCACGGTGTCATTTGACTTGTTAGTGTTACAATGTCTCAGGTGTGAATGGGGAGCAGGTGTGTTAAATTTTGGTTATCGCTCTCACTCTCTCATACTGGTCACTGGAAGTTCAACATGGCCCCTCATAGCAAGGAACTCTCTGAGGATCTGAAAAAAAGAATTGCTGCTCTACATAAAGATGGCCTAGGCTAAAAGAAGATTGTCAAGACCCTAAAACTGAGCTGCAGCACGGTGGCCAAGACCATACCGTGGTTATCAGGACAGGTTCCACTCAGAACAGGCCTTGCCATGGTCGACCAAAGAAGTTGCTCAGCGTCATACCCAGAGGTTTTCTTTGGGAAATAGATGTATGAGTGCTACCAGCATTGCTGCAGAGGTTGAAGGGGTGGGGGGGTCAGCCTGTCAGTGCTCAGACCATACGCAGCACACTGCATCAAATTGATCTGCATGGCTGTCCTCCCAGAAGGAAGCCTCTTCTAAAGATGATGCACAAGAAAGCCCGCAAACAGTTTGCTGAAGACAAGCAGACTAAGGACATGGATTACTGGAACCATTTTCTGTGGTCTGATGAGACCAAATAAACTTATTTGGTTCAGAGGGTGTCAGGCGTGTGTGGGGGCAACCAGGTGAGGAGTACAAAGATAAGAGTGTCTTGCCTACAGTCAAGCGTGGCGGTGGGAGTGTCATGGTCTGAGGCTGCATGAGTGCTGCCGACACTGGGGAGCTACAGTTCATTGAGGGAAGCATGAAAGCCAACATGTACTGTGACATACTGAAGCAGAGCATGATACCCTCCCTTCAGGGACTGGGCCGCAGGGCAGTATTCCAACATGAGAACGACCCCAAACACACCTCCAAGACAACCACTGCCTTGCTAATGAAGTTTAGGGTAAAAGTGATGGACTGGCCAGGCATGTCTCAAGACCTAAATACTATTGAGCATCTGTGCGGCATCCTCAAATGGAAGGTGGAGGAGCGCAAGGTCTCTAACATCCATCAGCTCCGTGATGTTGTCATGGAAGAGTGGAAGAGGGCTCCAGTGGCAACCTGTAAAGTGCTGGTGAACTCCATGCCCAAGAGGGTTAAGGCAGTGCTAGAAAATAATGACACTTTGGGCCCAATTTGGACATTTCCACTTAGTGTACTCGCTTTTGTTGCCAGCGGTTTAGACATTAATGGCCGTGTTGAGTTATTTGGAGGGGACAGCAAATTTACACTTTTATACAAGCTTTTCACTCACTGCTTTACATTACAGCAAAGTGTAATTTCTTAAGTGTTGTCACATGAAAAGATTTAACAAAATATTTCCAAAAATGTTCAGCAGCTACACATACTGTAGCTGCTGATATTTAACATTAGGACACCTACCTATCCTGGAATCCAGAGAGGTTGGCACCCCAGCCGATGTTTCCATCGGCTGTCGGGTGCTGCCGCCGCCATTGCTGGAAGGGGTTCCCTACTGCGCTCTCTCACTGGTCCGGCAGCAGGGGAAGGAGGAGGGTGGAGGAGGGGGGCCAAACCGCTGACATACCTAACTGCGGCGAGGTCCGACAGAAGTAGGGACAGGGTACCTGTCAAAAATAGGTACCTGCTCCCCCTTCCATCCGAAGGGGCCCAAATGTGGCGCCAGAGGGGGTGGGGGAGGAATCAGATAAGCGTTCTACTTTTGGGTGGAACTCCAGCTTTTAAACACTTGTCAAATGCATACAACAAAAATACAATGTTTAAAGCCCAACTACAGCCAAAACTTTTCTTTTTTTTATTGATACAATGAGAAAGGTTTAAAGCCTCTACCATGTTTTTCTTTGTGCCTGTGTCCCTATTGGGGATATTTTCCCTCACTTCCTGACAGGGCAAACAAGTACTGGAAAATCTCTCTAATCTGTATACAGGTAAAAACAAAGAATACATTTTTAATAAAGTGAGGAAGGGTTAAAACTTCTGAGAGTGTTATAATGTTGTATTTGCCTTCCTGTACTGGTAAACCCTGTTTCCTTCTTCTTTTTTTTTTTTTTTCTTTATTCTTTATTTAACGAAGGACAGTGGTTTACAATCTCGGTGTGCAGCAATAGTATCATATTCTAACAGGTAAGGATGAGCAGGTCGTAGATCTATGGTAATGACTGAAGTACAATGACTGAAGTACATATTGAATAAAGCAGAAGAAAATCTTGATGTATACCAGACAAGGTTTCCGGGCTGGCTGGCTGGCTGCCTGAGATCTGTATTCGTTGCCCTTCAATGGAAAAAAAAGAAAAAAAAAATTTCTCTTTTGTTCATCGATGGACACAGTGCTCCATAGATCATAACTACTGGGTTATATAGCCTCCTCCAGGAGTAGAACTAGGCAGAACAAAAACACATTGCTACGCCCATGGGCCATCCTCAGCTGGTATATAAACCCCATCTCTGCTCTAAGTAATCAATTTAGTAGCAAGCAGTATTAGAAGTCTATAGAGGGGTGGGTGCTGTGTCCGTCGATGAACTCAGGGAAATTGATTTTACAGTAAGTACAGAAATCCCATTTTTTCTTTGCAATGTAGGTATGAGAAACTGCCAATAAAGATGGAAAGAAAAAATTAAAAAAGAAGAAACCACAAAAGGGGCGGGGGGGTGCCACAGTGGGTAGCTAGATTAGCAAAGATAGGCCTATCTGTAACGCTACAGATCATGGGTGCTTTACCTGTGGACCTCCAGCTGTTGCAGAACTATGACTCCCATCATGCCTTTGCCTTCTGGGAGTCATGCTTGTAACTGTAAGCAGCTTGCAATGCCTTACCACAGATGGGAGGATTAACATGTTGTTTCCAAAAAGACAGAATGCAAGCCTCGTCTACATTTAGTAAATGTACCGCAAGGGAGGATTTGTACCGCAAAAGCAGGACATTTTTAAGACGAAGCAAATAGCTCATGGGGTGAGTGCCCAGTTCTCCCAAGGTAAGCTTGAGGACTAACTGGCGTACTTGGTCACAAAAGAAGCGTATTTTTGAACAGGTCCAAAAGATGTGTAAGTAGGAGCTTTCATCTTGTCCATATCTCCAACATAGGCTAGACGAGTGTGGGAAAATCCTATGCAAAGTTTTTGGGACTCCTGAAATATATTAACGGTGGATGACTTGTGTGCAAAGAAGATGGCCTGATCCACTTTGGCAGTGGAGAAAGTCAAGTGTCGGTCTTCCACCCACTTGTGTAAATGTAATATGACATAATCTGTGGGGGAGGGGCACTAATAATTTATACAATTAAGATAAGTGGTGGGGGACATAAGACATATCTTAACACAAGCCTTTGAATAGGGCAGGGTCACGCAAGGCACTGTATTTGTCAGTGGTGGACTTTAGGAAACTGTGGAGCTGGTAGGTTGACCAGTTATCCATGGGCGGGTCTAGTAGGTGCTGAATGTGCACCAAAGAAGGACAGAGGGAGGACGGGGCCAAGTGTAAAAGGCAAAACTTGACCCCCCCCACCCCATTTTTTCTTGTATGGCACCACAGAGACAGAAACTGAGAGAAATACAGACATACATTTTACCCTTAGAAGGGTTTTACCACCTTTTTCCCATTCTATCCACAGCTAAAAAAAATATTTAGAAAGTTAGTCTTTCAGAAACAACAGTAGATACAGGGTATGTTTAAAAGCATTGTTCACTTAGACAATGGCACCATGAAGACAGAATGCAGCAAGTTTTAATGTGTTTGGTATTGAGTAGTTTCGGATCTTGAACAATGGTAGATGTCAAGAAGACATAGAGCATTATGTATAAGGTCATTATCTGGGTGAGCCACTGCAAGTTCCTCCTGTCATCATTCATTTAGTCAGCAGCAAAGGAGACTGGATGAGAACATGCTATTGTACATTCCCCGAATCTGAGAAGGGCTCAATATTTGAACTCTGACAAATTTACAGTATGTATACATTTGTCTGTGGCTTGTTATTTTCCCTTTTCATGCTAAACCACATCTAAATTTCTGTTCATTCCATGAGCTGTATGTCCCCAGATCCTTTGGGCAAACCTATCATTTATCCTTGGATCTGCCCCATCCTCACACAGCTGGATCTTGGCCAGTAAACCCTATTAGAGGCTCTTCCAATGTTATCCTAGCTAAAACATAAAATAAAAAAAAAAACAATGTGGTTTTCGTAAAGCCACATAATAATAAAATATGTTCTTTAATGGGGTATTTTAATGAGATTTTTCAATTTATTATTTTATGCATCTTCTGAAATTAGAAAAGCATGGGAAGCTTGTAGTATCATAAATTGGCAGCGTACTGTTTTAAAGGATTAGCATTCCTAAACAAAAATTAGCAGATATAAAAAAAAAGTTAACTGAAAACAGAGACGTAGTATGTTTTAGTACATACATGCCTCTGCGTCTTTTAGTATACATCTAAAATACTTGAATGGTATCCAGACTATTTGCTGTAGTCAGATCCACAATAAGAACTTGTTTTAATAAACGGGTTAAAAGCGTGATGAAACTCCTCAAAAACAGAAACTCCTGCCAGTTTTGTGTCTACAATTTTTTTACTTATTTCAGCAACTTCTCATCACAAAGGGTGTAGAATGCTGCCAGTGGGCTTGCTGTAGCTCAAACCACATGTGGACATACAATCCAAAATATAGTCACATTTCGAGGTAGACAGGTCATCATACTCTAGTGTACTAGACAGTACATGACCCCAATGTGATCCTTACACTGCGTTTTGCCCAACCAGTGGGCTCAGCTATAAAGATCAGAGGACCCTGGTGGTGTCATAAACTTCCATGTACAGTATGATATAGGTTTATGCATATGCTGGATACCTTAGAATGCGGCTGTTTTTCTTGCATTGTATGGCACACACGATTTTGCAGTTCAGCTGTCAGGGCCAGCGCAGTAGAATTTCTGAGAGCAGTGTATCTAGTGGATTCAAACGGTGATTTATTGTATTAAACACCACCTACTGTACCAAATGTTTGGAAGCCCAGGTCTGTTTAGAACCCAGATCTAGCCCTTTTGGCTAATACCGGATTTGCCATATTGCCATTCCAAGTCTAAAAAGGGATGAGGTTTTAGAAGAGTTTTTAAAAGGAAAATCATTATACAGTATAAATGAAAGAACATATAGCAGACAGTGAGACATTCCAGTTGTATTGTTATTAGTAATTGATTTCTATGGTGGGTGTCATCCAGTTTCTAGTCATGACCCATACAACTCTTACATCATCATGCTGCTATAAAGATAGAAACGTTTCCTGCTATTCGGAACATAAACAAAAATAGGCTAATGTCCGTGAGTGCCATTATAAACAATCCAGCCCTACACAGCTTCTATATCACATTCACAAATAAGGAAATACCAATGGCTGCACTTAACAGCAACATCTAAACAAGCCCAGATCTCATTTCAATGCATGCAAACAAAACACTAACACGGTACGGTTTAACTGCAGATATGAATACAGCTTGTAGAGCTGCTCACATATTCTGTACTCTTAATCTGAGAAGCCGGTTGGGTTTTTGGGTTCTTGTGTGCGGATTTCAGCTTTCTAGTCAATAAAAGAAATAGAAAGTGTGTTTTTTTTATTTTTATTTTTTTTTTATTAATTAACTAGTAGTTAATTGTATTGGCAGTAAAACCACTAGAACTGGGTATAGCAAATAGTTAACAAGAGCAACAACTACAGATAATACCCCAATTTATAATATGATCAATTTCCCTAATGAGCACAAATATGGCTGATGTTTCATGCTAATAGTATTTATATTTGGAACATCATGTTCACTTATAAATATATAAAACTTTAGATAGGCTGTAGGTTTCCTTTGGATTTTAAAGAGAATCTGCCACTTTATCATTATAGGGAAATGTAAAAGATTATTTCGCTAGCCAAACCCCTTTTTCACTAAAGCTTACCTTCGTCATGATCCCTCGCCACCCTGTTTCTCCAGCGAAGGTCCTTCTGTAAGCGCATTTTGGACAGTGCTTATGCATTTAGGATCAGGGCTTATACAGAGTTAATGATCTGTTCACCTGCTTCATAAGACAGTATTTGGGATTGCTGATTGGTTCTCAGAAGCATTGGGCATTTTTTTTTATGTAGGATTGGGAGAGTTCGGCAAAGCTTAGTATGCACGTGCTTGTTTTGGATCAGTAGCTCACTGAGTAGCAAAGCAAGAATAAGGATAATAAGCGGAGGGGGAAGAAGAGAACAGCGCCAGACTTAAAAA
This sequence comes from Pelophylax lessonae, assembly GCF_965119305.1. Lineage (NCBI taxonomy): Eukaryota > Metazoa > Chordata > Amphibia > Anura > Ranidae > Pelophylax > Pelophylax lessonae. The sequence continues at coordinate 143,697,585 of NC_138772.1, read as the reverse complement.
TTGATCATTTATTTACATAAACAATGATACACTCACAATGTAGATGTGATAAACCAGCTTGCTAATAGACATTCATCCGTTCCACAGAAAAGGAGGCTGGAGAGGCGAAGACAGCCACTGGTCCCGTCTGTGTCGGTGGCTTCCAGCACTTCCTGGTATCCTTGCGTTGTCTCAGCGGTTCCTAAGTCAGATCTGGCGTAAGAATAAGGATAATGGCAATGAAACATGCACCCTTAAAAATAAGTCAGTTCCCGCATTTCTAACTTATAAACTACCCATAATTAAGTACTGAGTATTTGTAAACTGAGCATTGAGCAGCCATCAAATCTCAAGTATAAAGTATAGGGAATTCCAGATTGCATATCGGTGTGCAAATCAACACAATAACATAAAACGCTGCTTTTAGATATTCTGTGAGTATAAACACATTGGGCTTGATTTACTAAAGATAGAGAGTGCAAAACCTGGTGCAGCTTTGCATGGTAGCCAATCAGCTTCTAACTTTAGCTTGTTCAATTAAAGCAGAGTTCCGGCCACTAAATTTTTTTTTCAATAAAAATACCCCCGGGACAGTCAGGGCTAGTACATTCCACAATGGATAGCCTCTGTACTGTCCCGGTGGCACTTACCTTTTAGAAGAAATACTTACCTTGAAAATTTCTTCTCCAGCGCTGCCATCTCCAAAGTGGGCAGCTGAAGCCAGCGCGTCCTTTTCTGTGTCTTCTTCCGTGTCCTCTTCTCCCAGAATGCGCCTGCAACGGCCCCGCTCGTCACTTCCAGTGTGGGCGCGTCATCCCTCCACAGCTTCTGGGCATGCCCAGAAGCTGTTTAGCAAGGAATGAGGCGCTGCACCGGAAGTTACGAGCAGGGCCAGTGCAGGCGCATTGATTCCGGGGAGCGATGACGTTCAGCTCCCAGGAATCAATGCAAAGAGGAAGTGACTGCGCTTGCCGCGGCTGCAAGGGGAGGAAGTGGAAGAAAGGTGAGTATATTTTTCTTTAATAACAAGGTAAGTAAACAAAAAAAAAAATCGTAACTATCCATTTCTTTTTCAGGTGACAATAAGCAAGCGGATGGCCCAAAATCGATTATGTCGATTTTGTGGCCGGAACTCCGCTTTAAGCTTCGACAAAAAAAAAAAAAAACTGAAAGCTGATTAATTTCTATGCACAGCTGCTCCAGATTTTGCACTCAGTTTTAGTAAATCAATGCCACTGTCATTAGAAAACAGGAGAAAAGCTTTAGAGCTGGTTCACACTAGATGTGGTGCGAATTTGCTGCAAATTCGCACCGCATCCAAATCACAACCTGTTCATGCGAACTGATTGCGGAGCGTATGTTAAATTAACGACACCCTACAATCTGTTTGCAAAACGCAGCGTGATTTACCAAATTGGAATGCATGGGTGTGAACAGCCATGCGATCCGATTCCGGTACGGACAAAAAAAGGGTCCTGCACAACTTTGGTCTGAAATGCGATGCAAATTCAGCCATACATTTTGTATGGCTGAATTGGCATTGTATAGACATTGCATGTGATCTGCACAGCAATGCGGTGTGAATCACAAGCGATATCTGGCATCGCACTAGTGGGAACCGGCCCTTAAATGGACCCCAGCATTAATTTATATTTCACATTAAATAGGGGGCACATGTCAGCAAATACAAAGTAATCTTGATAATTTTAATATAAAAAAGTATCTTTTCTAGAACATCATTTTAAAAAACTGCTTCCATCCAATTCCCAGTATAGGAAGTCTAGATCACATGGTCCCTGGCTAATAATCATTACTGCAGTATGGGTTGCTTTCCATCAGCAGTGATACAAGAGAATCAAAAAAGGCTTCTACCCTATTTTAAAAAATACAGATTGCACACAGAAACAAGACTTTGAAGAGGGTAATTAATACCAAGGTAGCTTACAGTAATATGATGTATATCTATGGTTTTGAATTAAATATTTATTTCCACATTGTATTTCAGTTATATTAGGCCTGCTCTTGTTAATCTGAACAATCTTGGTTAGTAAACCTACCTTGTGAGGATCCCTGCACCCTTTTGAATGTTGTGACATGCATTCACTATGCCCTGTGAGGAGTCACTGCTGTCACACATTTCAAAGAGCCTACCTTCTGAACTACAGGGGTGCTGAGAGGAGGAGTTTCAGGAGATGGAGTTAGTACAGGAATCACTACTTGCAGGCAGAACGGTACAGTGGGATATGTAGTCCGTAGAAACTAAAAGTAAACTGCAGAGGAGAAGCCACAAAGCATGCAAAGAATCCAGGAAGTTGTGGAAAGAGATGGCTAGCAGACAGGCAGCACTCACAACATGAAAGGAGATTTTTCACGTAAATTCATATTGGATTGTCAAAAATAACCATTGTGTGTATTGCAATTACAATGCTAATATTCCAAAATGGAAATGTATGCTGTGATCATACATCTCATTTACAGTTTCCCCTCTAACTCATAGCACTTGTTCTGTTCATTCCCCATTTTAGCCAGAAGGTGAGGATTCTGGAAGTACAGAGAGCCGGCAATCGGATGATTATATCCTGATCTCCAAGGAGGGTGAAACCAGTAGCTTCAATGCAGGCTCAGAGTCCGCCCAGAAGGAATCATTGCAGAAACACACAGGTCCGTCAGACAAGAAACCAGCATCTCCATCCAATCCACTAGCCTTCTCAGACCCTCTAATGGGACTCATTTCCTCTGGCAATCTAAGTTCCAGTCCGGATGATGACAGCAGCAACAACAGCAAGGATTCTGACTTCACTATTGTTAGTCCACTAGACATTTAATGATTCTGCTTGTTTTCCTTCCTTTTATAAGATACTTTGTAATATGCGAGATACCCTTCATGTATTATAATATATGTAGGGAGTAGTTTTGTTATGTGTGAACAGGAAGAATTGCCACATCCTGTTCATTTATGCAAGCCGTTATGCAGAGCACAAATAACAATAGACATTACAGAGAATATAGCCATTGTCATGATTGCCTTACATGTATACTTAATACTACTGTACTGTACTGTATGCCTGCTGGTGTCTTTAGGGATGGCCTAGCTTCTTCTACTGAAATGAGACTTGGTAGGGTCTGGCTCTTCATCTGTGGCTCCTTACACTGGCAGTGCTAGCTGGTGCTCATTATAATTCAACAAAATGCCAAACAAAAAATAAAAGTGATGCCTATTGTTTAGGCTAGGCAGTACCATGTTGCTACCCCCACTTCCTTCATAAACAACAGTGGCAACCACAACCTACTGTTGTATCAGATTAGCATCTGACCAGTTACACAAATCATTGACCGCATTTATTTTCTTAAATGATTGTGCCACAATATCAGATTTTAAAAGTAGGTGGTGCTGCAGTTGAACTTTAGTAAAACTGCTTTTAGTGCTGGAGTAGATCACTGGCATTAAGAACCGAAAAGCTCTGTGCAAATATAAACATTGAACATTTAGAATGGCTATAGATGAGTGTACTTTGTTAAATTTTTCTTACTTGTCCCCATTCCACTGTGCTACTTGTCTTTGCTTCTTTCAACCTGTATGTTGGGATTATTCCCATAACCTTCTATTGCCCAATACCTAGAGTAGCCTTAGACACAAGTTGATGAGTCCAAAAAGTAAATGGACTTTAAAAAAATCTGGACTTTGGCAATGCAGGGCAGAGAAATATGTTTATATTAATGCTGACTGCAAATCTGGTTATACTTTTGTTCCCTTTGCTCTCGCACCACTTTGATCGCTCAGGGAAGTGACGTGATAAACTCTGTACTTCCAGGCATGTGAATCATTAGCCTTCCTCCCATGTGTCAGAGCTGATGCCAGTTTTTAAGTCACTGAGGCACATAGTGCTGTCAAATAGGGCTGGGTAAAAAGGCCAAGTTTTGCATCCTAGAGCGTATTTTCTTCACTCCCATGGGCCAACAGAGAAGTTGTGGGGAGCAAATGAAAAATAAGAATAAGTAGCTGCTTGGGTTTGCATTAAAGTGAGCATTAACCCTGCATGGGCAAAATATGGCTTCACTTTATCCCATTGAAACTACAGGAACAGGGAACAGAGCTGAACAATTTTTCACAATGCCCTCCTTCCCCCCCCCCCCCCCCCCTACCATTTCTTGCCCTTTAATTAAGCCAGAATTTGACAGATGGTTTTAGATAAAATGCTACTGATATATTATCTGACGTTGTGATGCCAACAAAAGCCTATACTGATAACTAATAAAAAGACATCTCAACCAAATTGCATTGCGTGCCTTTTACAAAGTGTCCCAGTTAAAAAGAAATGCTATTTTAGTAGTCGTTCTTTTCATCCAAACACTGAAATAAGTTTAGATTATCCGACTGTGTGTAATAAGCAGCATTAAAATGTCATATTAGAGGTGGTTTATTGGGCAGGTTTTTTTAAATGATGCAAACAGGGGTAATAGCAGGCCATTTGCTCAGGAGCTATGTGTCTGGAATTCAAAAGTGCTGTCTAAATGGGAGCTGTTATTACTGAAACTGTTAACGCTATCAAGAATCTGGTTACAAATCAGAAGAAATTTGCCTGTAACCTTTTACTTTTTCTTTCAGTTGGAACATATATCTGTTTACACCAGAGCTGAGAATTCCCATTCTTTAATTAATTTGCTTGAAGATTAAGGCATTAGAGTTAAAACTAGAACTAGGCAACAGCTGATCATGTTAAAGCTTAAGTCTGGTTCAGTTGTTTAAAGACCTTTAATGTATTACTAAACACACAACAGTAAAATCAGTCTGTATATGCAGTAAAGCATGCTTGTTATACCCACTGTGGAAGCTAAGGGGTTAATTATCTGCATTGTGTAAAAAGGCTATTTGATCCTGTCTTTTGTGACCCTCCCCTTCTTCCACTGTCCCTAATGCATCTCCTGATAGAACGGAGGCTAGGGGACAAGATGCGCATGCTCAGTTTGGCGTGTATTGCTAGTGACTTTTTTTTTTTTCTGGAAGAGTTCATGTGATTCGCACAGGGCCAGTCAGCACTGTGCAGACAGAGGGTCAGGGGTCATGCAGCCTTATAGGACAGCCAGAGTAGAATGAAAACTACTACAAACTTTAACCAGACACTGATAGTTTATATTTACTAAAACAATTGTATTTCCATGTTCTGTGTACTGTGGGAGACTAGATATAGTGAATGCAGGGTCCTGGGTTTAGTAACACTTTAACTCTATAAGGCAAATCTAAAACTCAAAACCAAAATGGTATATATTGCACATTACCAGTCCTCAGATGTTGTGGCTGCATTGGTTATCATTTTCTTTCTTTCTTTCTTTCTTTCTTTCTTTCTTTCTTTCTTTCTTTCTTTCTTTCTTTCTTTCTTTCTTTCTTTCTTTCTTTCTTTCTTTCTTTCTTTCTTTCTTTCTTTCTTTCTTTCTTTCTTTCTTTCTTTCTTTCTTTCTTTCTTTCTTTCTTTCTTTCTTTCTTTCTCCTGGCAACCCAAACCCCCCCCCCACAATTACCATCCTTTGTGCCTACATCTTTCTTTATTGTATATATGGAGGTGGCCATGGCTTTCACAGAGGTTGGACTTCAAACAAGATTTCCCTTTGTTCATCCCTATTACATGGTGGATTGATGGGACTAGTAGTTTACACAAGAAAAAGGATGGTTGGTGCTTTCTTCTCATCTCACAGGTAGTGACAAGGACAAGATCAACAGGTATTTTCTGTACTTACTAAAATTAGTCATAGCCAGAACAATGAAAACTTGTGCAGCCACAATATCTAAGGACTGGTAGGACAGAATATTTTACATTCTTTTTTAGGCACAGAGGAGGAGGGGTTAGTACAGACACAGAGACCACACAGGACCCACCTCCTCAATACATCTGCAGGCCTCCTTGCTGCTTAGTCCTGTGCCTCCTCCGCACTGTAAAAAGACTGAGCCCACAATCGCCCTGAGCCACCAGCTAGTTCGGAGAATACCACAGTGACAGTTGGTGAACAGCCTTGTAATTCACAAAAACATAATCCTGCAGCTACTACCCTAGTCTATCTCTGTAAATGACAGCGCTGCTCTCCTCCAACTGTCATTCACATCATTAGCCACTAGCTATATTGGGGGGAGATGACTACAGTAATAGCTGCCAGCTTCTGTTGTGAATGATGGCGGCAGGAGACCAGCGCTGTCATTTACTACGGCACCAACAGCTACATTCATCTGAGACAGACTAGTGTAAAAGCTGCCAGCATGTGTTTTTGTGAATGACAGAGATACTTTTCATCATTCACGACACAAGCTAAAAGCTACTACTGTAGTCATCTCTGAACTAGCTAGTGGCTGTGGGAGTTTGTGGGCTCAGTTTTTTTGCAGAACAAAGGGAGCAGAGGAAGCACAGGGCTAAACAACAAGGAGGGCAACAGAGATGAGATTGTGGTTCTAGTGCTGCCTGTACCTCCTCGATAGGAACTCCCACAATTTGGGTTTCTGCCAGGGGTTAAGCTACAGCCAGCACTGACAGAGATAAAAATGACATTTGATTTATTAACCACAGCACAACACACACTATGTCCAGTAGGTTCCCTAAGGCGTTTAACAAACCTTTTTACCTTCTAGTGGGAGCTAAACTCCGGGGAAGCTAAAATTCCTCCGTGAAGCTACCCCTGCACTGCAGTGGTTAAATGCTTGTTTAGCCTAGGGCAGGGATCTCCAAACTACGGTCCTCCAGCTGTTTCTGAACTACACATCCCATGAGGCATTGCAAAACTCTGACATTCACAGACATGGCTAGGCATGATGGAAATTGTAGTTCCTGAACAACTGGAGGGCCATTGTTTGGAGACCCTTGGCCTAGGGGATAGTAAGAGCACTTTTACTTACCTCATCCTCTTCTTCCCTGGCAAATGGGGCTTCAGCAGTGGATTATTCCTTGGTGTCCTCACATGTAATGCATCACTATGGTTCCTGCATTGGTCCTGATGACCCCAGAGAACCTTGGACTGCATAAGTGCACGGGAGAGGAACCTGCAGGGACTGGCCTAACAGCATGGCAGAGTCTGAGGGAATGGAGGATAAAGTAAGTAAAACTGTTTTTTTCTGATAAGATTATATAGCATGTGTACTGATGAGCAGATAAGTAGTTCAACCGGCACTCTGATAAAATGCTATGTAACATATACAAGTGAAAATGTCCAGGCATAAACGTGAGTCCAGGAAAAATCCCTAATGCAGCAATGATAAATATCAGAGAGAAGGAATACCGCAGCTGAAATGAGGGGGCGATCCAGCCAACCACTTGTAAAGGAAACAGAGTAGGAAGGGCGCAGGGATTAGCCAAAACGTAACAAGTTTGTTAAACAAAAAAAAAGTATCACTTACTTCATGGACCATTATGTGCAGTTCACTATACGGAGAGACATGGGTATCAGCATGGCCATGGAAGACTGTAAACGCTGCTGGGAAAAGCCACAACATCGAGTGCTGAACCATCTAAAGAGGATGATAACTGGCGGCATGCACGGCCGCTCTCTTCGTACTTGACAAAACACAGCTGTCAGAAGGGAATGGGCAGCAACATGTTTTGGGGGTTCCAAACCCTTTATCAAGCCAGTACAAAGTTGCATGGCTCTCTCTCTCCCATCCTGAGCTGAGCTATCAAGCCCCTTTGGGCTGTTTACATGACTGAGGGACCTGCAGAATGCTGAGGCTCCGGTTCTCTATGAAACGTTAAACACTTGACCCATCCCCCCTTCCAAAATGACCAGACAGCACATTTTATTTGGAGCCAAATGGCCATAGCAGCCTTTTTATTACTAACCATTAAATATAACATTCACAAGAAAACAAGTTTAATGCATATAATACAGTCAATGCATACCAAATAAACCATCCTCAGCTTGTGCCCGGTCTAAGGTCTTTGAAGGCCTATATACTCATGATTAACCGGTTGTATCTGCCACCCAATCAAAGGCCCCCAGCCACAACTACACCGACTCAAGGACAATTTTACTACTTACGTACTACCAGATACAACCTAATAAAAACCTGATGTTACCACTGTATTGTTAGAAAGGAACACCCATACCTCAGATGGGCCCAACCCACAATTTTCCTACAATTATTTAACCAGCACCACCTTCAAAGACCCAATAGACCCCCTGCCTGCTGCTACGACAAGAAAATAAAAGGCTCCCAGCCGCAACTGCACCAGCTCAGGGACAATTAACTACTTACGTACTACCACATACAACCTAATTAATACCCAGATGTTACTCCCATTTCATTAGGAAAGGACAACCGTACCTCAGATGGGCCCAACCCACAATTTTCCACAATTATTTAACCAGCACCGCCTTCAAAGACCCAATAGACCCCCTGCCTGCTGATACGACAAGAAAATAAAAGGATCAAGAAATTGAATAGCAAGCTAACAACATAAGAAACCGAAAACCCATCAACAAATACCCCAGCACCTTGAGACAGTAGGAAGCTTCCCAAAACCAAAACAAGCAAGGGAGGGAGGGTGGGAGAAAACTGTCTGATGCTGTGATGAGCTCTGACACGATCCTCCCTCCTCTCTACCCACTACAAGACACACCCTCTGCCTTGAACTCTTCAATCTGGTAAACGGAATGCATCATTCTAAATCACCCCACTAATACTCCACCTCTTCTGCAGGCCCCGGTCATGCTGGCCCTCCTCCTAGTTTCATTCAGCTCCTGGCCATATACTTGACTCAGGGACCTGCAGAATGCAGAGGCTCTGGTTCTCTATAAAACATTAATACAGTCAATGCATACCAAATAAACCAACCTCAGCTTATGCCCGGTCTTAGGTCTCTGAAGGCCTATATAGCCACGATTAACCGGTTGTATCTGCCACCTAATCAAAGGCCCCCAGCTGCAACTACCTGGCTCAGGGACAATTACTTACTTACATACAACCTAATTTTAAACCCTATGTTACCACCGTATTGTTAGGAAGGGACACCCATATCTCAAATGGGCCCAACCCACAATTTTCCACAATTATTTAACCAGCACCGCCTTCACAGACCCAATAGACCCTCTGCCACAGCACACAAGCGTGACACCTTAGAGCATGTGTTGCCCCCCTAACCCAGAAGGCCCGCTGAATATCATCCTGCAATCCCAGATGCAGAAAATCAATTCAGATGCACACCATCTCTTCTCAGATATTGCCAGGACTCATCCTTCAGCTCTCAATTATGTGTTGCCAGGTCCCGATTTCAGGCAAAAAACCTTGCTATCTCCTTGTTTACCTTTATCATGGCTTTGTTGATCTTTTCAACAGAGTGAGCAATATGTCACTCAGACCTGTCAACTATATCTGACCACACAAATATGGTATCCAAGAAAAAAATGACTGAAGTTGTAAATAAAAAAAATCTAACTTAATATCCCTTATTAGCTTGCGCATGGAGTGCTAGCCAAGGCCATTGCCCCCGACATGCAAGAGGACCACATCAGAGGGCCTGTCCAATCTAGAATAAAGATGCATGTCAAGCAAGATCCTAGACCACAGGATTCCTGGAACGCCCAGCCAGCAAACTCGGACTTCACTCCTGGACAAGCCTAACTGCCTATACTCTGTCCTTACCTCCGTGTGCCTGGCACCCCAAAAAACATATGAGTGACCCAGGATCCACACCAAGCACGCCTCTGAATCAGCAAGGGAAAAGAATATGGGGAGGGGTAAATACAACAGCCCCAAGAATCCTAACCATATTAACAAACAACAATAGGAGGATAGGAAAAACATTAAATAATGAAGGCAGGTTGTACCCTATAAGACGGCACAACTTAACCCGACCCAACAAATAGCAAATCTTAGAAGTTACAATAAATGAGTGCGCACATATGACCAAAATCTGACTGATTACCACAGCCTAATGCGCTGAACGACCTGGTCATTAAGTCTCCATTCGACCGCTTCCTCAACCACCCCAATCCGAAAGTAATGAGAAGAATAGTTGTCTGCACTCAAACACCGCCCTAAACTGGAATCGAGACATTGCTGTCCCATCCACCTGCATAAAGGAAACTCCCGGAAGAATTGGCCAAAGCCGTGAAAAACCCCCCACAGCCCGGACAGGGAAAACTAGAGAAGGGGAAACCACGCACAGCTCAATCCAAGAACCCCTCCTACTGATCTGTGTTAGATTTTCTTAACAGAATGTAGTGTCCCGTAACCATACATCCTGTACGCTTAAATCACCCTAATCACGTTTGTTCCGGCTCACCAATACCCCCACCCGAAAAGCCCCAAAAAAAAGCCAGCACAAAGATGGCCCGAAACAATGCAACCTCAAAGGCAGAAAAACAAACCCCATCCAAGTGACCCACTACAGCACCAAGAACTTCAAATGAAACCAGGCGTTGAGTATCCACCACAGAGCGACCCTTCCCATAATCCCGCATAGCCTGCCTGGCCAGAAAAAACCTTAGTAACATCTCTGTGACCCAACAACTTAACCACTTTAGCACCGGAGGATTTGGCTGCTCAATGACCAGGCCCTATTTTGCGATTTGGCACTGCGTGACTTTAACGGACAATTGGACGGTTGTGCCACGCTGTACCCAAACAAAATTGACGTCCTTTTTTTATTACAAACAGAGCTTTCTTTAGGTGGTATTTGATCACCTGTGCGATTTTTATTTTTTGCGCTATAAAAAAAAAGAGCGACAATTTTGAAAAAATAATATTTTTCACATTCTTTTATATGAAATTCTCAAAAACAAAAGTAAAAATCAAAGTTTTTTAACATTTTGGGCCAATTTGTTTTCTGCTATATATTTTTGGTAAAAAAATCACAATAAGCATATTTTAATTGGTTTGTGCAAAAGTTATTGCGTTTACTAACTACGGGAAAGATTTATGTCATTTTTATTGTTTTTGTTTTTTTTTACTAGTAATGGCGGCGATCTGTGATTTTTTGCGGGATTGCGACGGACAGATCGGACCCCTAACTGACATTTTTGACACTTTTGGGGGTACCAGTGACATTACTACAGTAATCAGTGCTAAAAATATGCACTGTTACTGTTAAAATGACACAGGCAGGGAAGGGGTTAACAGTATGGGTGATCAAGGGGTTAAATGTGTCCCTAGGGGCGTGATTCTAACTGTCAGGGGGCGTAGCTTGTGAAGTCCTCACAGAGACATGCAATCCTATATAGCAGGATCATATAGCCTCTGTGATCACTTCAGGGAGAATGACAGACGGCTGTGTTAACATCAACCATCTGTCCTTCTCTCTCAGCTGCGGGAGATTGCGAGTGGCCGGCGGCCATAGGAGCCACCTGTCACATGCACTGGCTCCCCAGGTGACGAGCGGGGGCGGGAGCGCGCCCCCTAGAGTCTCCTGAGCGAGCGACGTAGTTCTACGTCGATTTGTCCAGGAGCGGCTACCTGCCGCAGTACATCTGCGGAGGGCGGTCGTTAAGTGGTTAAACATGAAAACCAGACCAGCCAACTCCTGAGACATAGCAGAGACAGACAAACCTCATTCAAAATTTCTGCCAATAAAATAAAGCAACATGTGTACATCATCGTCCTCACAAGAACACCCCCCAACTTCATTCACCAGATCGCTCAATTCCTGCCAAATCAAACTGCTGCACATACCGAATGACGAAGTGAGAATTTGCTAGCGGCAATGCAATGCTCCACAGATGTTTGGGGGATGGAATTCCCTGCTGCTCCACTTCCAGTGCCAACTGACAGAATCTGTCCCACTCGAAACAAGACAAAACATCAGTCACTGAGTTATCAACTCCTGGAACGTGCACAATTCCATGGACAGTACATTGGGAAACAGTTCCAGAACAGCCAAATTACTGACTAAGCCTACCTCCCTCCACTGGCCAACTCTCAGCACTTCAACTGCCCTGGCAGTAGGTTTCATAACCAGCAGAGCCCACCGTGTCACTGAACAATTCTAGATTAAAATTGGAAATCACCTGCTTCTGCCAAAGAGAACGACCATTGTAAGAAACCAGAAATAAATCCCACACTCGCAAGTCCCCACTCTGATTCTGCCCCAGCCGAATATAAGGATGTGGCGCCTTAATGTCAACTGTAGCAGCTGTAGCCAGTCGTCTACAAAAAAACGGCCATACTGCAACAAATTCAACTCGTCTAAGAGAGATTGCAAAGCACAAAGTTAAAATATATATATTTTTTTTTTGCATTGCCTGATGGCAGAAACCATCCCCTTCAGATCTTCAGGTTTGTCTTAAGGCAAACACATTCCATCGCCATGGCCTCTGTGACAATACCTAGAAACCGCAACTCAGTGGCAGGGCCCTCCCCCTAGTCAGGGGCCAATGGCACACCAAACAACTCTAAAACATGTTGGACCATGGCCAAAAGTGAGGCACAGATAGTACTTCCAGCAGGCCCTATGCACAAGAAATTATTCAAATAATGGATGACTGAATTAAGCCCGGAAACATCCTGAACTACTCATTCCAAAAAGGAACTAAACATTTCAAACAATGAATAAGAAATGGCACAGCCTATAGGTAAACATCTATCAACAAAAATGTTGCCCTTGCCATTTGCACCCCAACAGATGGCAACAACTAGGATCAGTCTTGGCCAACAACGAACCTTTATCCTAGCTACAAACCCACGACCTACCATATCAAAAGAAGTATAGGACAACGTGAAAATCTCCAGATCAATGGCATCATTCACTGAACCCCCTTTAGGATGTGACAAGTTACCAATGAGACGTAACGTACTGTGTTTTTGTTTGGGGTTAATACCTAAAGGGGAAATACTAGCAGGGAATTTAAAGGAACAGCCATGCGAACCAAAACAACTTCTTGTTTTACTGAAAACGCCCGCTGGATGTAAATGAGATGACTGCAAGTTATCTGCCATAGGAGGAACAATTGGCAGGGTATCAGAAAAAAACATCCGAGAAACCCAGCTGCAATACACAAGCTGCCTCCCTGTTAGGGTAACGCTTTAGGAAAGGCGCCAACTTTTCTACCCTTACCAGCGCCCTACCTCTTTCCAGCGTTGCCTCATTTCCTTGCTTGGAGCAGAAGGACAGCGCATGAGACCCTCACTCCCTGAACAGTCATGACAGAAACAGCACGCCGTGACAAACTTGCAAGACTTGCCAACATTATCCCCTGCGATTTGTTGCCAGTTGTGAAGAGACTGCTGCACCCCGGGCCCCACCCTGAAAGGGAGTACCCGAACTTCCAGGAGACTACATCAGTTTCATCCAGAGACTGATGTTCTCGTGGTCCCACCATAAGGAAGGCTTGACTGCCATGCGCTGGCGAAATTGCTTGTCATAGCGAAACCAAGCAACCCCACCATAGACTCGCTGGGCTTCACCGATAGGGTCCAGATTATGAAAAAAAAAGGGGGAGCAATTCTCAGGGGTCCTTTCCCCAATGACACTAGCTAAAAAAAAATATATCCACTGGGTATAGAGACAGCATTTTAAAACCTGACCGGTAGGTCTAACCTTTACCAACTCTATCCAAAACGAAAACAAATTGTAGTTGTGCTTTAAAAGTCTGATCATACAATCTCCTTTAGGCTGCATTTACACCTGAGTGCAACGTCTTTGATCGTTTTTTTTTTACGTTCTTTTGTATGTTTTTATGTGTGATTTTGGCGTATTTTATGGGTGACCTGTCCATTTCTTATACAGCGTTTTTGAGCTTTGGCATTTTATTCATTAGCCATGAGAGACAACTGTCAGCTTTTTTGGCTTTTCCATTCACTTTTATTTATTCTAATCATTCATTTATTATTATTTTTTTTTTCATTAGGGTACCGGGTTAGAGTTAGGCTCCTTTCACACTATCCGTCCGTCGGACAGATTCCGTTTTTCTCAGCGGGGGATCGAGCCGCCGATCCCCCGCTGAGCAGAAGGAGGACAGCTGTGTCTCTGCGCTGTGTGCGGAGACACAGCTGTCAGTTCCCCATGCATCTCTATGGGGGAAATCGGATGGGAACTGTAACGACACCCCAAATATAACAGGGGTTACAGTCGTCTAGGATAATCCGCTCCTGAACACTAGAGATGTACCGAACGGTTCGCCGGCGAACGGTTCCCGGCGAACTTCGAACGTTCGCCGCTGCGGGCGAACATATGCGATGTTCGGTCCGCCTCCTATACATCATCATTGAGGCAAGCTTTGACCCTGAACATCACAGTCAGCAGACACATTCCAGGCCAATCAGCATACCTCCCTCCCACACCCTCCCACCTCCTATAAATAAGCAAGGGCAGCATCCATCTTAGATAATTTCTGTGTTACTGAGAGAAGGGAAAGTGCTGGTGCTGCTGCTGCTGTTATAGCTGGGGACAGTTCCCGGTCTTGTTAGCCAGTGTTCTTGGTACACTCCTGCTGTAATGACAGCACCCCAAAAAGCCCTTCCTAGGGCTGGTATTTGAGGTTTTTTTTGGATATATATATATATATATATATATATATATATATATATATATATATATATATATTTATATTGTCCCCAAAAGCCCTTTTGAGGGCTGGTATTTGTGTAATTTTTTTTGTTCTGTGATATATATATATATATATATATATATATATATATATATATATATATTGTCCCCAAAAGCCCCTTTGAGGGCTGGTATTTGAGTATTTTTTTAATATATATATATATATATATATATGTAGCATGTCCAGAACCAGAAAAAAAAGATCATATAGGTGTAAAAGGGGTTCCCACCATCCCTGCTCTACTGAAAAATTATCTTTTTTTTCTGGTTCTGGACATGCTACAGAGCTGAAACTTCACAGGTACACTTTTTAGACCCCCTAGACACTAAATCACACAAAAAAAGTTCTTAAAAATTGTCATTTTTGATAGAGAGCCAATTATTGGAAAACTTAAAAAAAAAAAAAACTTAACAAAAAAAAATTTCTTTGGATTTATTGTTTGGGGGGTCTAAAAGGTGTACCTGTGAAGTTTCAGCTCTGCAGCATGTCCAGAACCAGGAAAAAAAGATCATATAGGTGTAAAAGGGGTTCCCACCATCCCTACTCTACTGAAAAATTATCTTTTTTTCTGGTTCTGGACATGCTACAGAGCTGAAACTTCACAGGTACACTTTTTAGACCCCCTAGACACTAAATCACACAAAAAAAGTTCTTAAAAATTATCATTTTTGATAGAGAGCCAATTATTGGAAAACTTAAAAAAAAAAAACTTAACAAAAAAAAATTTCTTTGGATTTATTGTTTGGGGGGTCTAAAAGGTGTACCTGTGAAGTTTCAGCTCTGCAGCATGTCCAGAACCAGGAAAAAAAGATCATATAGGTGTAAAAGGGGTTCCCACCATCCCTGCTCTACTGAAAAATTATCTTTTTTTCTGGTTCTGGACATGCTACAGAGCTGAAACTTCACAGGTACACTTTTTAGACCCCCTAGACACTAAATCACACAAAAAAAGTTCTTAAAAATTGTCATTTTTGATAGAGAGCCAATTATTGGAAAACTTAAAAAAAAAAAAAAAAAACTTAAAAAAAAAATTTCTTTGGATTTATTGTCTGGGGGGGTCTAAAAAGTGTGCCTGTGAAGTTTCAGCTCTGTAGCATGTCCAGAACCAGAAAAAAAAATAGAATCAGGGTTAGGGCTAGGGTTAGGGTTATTTTTAGTGCTTAGGGTTAGAGTTAGAGGGGTAGGGGTAGGGCTACTAACTCTAACCCTAAGTATCTCACCGTAACCCTAACCCTAGCCCCTAACACTAAACCTAACCCTAACCCTCTAACCATAACTCTAACCCTCTAACCTTAACCCTAACCCTCTAAGCCTAGCCATAAAAATAACCCTAAACCTAACCCTAACCCTAGCCCTAACCCTAGCCCTAACCCTAATTCGTAATTTTTTCTGGTTCCGGACATGCTACAGAGCTGAAACTTCACAGGTATACTTTTTAGACCCCCCAGATGCTAAATCCAAAGAAAGTTTTTATTTTTATTTTTTTTTAATTTTTCCAATAATTGGCTCTCTATCAAAAAATTACAATTTTTAAGAACTTTTTTTTGTGTGATCCCTCTCCGGCATGCCACAGTCCAGGTGTTTGTCCCCTTGAAACAACTTTTCCATTACTATTGTGGCCAGAAAGAGTCCCTGTGGGTTTTAAAATTCGCCTGCCTATTAAAGTCTATGGCGGTTCGCAATGTTCCCCGGTTCGCGAACATTCGCCGATGTTCGCCGTTCGCGAACAGCGAATTTTATGTTTGCGACATCACTACTGAACACCAGGACAGCTATCGACCACTCCAATCCGCCATACATGAAGCCCATCAATAATTCCCCCCCATATACGAGACAAAGCTCCGAGTTGAGGGTAAAACAGGAACACATTTATTGGAAGAACACAGCACACTTTTATACAGAATTTGGAACATCCTTCCCCCAACAACCGCTTTCCCATTGGTCAATTGCACAGTACCTGCAGTTCCCCATAAGGTCCTCTCCAGCCATGCAAATGAGGGCTTGAAAATGAGTCAGCAGTGATTGGTCAGATAGCTTGACCAGAAGGACTGCCATGTGCAAGGAGACAGAAGCCCCCAGGGGGTAATCAATGTACACAATAGCCAGACACAGAACAATGGTTCCCTAATGAGCCCTCAATACACACTACTCTGAGTGTCACTACATCTCTTAGCAGACAGCAGGCAAGTTCATTAGCACACCCGACAATAGGTGAATGGAGAGGACAGTCCTCAGACAGTCCGTCGCCTCATTGGACTTCCTGGAATGGCCATATTAGGAGTGCACTTCCTGTGCCTTACAGTTTACAGGAATAAGGTTTAGCTTCCAGGATAGAGGCAAGACTCCATTAGCCACATGGTTAAAGAAACACAAAAATGCATAACTCCCAGTCTACTGAACAGAACCCCCACATTCAACCCATCCCCAGATAGCCTGGATCTGAGCGCTCAACATATCCAAACAGCGCTCAGATGCCACAAACACAGTCAAATCGCCATGGGGTTTACGTTTAGCATGGGCTGATGAGAGGGTCCATAGTCACATTGCAGGAGGCGAGCAACCAGGCTTCTCCAATGCCCAGTGGCGAGATTGGTCTCGTCACATTTCTCCCCTTTTCCAAACAGACTAACAGGGTATCTGACCTTCTGCCAGTCAGTGCCCTTGTTAGTCCAGCAGCCCACCCACAAAACAGAAACAGCAGTACAGCCCACCCAAAATAACTGGTTACTACACCTGGGTAGAAGAGTAATTTCTCCATGTCCAGGTGCCTCACCTTGGCTGTGTGGGGGGCTGGTAGACTGCCTTGGTGGGTTGCTGAGTGGGCAGAGACCAGCTCGGTACTCTGCCCTGTTGCAAGCGCTACCACGGAAGTAGCCTGGTTGGAGCCTGGTTGTTGGAGGGGGAGACCGATTGTCTCCCCTTTAGATACACCACCATACTGCGGTAGGGAGAGACCGACTGTCTCCCCTTTAGATAACCCACCATGCTGCTGTGGGGGAAGACCGACTGTCTCCCCTTTGGCCAAACAGCCCTGTTGCTGTGGGATGGAGACTGGGCTCCCAATTCCCAATGAAATATTCTGCCGCTGTGGAATGGAGACTGGGCTCCCAATTCCCAATGAATCCATCTGCTGCTGGGGGACAGGACCAACTGTGTCTGCCCCCTGTAACTCAGCCTGCCGCTGGGGAATGGAGACTGGGCTCCCAATTCCCTGCACTTCACTCGGCTGCTGTGGGATGGAGACGGGGCTCCCAATTCCCAACAAATCAAACTGTCCATGGGGAGAGGGGGTAACAAGCTCCTCTCCCAAATATACTTCCAGCCCCTGGGGAGGGAGACCGACTGTCTCCGCTCCCAATACAGTGTCCTGTTGCTGGGGAAAGGAGACTAGGCTCTCTGTTTCCTGCAGGACACTCTGCTGCTGTGGGATGGAGACTAGGCTCCCAATTCCCAACAAATCAATCTGCTGCTGGGCGACAGGACCGACTGTCTCTGCCCCCTGTAACTCAGCCTGCCGCTGGAGAATGGAGACTGGGCTCCCAATTCCCAATAAATCAGGCTGCCGCTGGGGAATGGAGACTGGGTTCTCCTCTTCCCTTAACTGTACCTGCCGCTGGAGTTCCTCCCAACGTGCTAGCTGGCCCTCTCTCTCTGCCCTGTCTAGCAGAGACATGAACACTAAGTTCCTCACGAACCGCTTGTATCTCTCCAGTGGATTGGGTCCGAAGAAGCTCAGCCGTAACCACACCATACGGTCATATTCTTTCAGAGAATATCTGTACTCCACTGCTGGTTCCATCCTGTTGCTTTAAGGGTTGCTGTACTGAGACATGCGTTGCCCCCAACTTGTAAATCCACGGAATGGTGTCTCCTGTAGCTGTCCTTCTGGCTGTGGGAATGATCCCGCCGCTTGCCACCAATTGTAATGGCACCCCGGACACAAAAGGGTTAAAACCGTTTAGGAGATCTTCCCCTTCCAGAGCTACAGGCACAGCTACTTGCAGGACACCAAACTCCCGAACTGGAAACCAAGGAATGATGCAAACAGTGTAGCTGGAACCTTATGAATGCTGCATACAGCTGAATAGGAAAAACCATATGAAGGGTTTACACTCCTAGCAGTCAAACTTGAACAGCATACAATAAATCCCCCCAATAACGAGACAAGGCTCCGCGTTGAGGTTAAAACAGGAACAACATTTATTGGAAGAACACAGCACACTTTTATACAGAATTTGGAACATCCTTCCCCCAACAACCGCTTTCCTATTGGTCAATTGCACAGTACCTGCAGTTCCCCATAAGGTCCTCTCCAGCCATGCGAATGAGGGCTTGAAAATGAGTCGGCAGTGATTGGTCAGATAGCTTGACCAGAAGGACTGCCATGTGCAAGGAGACAGAAGCCCCCAGGGGGCAATCAATGTACACAATAGCCAGACACAGAACAATGGTTCCCTAACGAGCCCTCAATACACATTACTCTGAGTGTCACTACATCTCTTAGCAGACAGCAGGCAAGTTCATTAGCACACCCAACAATAGGTGAATGGAGAGCCACCTCAGACAGTCCGTCTCCTCATTGGACTTCCTGGAATGACCATATTAGGAGTGCACTTCCTGTGCCTTACAGTTTACAGGAATAAGGTTTAGCTTCCAGGATAGAGGCAAGACTCCATTAGCCACATGGTTAAAGAAACACAAAAAGACACAAAAATGCATAACTCCCAGTCTACTGAACAGAACCCCCACATTCAACCCATCCCCAGATAGCCTGGATCTGAGCGCTCAACATATCCAAACAGCGCTCAGAAGCCACAAACACAGTCAAATCGCCATGGGGTTTACGTTTAGTATGGGCTGATGAGAGGGTCCATAGTCACATTGCAGGAGGTGAGCAACCAGGCTTCTCCAATGCCCAGTGGCGAGATTGGTCTCGTCACAGGAACGGACCGTCGGTCCGTTCTCATCCGATCCCATCCGATCCGCTGGACGGATGGAAAATAGGGTTTCCATCCGTCCAGATTTGACGGATTGGATCGGGTCGAATGTCAGCGGACATGTCTCCGCTGCCATCCGATGCCCCATAGGAATGCATGGGGGGACCGTTCAGATCCGCCAAAAAAACGGACAGGCGGATCTGAACGGTCCGCCTGTGTGAAAGGGGCCTTAAGGTTAAGGTTAGGATTAGGGGTTAAGGTCATTTTTTTTTTATTATGGTGTTATTATGATTACTACCACTACTAATAATAATATTAATGATAATAATAATAAATGAATAAATACATTGTAAAATAAATACACAAAAAAAAGAAAATAATCATAAATAAATTCAATAAGTGAATACTATGTAATAATAAATAAATAACAACTAACCCTTTAAAAAATATATATATAATAAATACTAGTAGTAAAAAATAGTGTTTAAACCCTAACACCCTAACACAAAATAAATAAATCTATTATTATTATTATTAATAATAATAAAAATGTATTTAATCTTTTTTTTAAGGTTAGGGGTTAATTATTTATGTATTACTACAGCTTTAGGACTTTTTTTTATGTATTTATGTATATACATACAGCTTTAGGACTGATGTATTATAAAAAGGTCTTTTAGTTCTGCTGATACCAAATGTTAATACAGTTGTAGAAATGAGTGCCTTCAAATGCTCTGGAATATCAGCCCATATTACAAAATGACTGTGTTTATCATACATAGGCAAGGATTCTATTTTGAGTAAAGTGTATCGTCAGCTAAAATTAAAATAATGAATAGTAAGCTAAAATTAAAATAATAAATTGTAAGAGTCTTTTAAAGGAAGCATAAAAACCGCAGGTAAGTCATAACCAGGTGCTTG